>NW_012102096.1:0-92170 GCF_000951045.1 Mandrillus leucophaeus | reverse complement strand
TTGGCGCCCTTAGCATATTAATCATAGTTTAAAAAAAATTCCTGGTCTGGTAATTCCAACATATCTTCCATATCTGGGTCTGGTTCTGATACTTGGTCTCTGTTTTTTTTTTTTTTTTTTTTGTCTTTCATAATGCCATGTAATTTTTTTTTTTAATAGTTGAACATGATGTGACAGGTAAAAGGAACTACTTGAAACAGGCCTTTAGTAATGTGTTGGTAAGGTATGGGGTAGAGGAAGTGTTCTATAGTCCTATGAGTAGGTCTGTTTTAGTGAGCCTGTGCCTCTGGATTGTGAACTTCACAAATGTTCCTTAAGTATTTCCCGCTCTCCCCTCACTTACGTGGGACAGGATGGCTAGCTAGAGTGGGCGGGAATCATGTATTTCCCTTTTTTTGGTATGGAAGAGTATAGTAGACTGGAGTTCGGGATTTCCATTTCTCCACTTGGAGAACTAGAGCAGCAGGAGATGGGTATTTTCCTAGGTCAGTTAGGCTCTGATAAAACCCCAGCAGGTTAAGTCTAATTAAATAGTTTCAGGAGAACAGAATACTCACATATTTCAAATTGGTTCTTTTTCGGTTCTCCCTGCTGGAAACATGATAGGATTTTGCACTGATACTCACTCTGAAAACCAAGTTGAACTCTTGGAGGTAAAATTCAAAAAGTGTGGTCTCCCTCTGCACCACGATGACTGGGTCCCCTGGAGTTTTTGACTCTCAAGAGTTGTCCACTCTGAGCCTCCAGCAATTTGTTAACTACAGGTCAGGTTTTCCTACTCTGACACTGGTTTTCACAGAGTCACAGAGGTTTCTACTGATGGGTTATGCTCTGGTAAGTTGTGATTCTCTGTTTTCATCTCTCCATCTCTTAATTTTTGGTGCAGCTGTTTGCCCTGTGACCTCCCTTTTCTTACAAATGTTAGAAGAGTTGTCGATTTTTTAGTTTGTTTAACTTTTTACTTGTTGTTAGGGCAGAGTAGCAACTTTCCAAGCTTCTTACATATGGAAATCAGAGGGGGGAATTACTTTTTAAAAAAATATTTTAAATGTTTATTCAAGTAGGAACTCCATACAGAAAAGTGCACAAATCATTAGTATACAAATCTATGAATTACAACAAAGTGAGTCCATGCAAGTATCCACCACACAGATGAAGTAGAACATTACAACATCCCAGAAGCCACTTCAAATCCTTTTAAATGTTTACCTCTTCTCTTCCTAAAAGTAACCACAATCCTGACTTCTAACACCATAGTTTAGTTTTGACTGTTTCTGAATTTTATATTAATAGAATCATATACTTCTTTGTGTCTGCCTTCTTTCTGTTAAAAATTATGTTTTGTGTGTGTGTGTGTGTGTGTGTGTGTGTGTGTGTATGTTGGGTTGTTGGATCCAGCTACAGTTGTTCATTTTGATAGCCTTATCGTTTTCCATTGTATGAATAGACTATACTTTATGAATTCAAAACTGAAGATGGACATTTGCATTATTTTTCGTTTACGGTTTTTATGAGTATGCTGCTAATAACTTTCTCGTATATGCTTTTTGGTGTACATACTAATTCATTCTTTTGGAATATATCTTAGAGTAGAATTGCTATGTCAGAGGTGATGTTCACATTTAGTTGATATGGATAGTTTTCCAGAGTGGTTGTATTCCATTTATATTCTCACTGGTACTGTTGCAAGTTTCCATTATTCTACATAGTCACCAATATTTTGTATTGTTAGGCTTATTTTTACTAATTTTAGGTTCTTAATGGGTGTGGTGTTTCATTGTGGTCGTAACATGCATTTTTCTGATTACAAATAGAGAGGAGCACGATTTAATCTGTTTATCAGCCATTTGGATGTCTGTTGTAGTGTTCTTTTCAGGCCTCTTGCCCTTTTTTTTTTTTAATTGAGTTCTCTTTTTAAAAACTTGATTTGTAGAACTTTTTTATATGTTCTGTGCACAAGCCATTGTCAGCGCTATATGCTTCAAGTACCTTCTCTCTCTCTGTGACTAGCTTTTGTACTTTCTTGGTGATACCTTTTGATGTACATAAATTCTTAATTTTAAAGTAGTTCTTAGTCATTTTCTTTATGAGTAGAAATTTCTGTGCCCCGTTTATGAAATCTTTGCTTACCCTAATGTATGAAGACATTGTTGTATGTAATTGTCTTGAAAGTTTTATTCACATTTAGATCTATAATCCACTTGGATTTGTGTGTTTGTTTGTTTTTTGGCAAATACAATGATTAAAGACTTCAAGTAAAAAAATTTTTCATGTGGATATTCACTTGACTCAGCACTACTTTTTGAAAACATCTTTCTTCGTTTCTTATTTTGTTATAAATTAAGTATGCATATATGTGCTTAGAATTTTTGCATCTGTGCTCAAAATGACATTGACCTATAATTTTCCTTTCTTCTTGATTTATATCTTTTGTTAGTAATGTTACTTGTTAGAGGAAACTCTTTATTTGAGTTTCTTCTCATCAGAATTAACCTCATAGGGGTTTTATCATATGCAAGTAGCTAATACTTTAATGTTCTTACTGAAATAGGCCAATGACTTATTACCCCTAGCCGTTCTTACCATTCCTCCCTCCTCTAAGTCGGTAGTCACTTGGCAGATGAAGACTCTGAGACCCAGAGCAGCGACAGCTAGTCAGTAGGAGGTTGATGGCTTCCTGACACCCAGTCCATTGTTCTTTCTTCCATGCTGTGCTTGTGTCATTCTCCCTGGTGATGCTTCTTTAGCAGGTAGTAGGCAATGGAGAAGGACTCTGTGTGGGTACCTGAGCTTTGCTTTTCAAACACGCAGAGTGTTTTCTATTCTTGATGCCTATGGCCTCATTATTTTATAGGTAGTATTTCGAATCCTCAAAATAACAACACATATTAAACAGTTCTTAAACTTTTGTAAGTTAAAGCATGGATTAATTTTGGTTTACACCTTTCTTCAGACTATTGTTCCACTATTTCCCTTTTTCCACTACCATATATTCTCAAGAGTTTATACTGAATATTACATTCATTTGAAACAAGTATTCTTTTGTTATGGTGATCGAATTCTAACTTTAATTTTTAGAAGGGATAGTTTTGATTCTCAAATACAACTCCCTTTATGGTTTCCAAATTTTCTGTTTGATATAGCCTGCTAAGGTTAAAGTTTGTTTTTGCCGACTCTTAAATTTTTATCAGAACCATTCTTCTTTGTTAAAACAACTAAACTTAAGTATGGTTCATAAAGACATTAAGTCAAATAGTGTTTTTTTTGTTGTTGTTGTTTGGTTTTTTTTTTTTTTTTTTTTGAGTTGGAGTCTCGCACTGTCACCGGAGCCGGAGTGCAATGGCATGATCTCAGCTCACTGCAGCCTTCGCCTCCTGGGTTCAAGCGATTCTCCTGCCTCAGCTTCCCAAGTGGTTGGGATTACAGGCCCCTGCCACAACACCTGGCTAATTTTTTGTACTTTTAGTAGAGATGGGGTTTCATTATGTTGGCCAGGCTGGTCTCGAACTCCTGACCTTGTGATTTGCCCGCCTCAGCCTCCCAAAGTGCTGGGATTACAGGTGTGGACCACTGCGCCCGGTGAAGTCAAATAGTTTTAAAATAATAAAAATAATAAAAAATTAAACAATTTTTTTCTATTAAATATATTTTAAAAGGTAAGTTCTGATAGTATGGTCCTAGCATAACACTAGATATAGATCATTGGAACTATACTGAAGTAAACTTGTATTTTTGGTCTGTTGATTTTTGTCAAAGATGCCAAGACCATTCAATAGGGCAGGAAAGAATGGTCTTTTCAACAATGGTGCTTTATAAACTGGATATCCCCGTGCAAAAGAATGAATTTGCAACTCTTCCTCACTCCACACCCAAAAATTAACTCAAAATGGATTATAGAACCAAATGTAAGAGTCAAAATAATAAAACTCTTAGAAAGCACTAGGCAATAGTTTCTTAGATACAACACCAAAACACAAGCAACCAATGGAAAAAATAGATAAATTGGATATCACCAAAATTAAAAACTTATGCTTCAAGGAATGCCATCAAGAAAGTAAAAGAAAACCCATATTATGGGAGTAAATACTTGCAAATCAATTTTTTTATTTTTGATAGTCTCACTCTGTCACCCAGGCTGGAGTGCGGTGACACGATCTCGGGCTCACTGCAACCTCCAGCTCCCTTCAAGCAATTCTCCTACCTCAGCCTCCTGAGTAGCTGGGATTATAGGTGCACACAACCATACCTGGCCACGTTTTGTGTTTTCAGTACCGATGGCGTTTCACCATGTTGACCAGGCTGGTCTTGAACCTTTGACCTCAAGTGATCCTCCTGCCTCGGCCTCCCAAAGTGCTGGGATTACAGGCATGAGCCATTGTACCTGGCCGAAATCAAATATAAGACACGTATCTTGACTATTATAAAGGGCTCTTTACAACTCAATAGTAAAAGGACAGATAACCCAATTTTTAAAACAGACAAAATATTTGAATTTCTTCAAAAAGAGTATACAGATGGCAATAGCACATAAAAAGATGTTTAACACCATTTAACCATGAGGAAAATACAGATCAAAACTATTATACACCCCCAGGATGACTAAAATAAACAATGATAGACAAATAAAAATTGATAGACAATAACAAGTATTGATGAGGGTGTAGAGCAATTGGAACCCTCATACATTGCTATTGGGAATGTAAAGTTGTGCGGCAACTTTGGAAACAGTTTGTAATTCCTCAAAATGTCAAACATGGAATTATCTATAACCTAGTAATTCCATTCCTAGCCATATATGCAAGTGATATGAAAACATGCCTCACAAAAACCTACACACAGGTGTTCATGACAACATTATTTGTAATAGCCAAAAAATAGAGATACCCCACATCTACATATGTCCATTACTTGGTGAATGGATAAACAAAATGTAGTAAATCCATACAATGGAATATTATTTGGTCATAACAGGGATGACTGATACATCATGCATCAACCTTGAAAACATTCATGAAAGAAGCTAGTCACAAAAGGCCACATATTGTATAATTCCATTTATATGAAATGGCCAGATATGGCAACTCATAGGCTAGATATAATCTTTAGGGAAAGGAAGTAGATTAGTGTTTGCCTAGGACTGGAGAGATCAGGGTAAATGGGGAAGGATTGCTAATGGGTATGTGGTTATTTTTTGGGGTGATGGAAATGTTCTAAAATGGATTATTTGGTTGCACAACTCTGCAGATATACTAAAAATCATTTTATTGTACACTTTAAAGAGGTGAAGTTTGTGGTATTGAATTCTATCTCAATAATACTGTTTTTTAAAAAGATAAAGTCTGAGATACCTAATTGTCTCTTTCATGTTATACTTGGGATTTATTATTCTTATTCTAAACTTTTAGGTCTGGACTTCGGTTAGAGTTACTTTCCTAATTCTGTCCTCCTTACCCTATGAGTCAGAACCTCCTAATGCTTTACTGGCCTCTATCCTTATCCTAAGTCAGAACCTTCCTAGAGCTTTGTAGGCCTCCTAAATTGTGTTTATAATCTTTTGGACAATCCAGTCTCTGTTGTATTTTTCTTCCATTGAATTTCCTAATTTCTTCCCCTGAATTACTTAAAATATCTTAGACTGTTCGTTCTGCTCTTAAATTGTTTGTTTCTTCCTTTTTTCACCAAATTATATGTACAATAATCATCTATTATAAATGCGTTTGTTTTTCTAAAATAAGTGTATAGAGTTTAATGATGGGGTTGGAGGGATTCTGTGAGGGCCACGTAGAAAATTATACTGTGTTTGTTGTTTTGTTTGCTTTAAAGATAAGTTATGAACTTATCCTTTATAAAGTTTTGAACAGGTGACTAAAATATTTTTAATAAATAAACAAAAGTCAGATGTTAATTTTACTTGAAAGTTGGTAAAGTGAGAAGCATTAGAAGGAAAGAGTGACTGAGGAGAGTACAACAGTCATAGGAAGAGTGTATAGAGTAACTGAAGAACTGGCAGCAAGGTTAATGCTGTGAGGTAATCATCTCCTCTCTGTGTCTATCTTAGCCCAACCCAGTCCCAAAAGACCTTTGGGTGATACCTTCTCCTCTGACCCCTTCTTCCTTTCCCCTCCCCTCCTCTCTCCCACATTCTTACTATATTTGCCTACTATTTCATTTGACCCCTCTTCCACTAAAACTGCTTACATCTAGATTCCTGTCTCCATGTATTACCTGCCTTACCTTAATTCCTTGCCAGCCCACTTCTCAGCTTTCTGTCCTAAATTTTCTACTCCTGTTCTTCTATTCTATAGCCAAATGTTATGCCCCTTCATGTCTTGTTCTGCTTTTTCTCAGACAGCGCTCCGAAATCCTCTCCTTTCTTTCCTTTTTTTTTTTTTTTTTTCTGAGACAAAATCTCACTCCATCACCCAGGCTGGAGTTTGCAGTGTCAGGATCTTGGCTCACTGCAACTTGCGTCTCCCAGGTTCAAGTGATTCTTGTGCCTCAGCCTCCCTAGTAGCTGGTACTGTAGATATGTGCCACCACACCCAGCTGATTTTTGTATTTTTACTAGGGATGTGTGATTTGCCATGTTGGCCAGGCTAGTCTTGAACTCCTGAGCTCAGGTGATCTGCCCTGGTTGGCTTCCCAAAGTGCTGGGATTATAGGCATGAGCCACCATGCCCGGCCTCCTTTCTGAGGTTCCAGCCTCCAATTCCAATGCTTCCTTCTATCTCATGTCCACCTATTGTGTGTGGGCAACCTGCTTGGTGTCTGTCCAACCCTCCAGAATATACTACTCTGTAGGATAAAGAGACCTGTGTCTTTGAAGTGAAATGCTTTCAGATATGTAAATAGTTGTATTTGTTGAATTTACTGGAAGTAGGAGGTGATGTTAAGGTTTAGAAATTCTATTATAATGAATTCTTAGAGGAGATTTCAACTAAAAAAATTTTTTAGTTAGTCCTTACTGAAATAAGCCAATGATTTATTTCAAAAAGTACCTGTATCTTTAATTTACTGGTAAGAAATGACCACAATGAGGACCAAGGCTTAAGTAAGGTTTTAGGAAATGAAATTGTGACAGATATATATGGGTAAGTCAGTGAAGAACATTTGGCAACTAAAGGCAATATGACAGTGACCCTCCTCCCTTCCCCAGTTCTCTAAGTCACAAATTTAAGAATGAGTCATAGCACAATATATTGGAAAGGGAAAGAAAAGCAAACAAAAAAAAAAGGGCTATCAGTGTTATCCCATTTCACTCTGAAGGAAATTTGTATATGAATATAAAAGTATCAGAAAGGATACAGTTAATATATTCTGTGAATGATAGAAATGTGGTTTTTTTCTTTGTTCCTGTTTATATTTCCTAATTTTCTTTTATAATGAATGTACATCACTTTTGTAATAAACACATTTTTAACTAAGAAAAGTGATAGCAGAAGTGCAGAAAGTAATTATCCTGAATATAAAATTAGAAGCACCAGTGGAATTGGTGTTGTATGAAAATAGTCATGTGAAACAGGGAAAGCATTGGATTATCAGTGATATTAGCCATCTCTTTAGTTTTTGATATTTGATATTTTGTTGTTTTTGTTTGCCTTAAGTTACTTTGGCATGATTTTTATGTGCCTTTAAAAGATGTCTTGGTGACTGAGTAGACTGATTATGAGGTTGAAACTAGAATATTTTTGATGGATTTGGAGAATTGATTTTATGATGAAGCATGAGAAACTGCTTTGTGTAAAAATTGTCTTTTCACAAACATACCTGCAAATATGTAGTCCTAGCTATATTTGACTTCTTTCAACTGAAGAGAGATGGGTTTTGTGTCTTTTTTCAGTGATTTAATTGTGAAAGAGAGTTGTATAGAAAACTAGCTGAATTCCTACAATTGTTTTTTCTAAGGGAATGGTGAAAGAAATTGTTTCTATTTTATCTATATGTTAAAAAAAAAAATCAAACAAACACAATTTATTCTTTATTCCCAGATTAGAAATGATATTTGCCAAATTTGATGAAGTGCAAAGTTCAGGCGGTATGATTTTGAGTGTCTGCAAAGGTAAGAGTAATTAAGCTCTCAAATATTTCTAAGACTATTTAGCAAAGTTTTAGGCACTAAAATGTATATGACTGATTCAAAAGAGTTGATTTTGTGGCCTGAAAACTTAGTTGAGATATAATAACAAAATATTTACATCCTGCTGACAATTATCCATCCTCTGATTCTTTTGGAGTGAGTGAAAATTTAATAGTGGGTCAGTTGTGTAAAATGATACTGTTCTTTTTTGTTTTTTTTGGTGATACTGCCTTATTTTTTGTGTCTTCTGGGTCGAGGTATGACCTTCGTGCCCTCCATTTTCTATGCATAAAATGTGTTTTTAGACCTGGAATAATTGTTTTATTTAGTTGTCTTTAACAGAAATTGTGGGGTTGATGGGTTCTGTATATAGACTATCTGGGATGATACTGATCAAGAGACTCATACACAGGAACTTCACTAGCATAATCATCTTGGGCTTCTTAAGTAGAATGAGACCATGTTGGAATTCAGGGACGTTTGGAGTTAATATCTAGTATTGACTTGATTTTTGTGGTTCCTCTCCTTTTTGTAAAGTTGATAAATTATGTTTAGCTTTGTTGGGTAGCATTTGCTTACACTTGAGACTTTAAATATTAATTAGCCATATATGTAACAAATGTATTCTGTTTCCAAAGATAATATAGGTTGTTTTTCCACCTAGTAGTTTCATATTAAAGAGAGTGTGGTTAATTTAGTAATATAAATGATGTTGAAGTAAAAATTTGGTGTGTGAATTTATAGTCAAATAATAGGAAAACTAGTTACTCACAAAATTTAGTTACTGTTCTTTGGGTTAAACCAAGACTGAGGATGTGTTACAGGAAGTCAGAAGGAGTAAGTGAGTGTTAGAAAGAATGTGTTTACCCACATCTAAACTTAGTTCCAGAAGCATAAATTGACTTCAGTGCTACCAGTCCTCACCTTGAATGCCAGAAGATTCTCACTTCACTTCTCTGAATAGAAAGTGTTTTAAGTACCTTCTCCTTATTTTTCTAGCAGTTACCTCTGTCAATTTCTAAAGAAACCAGAAACAGTAGGAAGAGATTAGACAAGATCCTTGAACTTGTGTGTTTTCATAACATGATCGTTTGTGTATTTCAGACTAAGTAGTTACAACTCTAAGGAAAAAAAAGTAGAATACTTTTAAAATCTGAGGTATTCATTGTTTGGGTGTGGTTTATTTCAAAAGCACTGTTATTCTTGTATTTTGTGACATTATTTCTGTTACCTTCAAAATAGAGCTTTTTTGTTTCTTATTCTTTAGTTCCCATTCCTTTTTCTATTGTTTATCACTCCATAAACAGGGAGGTTCAGAGTTAGTCTCTGGCGTTTATTTTTTTTTGAAGAAGACTTCAAAGATTGTTTGCATTGACAATTACAGTCTGAATATTGCAACTATGGTCAAATGTGAAAGTTAAAGTCTATATTGGTCATAATGTTTTTGATGATAATATGCTGTTATTGAAAAATTCCTTAATGAATTATTTAACAAGAAGATGCGAGAAGAAGGAAACCTATTTATCATGTTGGAAAATCCCAGGGCCCAGGCCTCCTCTTCCCTGTTTTTATTCTCTTTCTTAGTGATCCAACCCGGCCCAAAGGCTTTACATGATAACTCTTTGCTAATGATTCCCAATATGTAGTTCCAGCCATCATTCATCTCTCCTTTGGGTTAGGTCTAGACTTAGTAGCCTGTGGCCTTGATGACATTCCCATTTGGCTGCCTAATAGGCATGTCAACTTACTATGTCCAAAAATGAAACCTGTTATCTTTTCTTGCGCCTCAGATCTGTTCCTTCTCCAGTCTTAGCCATTTTAGTCAGTGGCACCATCGTCAGCTCAAGCTAGAAACCTGACTTGATTTCCTATTCTAACTGATCAAACATTTCTACTTCTGAAATACTAACATATTCCAAATTTGCTTATTTTTTCTATCTCCACTGCTAATATCCTCTCTAAATCTCCTTTAGCTTTTGCCTGGACTACTACTGTAGACTTCTGTTCCATGTTTGCCCCCAGGAATCCATTTGCTACTGAGAAATCATAGGGATCTTCTTAAAATGTAAATTAGATCATGTCACAACAGGAAGAAGATAATGAAATTTCTCCCCTTAAGGAACCTGTAATCTAGTGATAGAGATAGATCATAAACAAGTATATACAATGTGGTTACAGTTGGTAATGGAGAAAATATAACTACGCCTTGTTTAATGAGTTTAAATTATTCATAAATACCCTGTGCCAAGTGAAAGACCATTAGATGAAAAAATTACTTTCACCAGTATTGATGAGAAAAATTATGGTGTGTTTTATCCCAGCCCGTGATACTTGAGTTGTTTTCCCAGGTAGAAAAATATATCAATTGAATACTGAAAACAAATTTTTATAAGTAACAATTTGAAGGGAAGTTGTACGTAAAGTAATATCATGGAGTTTAATTCAACTTCTTCTTTATTTCTGCACAATTTTTCCCCACAAAATTTTCAGGCCTTTGTTGATTCATTTTTATTACACACTAAAACTAAAACTGTAAATAAAGTGATAGAAACAGAAAACATTTTAGGAGAGAGTAAAAGCTCAGCATGAAATCTTGTGGAAATAGTTCATGCACACAAAGAGCTGTTGAAGATACTACCTTTTCTCTCCCTCACTTGGTGTTATTTATGCAAAATAAATTATTTTGGGTCCAAACATGGCACGCAGTTCAAATTTGTTCCACTTGATATTCTGTGACCAGAAACTATTATGGTAAACAAAATTTTTTGGTGTGTCTTTGCCTGAAACCATAATAATGAAACATCACACATCTTACAGCATATTGATTTAGAGTGTTTTATGATGAAAAAAATCATTTTACTAAATACAAGAAGCCAAAGGATTTGTTGTAAAGGTGCTACAACTTTTTTATAGCTAACAGTTGTCATCCGAACAGTCATAAGTGAGCTATAGAGTATTTGATGGTTTTTTGAACTCAACTTGTCATTTAAAAGTTAGGCAGAGTCCCTAAGTGCAGTATAATTAGCTCTGCTATTAGAAGAAAACCGGACTTAAAATCTGTCAGATTGTGACTAGAAGGAGGGAACACCAGCCCTGTAGGAAAGAAAAGACTGAAAGTTGGAGGTCCCCTGCGATTATGGCAGACTGTGGTGTCGTTATGGAGCTTTCCAGACAGTCTCCTGCACAAACCAAGGATGTAAACACTAACAGTGTTGGTGACTGTAATTGCAAATCCTTTTCTCTTTCACCGTGAAAAAAACTATGCATAATTATTATTTGTCGAGTGTGTGTGTAGGACCTAATACAGTCTTGGCCATGCAGTCCTTGTAAAGTATTTTCTGGCTTCTCTGTTTGAAACAGTTGCTAGGAAAAGAATTGTTCTTGGAGGCTGGCAATAAAATAAAGCCTGGAAATGAGGCTTTGAAATTACCTTAATATTTGGCTTCTATGAGTCAATAAGATAACTTCGAATCTAGTTTTGTATGTTTTTATAACATACCCTTTAGTGAAAAGCAAAGCAGCTCTTTTCTTTGGTTGATTTTTAAAATGTATCTGTTTGTGACCATGAGCTCCAGGACCTTCCTTCAGAGCTTGACAATGTGCTGATGGTTCTGCAGCTTGGATAGAGGGTGCTCTGCGCCCCTGCAGCTGCGCATTGGCTAGGTTCTGTCTCCACCAGAAGCAAGCTTTGTTCCGTGTGGCCCTGCTGTCCGCACACAGAGCAGCCTTTGATGGGCTGCCTTTGACGTGATTTGTTTACGGCAGCCAGAAATGCTTCCTGCATAATGAGAGCAGTTAATCATGGAAACTGGGCTATTCCTGTTTGTGCACTTCTAGCTGTCTTCTGTTGTAAATATTAAAAGGTAATGACAAAAGGATGAAAACCTTTTTAAAAAGGCGCAAATCAGTTAATCCATCAGATCATGTGATTGCTACTGATTACATGGATATCTTTAGGGAAGCAGAAAATGATTGCTGAACACATGCCTTGTGTTTTGATGATTGCATTAAAAGTCCCCCAGCGGGATGGCATTTATTGGCTCTCAGAGCTTTTCTTAGATTAAATTTCAGGCAGCCAGTACAAGGAGAAACATCATAACCTGTATCCAACAGCATATGTGCAGCTAAAGAATAATCTTAATCAAGTCCTTCTAGGCTCTGCTAAATAAACGAGGGTTTTCAGCAAGACCCCAGACTTTTATTTTGAAGTGGAGTAGCAGCTGTTGGCTATTGCGGTGCAGAGCTGCAGCGAGGCCTGGGTCACACAGTGCTCCGGGTGTCTGCAGGCTGCAGGCCGAGCCCAGTGGCGCAGGCACTGAGCTGTACTTATTTGCTGTGCTATTTGACCTCTTGATTTGAGAGAGCTCCCTGGACCATCTAATGGCTATGGGAGATGGTGAGTAAGATTTATTTTTCTTCTTTTGCTTGTGTTATACACTTCCTTTTAAGGTGACGAGCATTTGCTGTGTAAGAAATACATTTCTCCCTAAAGAATGAAGGACACTTGTGTGTTTGTGTGTGTGTGTACACTTGTGTGTGCATTTATGCATGTGTGTGCATGTCATTTGACATCTTTTTTTACTTGATGTATCTGTGTGGGATCCGGCAAGTATAAGGTGACAATTTACCTTGTAACCCAAGCAAGCTTCAGTCTTGGTGGTAGATACGAAGGGATATTCGAAGAAGCGTGGAATATGTGCAGAAGCTTAGAGGAAGAACACTGCCTTTGGAGGAATGACAGATTTTGGCAGGAGGATTTGACTAGCTAGCTTGATATCCTTCCTGTTATATTTGATACAAGTAGAATTATGTGGAAGTAAAATATTTAAGGAAGCAAAATGGCTTGCTATGGGCATTATTTTAATTCATATGATTGTTAATTGTCAGTGTCCCTAGTAAACACTTTTCTAGAAAATATTTAACCTTTTAAGATGCACAAGGTGTAATTTGATTAAAAATAGATTTTTGCCAGTGTTTCAGTTTGGTAAGAATAATTTTAAAAACACATTATTTCTATAATGCCTAATAGTTCTCCAAAGCACTTTTGTATACTTGATATATATTAACTCCTCAGGTATGAACAACTCTATGAAGTGTTCAGAGTATTTTGGTATTTCCATCTTACAGATTGGGAAACTGAGACCTGCTGAGACAATATGTCCCAGATCCAGGCACAGAAAGCAAACCAGAACCAAATCTAGGGTCCCAAATGTGCATTTGGTGTTTTCCATTATAACACTTAATACTTGAGCTTTTTTTCTTTTTCCGTTACACCTTTTTCTGTTATGAGGGCTAGAGGTATACTTTATAATCACATCAACATCACAGATATGTATGAAGGGAAATCTGAGGTTCCTCAAAAATGTTTTGAGTGTTTTTTTGCTAGGTTCTTAAGGAAGACTGGTCCTTATCTGGAGGTTTTAACTCTTAGTGGTTTCAGCCTTCTTTGACTATGTATGTAGTGAACTCTTCTAAAAAGTAATTCCCCTAGGGGCTATGAGGGATAGGATACAAGTGTATCAAAATGATGGCATTGGTAGACAGTCATTTAAACTATTAATGTACATTTAAATGGAAATCTGATAGAAAATTTGGTTTGGCAGATCGTCATGATTTATTCAAAGAATTTATGTAACCATTTTATATGATCTTATGGAAATAAATGAGAAAACAGTTTTTCAACTATCAATTTTTAAGACAAAAGCAGGATTAACAAATAAGTTCTCATATACTTAAAGGCATTGCCAAGTTTCTCCCTTTTTTTAAAAAAAAAAAACCTAATTTGTAGATAACTCTAAATGTTGCATTTGGTGTAGGCCATATCCAGATTTTGTTTTCTTTCTTAAACATTTTAGGTTCAATGGTTATAGTTTTATGTTTACTTTGTTTTTCTTTTTTTAGATAATACATAACATTTGGACTGTTTAGGAATATATTGATTATTTTTTTAAAAAGTAACCTCTGACGAAGATGAGAGGATAACATTTCAGCTAATTCTCTTCTATAAAAATGTATACCTTTATAAAAAATTTAAACAATAAAGATATGTATATAGTAATAGGCTATCTTGGAATTTATATAGTTCTTAACAGTTTGATATATACTCCTGCATATTAGTCTTTGTCACATCCAATGCACATACACTATACCAGAGTCATGTAAACATAAAACAGGAACATATAAAACAAATGGATTATAGTGCCCCTACCTGATGTTTTTTGTTTATTTTAATTATGAACTTAATATACAATGTCATTGCCCTTTCAAAATTCAAACAATGAAAATAAAGCAAAAATCCCCTCAAAACCACCTTCAAGACCTGATCCCAGGTATAAACAGAGGAGAACACTTTAATTAATATGGAGCATGTCTTTTTCTACCTGTTTTATGTACATATTATCAAAGTATATGGTTTTGCTTTGACTGTGTTTACATAAATGATACCATTCTGAATGTAATTTTGCCATTTGCTGTGTTTACTCAGTATAGGATGGAGCTTTTTAAAAAATACCATTGTGTTATTCTGCATCATTTTTTTAAACGGTTCGTAATATTCTATAGTATGGACATATTATAACCATTTTGTCTTCTATGGAAATTTATTTACTATATATAATTTTTCTAAATGGTTCTGAAATAAGCACCTTTGTACAAACCACATGTGTTTGTGTATACACACACACATATATATTTCTTAAAATAGTCTGGACGTGGAATTTCTGAATCAAAGTTTTCATTCATTTTAGAATTGTGTTAGGTATAGCCAATTTGCTCCAAAAGAGGCTAAAGCCACACATACACTCCCACCAGTAGTGCCTGCTGTCCTACATTCTTTTCAGTTCTGGTTATTATTAAAATTTGCCTGTCAGATGGTTGAAAAATATCTCGCCCTGTATAAACATCTGTGCTTTCTGATAAGATTGATCATCTTCATATGTTTGGTTATTTATATTTCCTTTTCGGTAGATGCCTTTCAGCATCGTAGCCAACTTTTTGGTTGTTGTTTGTTTATACTTGCTTTTTATATATTCCAGTTATTAATCTATTATCTATTGAATATGTGATGTAAGCTTAACTTCAAGACCATGTGAAAGATTTCATTAGCAGTTTTATTTCTAGGCAAACTTGGATTCGTGAAGCACTATAATGGCTTTCACTTAAGAATAGGGGGCGGGTTTGGGGGGCTTTTCAATTTAGTTGTCCTCACCCTTACCCATGAGTATTAAACCAAGCAGTCATATAATCATGCAGTAGCTCTGGTCAGTCAAACCAGATAGAGTTAAAAACCTGTAGGATTATTATGTGGTGCTGAGCCCTGCAGTCTGCCTCAAAAAGCAGGCAAGAGGAATTTGGCCTTTTGTTGTTATGCTGCAGAGTGGCTGGAAAGAAGTAAGGTTTTGTTGTAAATAGATTGTTTCTAAACTTTTAACATTTCAACACAATCTATTATTCCAAAAATGAGTTTTTAAAAATGTATGTACAAGCAATGATATAACCATGACTTTCTAGAGACCAGCCTTCTGGGACTGCATCGAACTAATATATAACTTGGTGTCTATATATATACACACACACACACACATATAACTTGATTTGTATACATATCTATAGCTTGGTGTATATATATACACACACACACATATATATAACTTGGTGTGTGTGTGTGTATATATATATAACTTGATCTACAGTTGTTTATAGGACAATAACAAGAAATTAATACTAAATAGATCTCTCTTCTATGCTGTTGAATATTCTTTGTGATACACTAGGACTGGATAATTTAAATTAATGACAAAGCAACCATTTGACTTACTGGCAGGAAGGCTAACTTTTCTTGTAGGAACACTGATAGAGGGAAAAGAAGTCTGTAAGGTGAAAAAGTAAATTACAAGGGACAGAAGACTGGGCATTAGCAGTAATACAGGCAGTAAGTAGCAGGCACTAAGATTGAAAATAGACAATGACTAAAATAAAGCCACCCTATAGTACCTTCCTGCTGTAGCTATTGAAGGTGTTGTACAACCATCCTGTGTTTTAGGTCTGTGTTAAGGGCATCTAAGTGCATATACTTTACCTTTGAATAAATAGTATCCTTCTAAGGCAGTCTCATTTAACCCCTTGGATCCAGGGGGTTGGGCACCAATAGTAACATATCCTCAAACCTGGTGTTGCTAATAAACTTGAATCTTCAAGAAAAGGTTTACATATTTTCTTTGTACATATAGAATAGTACAATTGATGTTCTTACAGCTGCAATACTCTAAACTGTCTTGAAAATTTAAGTACTTGAAATGACTAAATTTTGTAAAGGTTCTAAGTAAACCTTATTCTGAGCCTCATTTGTTATTTAGTTTGATATTATGGCCATTATGGCATGTGTTATTTAATTTCATTAATACCAAATAATGGTTTAAATTGTGATTGTCTCTTTACTTCATTGGACTATTCAAAGTCTTGAATTTTTAAAGGACCCCATTTAAATAAAAGGGCAAAAGTCTTCAAATATATTTTTAACTAGTCAGTTATATCTACCTAGAAATTTCAAGATACTTTATCAAATATCTTGGCCTCTATTCCGCTTTGTATAGAACTGACTTTCTTATAAATAAATAGTTAACTAAGGTTGTGCTACTGAGAATACTGCATCTTCATGTGAATATTACAATATAGCCAATTGTCTTATTTTTAAAGTGCTTGAATTTTCAATTTCTAATAATTTTACTAAAGTTTTTCATTTTAGTTTAAATTGAAGATGTTTTAAATTTTTACTATTTGATTCTTTTACTTCTGAAAGCTTGTGATTTTCTTTAGCTGTGGGAAGCTTTCTCCTATTATTTTTTCGTAAGTTTTCCCCTTTATTAGTTTAGTCTTTTCTTATCTATTATTCAGATATTGAACTTTCTGGGTTGATCTTCTGTCTTTTATGTTTTGTCTTCACTTTCCAGTTTTATGTCTTTCTCTTATCCTATATTCTGGAAGATATCCTTGACTTTCTTACCCAATCCTTCTATTAAATTTTAACTTTGACAAACAAAAGTTTAAATGTGTCTAAGAACTTGCTTTTTCCTTTTTCCATGGTTCCATTTCCACAAAATCCTGTGTGTGTGTGCACACATGTGCACATTTGTGTGTAAAATGTTGTGCTCCCTGAATCGGGAATGAGAAAGAGTTTAATAAAACCATTCCATAGATTTTCCGTTGCTCCTTGTGCTCATCCCTGTACTTTCTGGCTTAGAAATAGTCACTTCTCTGTTATTTTAGCTTCTGAGAATCACAAGTTGTGGCTTTACTGTGGTGTTAATGGTGTTATTCTTCAGTAGCTGTTCGTTCTTTTTTTTTTTCTTTTTTTTTTTTTTGATAGTTCAGAGCAAAAGGAATGTGCATTCTTTTTATTTGCATCTTTTAAGAATTCATTGTGATCTTTTAGATGCTGATTTCACATATTCCACCTTCATCTCATTTTCTTTACCTTTTTGAGTTATTTTATTGGGATTCCACTGCAGGATTTTAAACAAGGGAGTAAAGTGATTAAAATTATTATAATTTTTTAATGAAGCATTTCAAACATACCCAGAAATAGAGAGTATTATAATGAACTTCCATTACTACTCATCATCCAGTTTCAAGAAATTATCAATACATGACTAGTATTTATTCATCTATATCCCTACCCTATCTTTTCCCAGCCGTAGTATTCTGCTGGACTGAGATGTGTGTGTATGTGCACATGGTACTCATCATGTATATCAAATAAAGTGTCTTTTAGAAAGACAGTTACAATACCTTTGTCACACCTAAAAGTTTAACCCTTAGTGTCAAATAATATGTTCACATTTTCTCAATTGTTTTATAAACATCTTTTTACAGTTTGTTTTGAATCAGTGTTTGAAGAAGGTTTACCATTGCAATTGGTTGAGGTACCTCTTAAGGCTCTATTCATCTATAGGATTTATCTCACTTTTTTCTCCTCTTGCCATTTATTTATTTATTTGTTTTATTTGAGACGGAGTCTCGCTCTGTCGCCCAGGCTGGAGTGCAGTGGCCAGATCTCAGCTCACTGCAAGCTCCGCCTCCTGGGTTCACGCCATTCTCCTGCCTCAGCCTCCCGAGTAGCTGGGACTACAGGCGCCCGCCACCTCGCCCGGCTAATTTTTTGTATTTTTTTAGTAGAGACAGGGTTTCACCGTGTTAGCCAGCATGGTCTCGATCTCCTGACCTCGTGATCCGCCCATCTCGGCCTCCCAAAGTGCTGGGATTACAGGCTTGAGCCACCGCACCCGGCCACCATTTATTTATTGAAGAAAAAAAATGTGTTAAATAGTCTTCCTGCACACTAGATTTTTTTATTGTGTTGTATGGTGCTTTTATATTTCTGCTTTTTAATGTTTATCTCCTGTATTTCCTCAAAATTGAAAATTTTTCTAATGACTTGATCATCAGAATCAAGTTTCATGTGTGATATTTTGGATTTCTGTCAGAAGGCATACACTGTCTGATTGTCTTTCTTTGTGATGCTAATATTGAACTGTGAGTTTAGGTGTTACCAGCCTGATCCATCCTTTATACAGTTCCCCCTCAGCCTTTCATTTAGTGATTTTGGCAGGCATTGATCCCAATTGCTTTTTTAGAGGATTATATTGTCTACTTTGTGATTTGGAAGGAAGTCAAAAATAGAAGCAAGGAGACCAGTTAATAGACTGTGGTAGTAATATAGGCAAAGACAATACTGGTGTGGCCTTAGATTAGGAGTGGCAGCAGAGGTAAAGAGAAATAGGTGGATTTAGGCACGAGAACTGTTGGTAGATGATCTCTGTGGGTCAAAGGAAAACTTGAGGTGGGTTACAACATTATGAGCTTGAGCAGCTGAATAGATGGTGACGTTATTTACTGGGATTGGGGAGGACTTGGGGAGATCAGTTTTGGATGATGTTGGTGTTACGTATCTATATGAAATTAGAGTGACTTGGAGATACCCATGGGGGTGGATATCTAGTAGGCAATTGGATGTATAGGTCTGAAACTCAGAGATGGTCTAGGCTAGAGACAAACATTTGAGAGCTGTCAGCATATAGAAGGTATTTAAAACCATTGAGAATAAATGAGGTCATTTAGAGAGTGTGTAGTCTGGAGAAAAGGAGAATATTCAACATTTAATTGTTGGGTAGAGAAAGAACAGCCAGCAGAAGATACTTAGCTTGAGGTACCTGTGAGATTAGAGAAAAGCCAAGGAGAGCTTCCCATTGCAAAAGCACAGTGTGGAAAGTGTAGACAGCTGAAATTTGAGTTTTCCGAGGCATCTGTGGTATAATAGTTTATAGGGATTGTTGTTTCCTAATCTCAGTTTGTAATTTAGCTGTTAGATATAACCATAGTCACTGCTGGATATGCAAGAGTATAAAACAGTTTAGAAATCCCACATCTTGTTGTTCATTGTTTTAATTAGAATAAGGAAGGATACAACTTCAAGGGAAAAGAGGAACTTTGGTATAAGAAACTACTTAATGTGAATCGGAGCATATTTTATGCATGAAAATTCATGGTGTTGGGGGTTCTTCTTACTGAACTGTTTGTTTCGCTGAAGAAAATTCACACAAGATGTATTTTTTTTTTCTATGAGATGTGGTATAAATTTTGGCTTGCTCTTTTATTTGCCATGTAAAATGGAGCAGTTTTTCATCTTTTATATGAATTTGAGAAGCAGAAGTTTCGGGTTTTGGAATACATGTACCCATAAAAGTGAAGTGGAGGCCGAGCGTGGTGGCTCATGCCTGTAATCCCAGCACTTTGGGAGGCCAAGGCGGGCAGATCATCTGAGGTCAGGAGTTTGAAACCAGCCTGGCCAACATGGTAAAACCCCATCTCTACTAAAAAGACAGAATTAGCTGGGTGTGGTGGTGCATGCCTGTAATCCCAGCTACTTAGAAGGCTGAAGCAGTAGAATCGCTTGAATCTGGGAGGCAGAGGTTGCAGTGAGCCAAGATCACACCATTGCACTCCAGCCTGGGTGATAATAACAAAACTCTGTCTCAAAAAAAAAAAAAAAAAAAAAAAAAAAGTGAGGTGGAAAGTTTAGAAAGCCATTTCAATACATGGCTTTCCTGAAGTGAGAAAAAGAAAAAAAGGGACAAGGCATGATTAATATAAATTCACAGACCCTTATCTGAAACCTTGGGGTCCACTTGTGTTTTGGAATTCGGAATGTATTAGATTTTAGAAAATTAACAAGGTCATACCCCGTGCATTATGTAACTGTTTCTGCTGGGCTTGGGGCAGTACCCTATAATCAAGCACATTAATGTTTTTTGGGTTTTTTTTTTTTTTTTTTTTTTTTGAGACAGGATCTCACTCTGTTGCCCAGGCTGAAGTGCAGTGGCGCGATCTTGGCTCACTGCAGCCTCTGCCTCCTGGGTTCAAAGGATTCTCCTGCCTCAGCCTCCCAGGTAGCTGGGATTACAGGCATGCACCACCACAACTGGCTAATTTTTGTGTTTTTTGTAGAGATGAAGTTTCGCCATGTTGGCCAGGCTGGTCTCAAACTGCTGGCTTCAAATGATCCACCCACCTTGGCCTCCCAAAGTGCTGGGATTACAGACGTGAGCCACCACGCCCAGCCATGTTTTTGCCATTAAATGTATGTGAGTTCATACTGAGTAGAATACACATAAATAGCTTCATGTCAGTTCACATCATGTTTTGTCATAAGCTGAGTTCAGATCAGTTTTATGCTACCAAATGAGTTTAAAAGACAAAAGCTGGATTTTCAGAGCTTTTTGACTTTCAGGCATGCAGATACGTCATTGTGGGCCTATAGTGTTTCAGTGCTTGCTGGGGACAGTTTCCAAGTGTTACTTGAGGCAACAAAAGGTAAAACCTTATCTTAACTTGGTCTTCTTTTTCCTTCTCCCCTTCTCCCTTCTTCTACTCCTTCTTTCCTTCAGTCTCTTCCTCCTCTTTTTCCTGCTCTATTTTTAATCGCTTCCTCCATCCACCTCCTCTTCCCCTCCATCCACCTCCTCTTCCCCTCCATCTCTTCCATTGTTCTCCATTTCCTCCTCCTGTATTTCATCTCTTCTCCCTCTCCTGCCTCCTCCATTTCCATCTCTTCCTCCTTCATTTCCATCTCTTCCTTCTCTATTTCTTCCTTTTCTCCATTTTCTTTCCTTCTTTCCCATCTCCATTATATAGAAAACCACTGCAGCCTGCTCACTTTAATAATTTCTATCCTTCAATATATTTTAATATGCTTATCTTGTTCAGTTTCTGCACCCAACCATACCACTCTCTTTTTGAAACTTTGGAGCAAGAACAAAAGTGTCAACATAATCATAATTTGTAGTTTGCTTTTTGTGTTTGATTCTTCTTTTGTTTATTCAGTATTATAGCACCTACTATATGTATCCTAAATAATATCTTCTGATTTGTCTTTCAATTCACTAATGATCCTTTGAGTTGTGTCTAAGCTACTGTTATGCCTGCCCACTGAATTTAAATTTCAGTTACTATATTTTTATTTGTAGAAATTGCATTTGGTTATTTTAAAAATCTATGTCACTTTTAATAATTTTTCAATTCCCAAAGTCAAGTTTGCTTAGTTATTGCATAGTCCATGTCCGATAACTCTAGGATTTTAAGTGGGTCTTTTCTTATTGTCTTTCTTTTTATATTGTTCTTGGCTCATGATTTCTTGATTCCTGTTGTACCTGGTGCCTTTTGGGAAATTATTTGTGGGAATAATTTGAGGCCAGACACTTCCCAGGGAAAGTTTGCATTTTGTTTGGCTGTTGGTTGGACACTTCCCAGGGAAAGTTTGCATTTTGTTTGGCTGTTGGTTGGAAGTACTACCTGTCTGAGCCCACAGAGTTTAAGGTCTTGAGTATCTGGACCGCCCAAGCAGTTGACCTTAATGAATCACTCTATTTGATTCACTTCTCTGTTATTCTCTTTCAAGAAGAGCTTGAAAGGAATTGACCGTAGGAAAATTAAGATCTTATTTGTGATTTACTTTAACCTCGAGGGTATAGTTGTTTGGTATACCAGCTTTTTGGGGAAGAGTCCTCTGTTAGACACTGCATCTAATGTGGGTTTTGAATTCTGTTCCCTTTGCCCCACAAGGCCTTCAGAATAGAACTAGCTCCACTGTACTGGTTTTATCCTTGTATTTTTTACTATATTATAAAATATTTATTGCTTTTATTATGTATAAAATATTTACATTATTTAGTGTGTATCATTATTTGCATTTGTAATATTGCTTTAAATAACTTAGTAATGCTTTCACTGGAGACTGAAAGTCTCCATACTGTGAAATGTGTGCCATTCTAGATATTGTTCCACATGTTGAAGATATAACAGGGGCAAAGCTGACAAAAGTTTTTAATCCTATAGCTCATATATTTCAGTAGCAGGACACAGATAAGCAAAATAAGTAAAATATATAGATGATAAGTGCTAGGAAAAAATAACACAGGCAGGGATACATCAGAGTACCAGGGTATTGGGAAGTTTGTGATTTTTAGTATCCAGAGAAAACTTCATTGAGAAGGCAACAGATAAATAAAGACATGAAGATGGTAAGTGAACAGTATGGATGTGGATGAAAAAAGCATTCTAGGCAGAAGGAGCAAGTGCAAAGGCTCTGCCATGAATCATTAGAGGGAGGCTAGGCTGGTCGGGGGGATTAGAGAGAAAGAAGTAGGAGATAAGGTTGGAGAGACCTGCGTGACAATTAAGATCTTAGAGTTCTGGTAGACCTTTTTATGTAGTTACAGGAGGATTTGAACAGTGGTGTGATATGACTTTGTTCAACCCAGGATGCCATGTTGAGAATAAACTTTAAGGGACAAGGTAAGCAGCAGGAAGAGTTAGTTGGCTGTGACGATTATTCCTAGACTGTTCTAGGTAATGGGGTTGCAGCATAAACAAGACAAAGTTTCTGCTCCTTAAGAAGCTTCCAATCCACATATAAAAATCAGTGTCTGTTATTTCAGTAAGTGATAGCTGCTAGGAAGAAAATAATCGAGACTTGTTTTGATATTTCATAGTTATTTAGAAAATAATTTAAGCCCAGAATATTTATAACCCTTTACAAATGTTTAACAAATTTTAAGTTTTAGGGCTAATGATAATGAATTCGTTTTATGGATTCTTTTAGCCAATAGTAAAAAAAATCTATAACCTTATTGGAAGTGGGTAAAATTTTATTTCTTCCTATGTTTATAGATTTATTTATTTTTCTTTTTAGTTCAGTTTTTGTTTTATATATTTGAAGCTGTGTTACTGGGTACATAAATATTCAGGGTTCTGATTTTTTTTTCCCATGGAATAACCTCTTTCTCATTGTTAAACATCTCTATCTCTAGTAATGCTTTTTCAAGCTGCTTTGTTTGAAATTAGTGTAGCTACACCAGCTTTCTTTTGATTTGTGTTTTCCCTGGTCTATCTTTCCCTAACCTTTTTGCGACCTTGTAAGTAAAAATATATCTCATTTAAGCAGTCTGTTTTAAAAAAATCCAGTCTGGGTTTTTCATTTGTACTAGTTCATTTATATTTAAGAGAATTACTGATATACTTGGTTTTATATTTACTATTTTATTTTCTATCATGTCCACTTGTTTTATTTTTCTTTTTGTCTCTCTCAGTTAATCAGATATTTTAAATTTATTTTCTTTTTCTTCTATGTGTATACTTTTCTTTTCTTTTCTTTTCTTTTTTTTTTTTTTTGAGACGGAGCCTCGCTCTGTCGCCCAGGCTGGAATGCAGTGGCGTGATCTAGGCTCACTGCAACCTCTGCCTCCCGGGTTCACGCCATTCTCCTGCCTCAGCCTCCCAAGTAGCTGGGACTACAGGTGCCCGTCACCACGCCTGGCTAATTTTTTGTATTTTTAGTAGAGACGGGGTTTCACCGTGTTAGCCAGGATGGTCTCGATCTCCTGACCTCGTGATCCACCTGCCTCAGCCTCTCAAAGTGCTGGGATTACAGGTGTGAGCCACTGCGCCCAGCCTACTTACTCTTCTTTAGTAGTTAGCCTAGAGCAGAGATTGGCAAACTGTTACTTGCAGATCAAATCCGTCTGCCCTCCTGTTTTTGTGTATAAAATTTTCTTGAAACACAACCACACCCATTTGTTTACATATTGTGTGTATATAACTGCTTTGGTGCTATAATGTCATAATTGAGTAGTTGCATGGAAAGGCCATATGTGTATGGTTTACAGAGCCTAAAATATTTGCTGTGTAGTCCTTTATAGAAAAAGAATGCCATCCCCTCCCCTAGGGGAGTGATTTTTAAACTCAATCATGCATCAGAATGACTAGAAGGGCTTGTTGACACACAGATTACTAGGCTGCATCTCTAGAGTTTCTGATTCAGTAGGTTGGGTTGGGGACCAAGAATTTGCATTTTTAACAAATTGCCAGGTGATATTTTGCTGCTGGTATAGGGGCCACATTTCGAGGACTGGTGCCGTAGATATTACTATGCATCTTTGACTTACTATAATCTAAAATAAATTATTATGTTTACTACTTCCTCAGTAAGGCTCAAATCTTTAGACTTCAGTTTGTTTGCTTACCTCTCAGTAGTACCATTTTACCATAACCTCATACTGGAACAGCCCGTGTCTGTCAGTAGTAGAATGGATATTAATAAATTGTGGTACTTTCATACAGTAGAAAACTATCAGCAATGAAAATGAATCTTCCAAACATTATCTTCCAACATTGAGTAAAAAGAAGCTAGATACCAGAATATATATTGTATGATTCATTTTATATAATGTTCAAAAATGAACAAAACCAAGTGTTAGAATTCAAGACTAGTTAGCTTTGGTAGGAAATGTAGACTTTTAGGAGTCTTGAGGGCACTTACAGGATGCTGGTAATAATCTATAGATCTGGATACTGGTTATACTGCATGATCATTTTGTGAAAATTAATTAGCTATATACTTATGATTTGTATGCTTTGCTGTATTTTGATAAAAAGTTAAAAAATTAATTTCCCAGTAGTTTGAGAAAAGAGTTAATTTTTTTTTAATGGTAGGGACATATTTACTCTTTTCAATTCTTGTGTGTGTGTGTGTAGGAACAGAATACTATTTCCATGGGAACTTCTGGCTACTCTGTGTTTCAGTGCTTAACTTTCTGTAGATTTGTATGTCTACTCTGTCTTTCTTAACTGCATTTTTTTTAACATAACAGTAGCAAAAAAGTTTATTTGGATTTGTATTAGTGTTTTTTAGTCTATGTACTGCATAGGTTTTAAGCTTATTAATTTATCCAAACTGATTCCCTAATAGTGTTATGCTAAAAAAACAATTTTTTAAGAGTAGAAGATAATTTTTTCCGGCAAGTTGTATTACTTAAAAACACTTTCTGAAATAGAGTGTGTGGCTTTAGAGTGTCTATTTGATTCTTTTTTCTTTTAATAAATAAAAGTCTTCAGCTTTCTTGGCATATTTTCATTAAAATATATTTAATAGTTATATTAAATAGTTATATATTAAAAATAGTTATTTTTCTTTAAAAATATTTAATAGTATCTCTATAGGAATTATTTAATTCTAGGTGACTGGGTATTTGTTTAAGTAAAGAAAGTCCATTGAAAGGAAAAGATTCTGGCATATTCATCTGAAGTGTGTGGTAAAGCTGCTTCTCTGCCTCGCCCATGTTGTTTGTCATGGTTGATTTGTGCAGGGTCCTAGAGAAAACCATCTTCTCAGGAGAGTAGAATACACTGTGTGTGTGTGTGTGTGTGTGTGTGTGTGAGAGAGAGAGAGAGAGAGAGAGGATGCTGGGAGGTGTTTCATTTGCATATAAGTAGATGATACTAGTGTGGTCATTCATATTCCGAAAGGAGCCTTGTAGAATCATTTATGAAAACAAATTGTTTTGTTTGGTTTCTATGGCTTAAATAAAGAGCAGATTTTAAGATTACAGAGTTAATTATGCACAGTAATGAGCACTGTGGCAGTCTATGCTTTACTGATGCAATAAGCATCCCAGCAGAATGAATATTGCATAAAACCTTATTTTCTATTTATATATATTTTCATGTCAAATAAGAAAAACATAGATTTCTAAACCTTTAGTTTTGAATGCCTTTGAAATTTTGATATAGAATAAAGATTATAGCTAATAGAGAATTTTTTAGATGCATGGAGAATTTTTACCTTTCATCTGGCAGTAGCTGCCATAAGATGATGTCACCTTGTAGCTGATTGGCTGTTGCAGCACCTAGGGCAGGGAAGAGAAAGAAAAATGCCGGCACAAACCTCAGTGGTGGTTCTGTGGTTGTTTCTGTCTTTTTTTGATAGAATCTTTGATTAGTATCGAATTTACTGTATTTGGCCATGTGAACTATTGGGAGCCTCCTAGGGTGAGGGAAATTAAGAGCTTTCAGAGGAATGAGGCGACTGATTTGCAAACGGATCTGTGATTGTAAGTTGCAGCATCTGGGTATAAGGAATAAGGCAGGGCATGCTAGAAGATACACTATGGGAGGAGCTGGCAGAAAATGCAGAGTAGCAAAAACATGAAAAATACTTTTACTACCTTTAGAGTTAATGTTTTGTTTTATGTTTTGACTTAATATGTATAAGTAAGAAGTGTGAAAATAATGCATTTTGATTTTGAATTACAGAGGATTATTTTATATGGTGTTAGCCAATATATAAATGCTTATTCAAAGGACCTTTATTGTATATGATATATCTTACCAAAGTAGTGATTTTATATATGGCTTTATTTTATTTTTTAGCTTTAGGGAAAATGGATCAAAGCTTAGTTCTCTTAAATACATTTTTCGAATGCTTTGTGCAGATAAAAGCTTCGATGATGAAGAATCAGTGGATGGAAATAGGCCGTCATCAGCTGCTTCAGCCTTCAAGGTTCCTGCACCTAAAACATCCGGAAATCCTGTCAACAGTGCAAGGAAGCCTGGTTCAGCAGGTGGCCCTAAGGTTGGAGGTAATGTAAATCCATTTCGAATCTGTTATGCATGCTCCATGCCCTTGATATGGCCACACATACTTAGAACTTCAGAGGAATATGTTTATTCATGACTGCAGCACGATTGCAGATCTGGAGTCTGTTGCAACACTCAGAAGAATATGATACCCTTTTGAAATGTATAAAATATTGTATACTGCTATTTCCTCTAAGAACATATGTGAATTAGTCTCTTCTTGAGGGTATTTATTTTTCAGATGCCATTTTGAAAAAGATTTATGGAAGTTTTTTGGTTTTTTTTTTATTTTTTAAGCAGAGAACAGGTTTTTCAGAATTTGGCTACTAATTTTCAAGTACAATAGCTGTTACAGAAATGTTGAATTATGTAATGTTTTTCACCTTCCTCTAGGTAGTAAGTCTTAAATACTGCAGCATTTAAAAAATGGTTGAAGATACTGGGTATTGAATCATTTGTCACAATAGGAGATGGGTGGTGGTCAAGTAAAATTGCCTCAAAAATGGTTCCTGTATTAAGTCATAATAGGAAAATAAGAAAAAGCAGGTTTCATGCAATTTTACAACATATAGCATATTCATTGATCATATTAGAACTGGTTTTGGCATATTGTTTATCTTTAAATTTTTTAGTGGATATTCTTTCGTGTGTTAATTAGAAAACCATGAGTATATTTCCAGTGTTAGTTTCTGCCAAATCTTTCTGATAAAGTGAATCTATGAAAATAAGGGTAAGTATTTAATTCTAAAAGGACGGTAATCTCTTTCTCTTTTCCTTCCTTTCCTTTTTAAAAATAAATTTATGTCTTAGTTGTGATATTTTGGGAAAACAGATCTTTCCTTGTTTATAATAACTGGTGAGAAAATCATGGTCTTGAGAATTTTTTTTCTTTTTGTCTATAGTACTTTTTATTAAAAACCAAAAAGGAAAGAAAAATAAACTATGTATCTCGACCAGGTTCCATAAGGAGTTGTGTTCCCTTGATCTTTCTATACAACCTCCAATTTTTTCCCATCATATGAGATTCTAAATATAGAAAAACTATCATAAGTATTTCATTTAAACTATCTTCTGTGTCATATAATTAGCAATAAAGATGGTATGATATATATACATACACATATTGTGTATACATATACATATATATGCAGATGTAACTAAATAGCTGAAATTAAAATGTCTTACTGATTTCTCTGGATGTTTCAAGTAATCTGTACTTTAGATTTTTAATTATTTTCTTTTTGTCTTGTAATTTTATGGTTATATTCTCATCCAAATGTTAGTTATGATATCCTATTAGAAGATAGTTATTATGTTGCATTCCTATTTACCGCTAGTAAAAAGTTTATGACATTTTTTGGTTTCTTCCTTTTATAACAAATAGCTCTCTTCAGTCATTACAAGGAAAATATTTTTCTTAATTTTGAATTACAGAATTCTAATCTATGATACTATAATAATTTTATGAAACTGTCTTTTTAGCTCAAAATAGATGAATATTTGAGATTTGTGGTGATAATATTTAACATTTTATGAATTGAATCAGTGGTTTATAATTTTTTTTTTCATGATTTGGTATCTTTTTAGAAGAAAATTGAAAATTACCTATCATGAACCACTTAATTCTGATATTAATCATATTGATATAATCAGATACTCTTTTGTAAAAAGGATAAACTTTCTTAAGCTCCCCCACCCCCATTCTTGTAGTTTCTGTTCCTACCAGTTAAATGAAAAGTTTAAGTAGCTTTCATGATTATAGTAATTAATCACTTAAAGATTTTATTAGCCATCTAGGCAGCAGCCTTTCTGCCAAAAATAAGGGAGAAGCCTTCGTTCCTTTCTCCTTTTTCTCTTCCTCTTCTTCCTTCTTTTTCTTCGTTTTGGCAATTGCAGGTATATTCTTGTTTTTTTTTTTTTTTTTTTTTTTTAATCACAGCTCATTTAGGTTCATTGCCCATTTTTCTATCTAAGAAAAGAGCTACTGGCCAGAGGATATTGATATTACTTCTGAAATAAATGCCATTCTTGGCTGTCAGTCCTTCTTTGAAAATTTAACTTTAGTTTTTCTGGTCTTGGCAGAGAGACTTGTTGATTTTTAAATTGGTTGTGGAAAGTTTTCTTACAGTTGTAGAATTTTTGAGTTGGAAAAGACCTTGGGAGTCACATAGTTTTTAAATAAAATTCCTGATAGATGATTATTCAACTTGACTAAAGTAGTACCATCTGCTCTGAATTAAAATTTAGAACAAAAATTACCTGCTGTGCCACTACACATAGACATAATCAACTGCTAAATTATGATTTTTCTTCCAGTTACTTTTCCAATTATTTTTACGTATACAAATATTTTCTTGGGAGAACAACAAAATTGGCACTATTCATTATATAGTTTTTTCTAACTTATATTTTACCCTAAGCATTTTCTCATTGTCTTAAATTATTAATTGAAAATTATTCATGGCTAAACAATACCTAGGTTGCCGTAAGCCTTTTCTCCTTCTATAAACCGTGTCAGCATTCTTTTATATATATGTTTCAGCACATCTGCAATGATTTCTTTGGAATAAATTTCTAAAGTTCACTGGATCGAAAGAGTAGGGATTTTTAGCATTCTTTCAGTTTGGCAAAGTATTTTCCAGAAACAAGCCATTTCAATTCTGAATAAACAAATTCTTTTTTATGTTGCATTAAAATCTACCTCCTTGTAGCATATGCGGGGAAAATGAATTATTTGTCAACATGCTTTCAAATACTTGAAGATTGTTCTGTTTTTCTTCATGACTATTCTGTTTTCTGGACTATACGTTCTCTTTCCCGTGATTTTACATTGAATGGTGGTGATTCAGTCTAAATGTATTATTTGCTATTCCAAGGTATATAATAAATAGATAAATGTAATTAGCTTCTAATTAAAGGAATATAGTAGGTGGAAATGTATAATAGTGACATAAGCTTGACACAGCCCACTGGGTTTGACAAATCTCATTTTCAAGTAAGATTACCAAAATAAAAAAAAATACAGTGAGCTTCTTTGGAATCGAGACTTAATCTGCTTTTGTAGTTTTGGAATGTATTTTACTTCTTCCAGAGATATCTATCAAGATTAGGGCTGTATGCTATTTTTAGCAAAGTATCCTATCCAGTTAATTAAAGCTCATAAGTCTTGTGTTTAATCTTTAGTGTACGTTAATTTGCTTTGTTCTTTGGCCTTCATATGCCAACCTTTTTTTCTCATGCTGTATTAATAATTGTGTAGCCTTTAAGCCAAGGAGACTTGAAAAAAAGGCTATGGCTAGGTTCATACCAATATAAATATCATTGCTATAAAAATCCATATTATGTAAGTGTTGAAAGTGTTAACTTTGTGCATTACTAATTAGAATAAGGATAAAGTAAATTCTCAAATAGTCTGTTTTCTGAATAACACTTCTAACTTCATAATACGAATTTAGATAAACACATTTTTCTTCTTTTGGCTCAATGGTTACTAGAATTGTTGAAAGTACCTGATTATTTAAAATATTTATGTCTTTACAGTATTTTAGGTAACAATTTTTAATACAATTCTTTAATGTTGTTATATATATTCTTTCATTTAAATTTCAAAATGAAAGATTCTGAGATTTAAATGAAAGAATACATGTATATAAGAACATCTCTGAGCAAACTGATTTTACTGATGAGCAAACTGCAATTTAGAGAAGTAACTTGCCCAGGGTCATTTATCTAGTAAGAGGACAAAGCACAAAAATCACTTTGTTATACTGCCATCATACTAATTTCTATTGGTAAATAAGGTTTCTTTTAGATTCTATAGCACTGAGATTGTAATCTACAGAAATGATCACTACTTTTCGGCATCCATAAATCAGTCGTTTTAAAGCTCAACTAGTATGATTCCCAGCAAAATAGAGCATTTGGAATAAGCAGACCTTTAATTTTTACATTGTAAATAGAAATGCTTTTCAGTATTTTCTTGTTGAAATTGCCTTCTTCAAGTTTATTTTCTGGGTTACAATAATATCCCTATTCCTGTATCAATCATTTTGGCTGCTACTCTTCTTTAAAAATAAGAGTTGAATTAGATGATGATATAATTATCATTTTAGAAATAACTAGTACCAGATTTTGAGGTTAATGATTTGTTATTGAAGCTTGTATGTAATCATTGAGACACATCATTGACCAAATCTTCAATTCTTAAAGTTCTCTTGTACTCACTCACTCACTCACTCACTCACTCACTCACTCACTCTAGTGGACAGTGTATTTTCTCTGTATTGTTTCTATCTCATGTCAAAGACTACTTTGAAATCGTTTTAACTTTCAGTTCTTATAATTAGGTGATTACTGCAATTTTACATATAGTAGTACTTACTAATAATCTTTAGGATATTTTCTATTTGTTTTACTTTACTTTATGTCTAACCTGAAATTTTAAGAATGTCCAAATATCTATTTTCTACAAATGATGCTAGTTATTCCCATTTTTCCCTTCATGCAGACAACAAAATTGTTTTCTTTTGAACAAATAAAGATCACAAGAATCAGTATATGTAATAAAACAAATCTTAAGAATTTTGTTTTTTAATTCTGGAATCCCAAATTTTGACTAGTAGACCTTAATTATTTTGTTTTTGAGCTTTCTGTGAAACCAAATAACACTTCTGTGTTTTGGTTTTGTTTTCTTCCTCTCTTCTTCCCTTACTGAAGAAGATACTAAAACTCAGAAGATTTTCACCTTAAAGGGGTGTTAAAGATGATCTGACCCAGATTCAGGAAGAGAGATTGAGCCTCAGAGCATTGAATGATGTGCCCAAGATCAGATGGTTATTAGTAACCATCTAATGAGACAAGATGAGACGAGAACCCAGTGCTTGACCCACTGTCAGGGGCTTCCTCTTGTATCATTTCTGGGTAATCTCCTAAGTAATACTGCATATGGTACATATTTATTATTTTTAATCCCGTATAGCAGGTCACTATTATCGAAATCTGGAATTTAGGGATTGGCCAGTCACCAGTCTGTCTGAAATTACTGTGAATCCCAGATCCTTGACTATCCATCCCTGATGCTTTCTGTCTTAACTTTGATTATACAGTACGTATGCTTTGAGTAAATAACATATAAATTATTTTAACTATAAAACAGTAAGTTGCGTCATTTCTTACTATGTATAAGAATATGTGTTTTACTGTAATATTATTTGACACCAGTTTTGTTTTACCTCCTGTGCAACAATTAAAGTGACAAAGACATTTTATTGTGCAAGATTTATTTTTTGAGGAATTCAAAATCTTTAAGAGAAATTGAATAGGCCAACTGAAGACCTAGCCTTTCTGTGGATAAGTTACTGTTTCTATTTACATTTGTATATAGAGCTTACTATGTGCAAGGCTCCATGTTAATCAACAAAGAGGACCATATCAGGGCTGGACATGGTGGCTCACACCTGTAATAACAGCACTTGGGGAGGTGGAGGTGGGCAGATCACTTGAGCCCAGGAGTTTTAAACCGGCCTGGGCACCATGGCGAAACCCTGTCTGTACACAAAATACAAAAATTATCTGGGCGTCATGGCCCATAACTATAGTCCCAGCTACTAAGGAGGCTGAGGTGGGAGGATCACTTGAACCCAGGAGGCTGAGGCTGTAGTGCACTGTAATCACACCACTGTGCTCCAACCTGTGTGACAGCGAGACCTTGTCTTCAAACAAAAAAAAAAAAAAAAAGGACCGTATGGAATGTTTAATTCATGGTTTTAAACTTACTACAAAAAGATACAGTACCTGCCCATTATTCTGCCAACTAGTGTTAATTATTGTTAGCATTTTGGTCCTCCCATACTTTATTTGCCTGTACTTTTTGACTGAAATTTGGGTGTTAGAAAATTGTGAAGTCTCTTATGGGAATACAAATTGAAGGTTTACCTCAGAAAAGAGTGAAATGTTACTATTATAGATCTCACATATGAAGAATTTTCCATTAGGTAGAATCATTATAGTTGATCCATATGAAGTAGAAATTATAATAACTGCGTGCTCAGCTTACATTTATCACTTACATTCTAATATAGTTGATTTGGTAAGAAGCATTGTTTCTATAAAGGACCTGTGAATATAAACTATTTTTTTCATTAACTGATCATTTCTGTCTTTAAAAACCAGTTTATGTGTTTCTTACTAATGAAAAGAATTGAAAGACATAATTTGATTTTTAAAAAGAAAGTCATCCTCATTGTTAAATCAAACAATGGAGAGTTTTAAAAAACTTTAATAACATCTTGCTTCTCTAATCCCATCACCCTGAGGTGTAACTAATGTTAAGTTTGATATGTATTCTTCAACATATTACTCCATGTTCATTTCTGTAGGCACTCATATTAGGTTTTATTTTTCCCGTGTTAAACATACTAATAAAAACTTCACAAGTTGCTTTTTTTCACAGAACATCCTTCAGCATCAAGAATGACAGCTATTGCATCCTTTTAATTAGTGATACAGTATTCCACATTATTGATGCACCATGATTTAATATACTCTTTCCTTGTCGATGTCATGCAGGTTGTTTGCCTGCTTAAGTCATTGCAGAAAATTCAGATCTTCATGTACTTACATGTTTCGAAATTCTCCTGTTTCTATTTTATAAAATAAATTCCTCTAAATGGAATTGTTTAATCAAAGGCTTTATGTGTTTTTAATTTTAATGAAGACAATATTTTACCTTCTGCGGCATTGAATATACCGGCCTCATTAATTATTGCCATTGTGATGGGTAAAAAATGATGATTATTTAATTTGCATTTTTTTCCTCTACCTATCTGTCTGGTCAACAGCTTGCAAATATTTACTGAAGGCTTTTAGTGTGCTGCTAGTTTTGAAGTGTGTGGGAAATGTAAATGAACAAAAGACCTTGGCCTCTTGGAGTTTATATTCTAGTGAAGTTCAGATTTTTTTTTTTTTTTTTTTGAGATGGAGTCTTGCTGTCTTGCTAAGGCTGGAGTGCAGAGGCGTGATCTCGGCTCACTGCGACCTCCGCACCCCAGGTCAAGCGATTCTCCTGCCTCGGCCTTTCAAGTAGCTGGGACAACAGGTGCCCACCACCATGCCCATTGTATTTTTAATAAAGGCGGGGTTTCAGCATATTGCCTGGCTAGTCTTGAATTGCTGACCTCCAGTGATCTGCCTGCCTTGGCCTCCCAAAGTGCTGGGATTACAGATGCAAGCCACCACACCTGAGAATTCTATAATGTTATCTGTAAAACAGTTCCCTCATCAGTTTTTATCTCTGTGACATTGACTTTTTGGAGTCTAGGCCAGTTGTTTTTTAAGATTGTCCTGTGTTCTGTATTTGTCTCATTTCTTTGTGATGTTATTTATTTCTCTAGCTCTTTTATTTTCTGTAAATTTACTAACCTATATATTCACTTCCTTTTAGTCAGCTCATCTACATATTTAAGTTTTCTCAGTTGTCCTAAGAATATTTTTTATAGCTTTTAAAATTCCAACCAGAATATACTTATTCTCTCTTGGATAGTTGGTAATTTACTGTTTATTTCTCAGATGATTTTGTCTTTAAACAAAATTTTTGGCCAGGCATAGTGGCTCACGCCTGTAATCCCAACACTTTAGGAGGCCGAAGTGGGCGGATCACTTGAGGTCAGTAGTTCAATACCAGCCTGGCCAATATGGTGAAACCTTGTCTCCACTAAAAATACAAAAATTAGCCGGGTGTGGTGGCGTGTGCCTATAGTAGTTCCAGCTACTCTGGAGGTTGAGGCAAAAGAATCGCTTGAACCCAGGAGGCGGAGGTTGTAGTGAGCTGAGATCACGCTACTACACTCCAGCCTGGACAGCAGAGCCAAACTCCGTCTCAATAAATAAAACAAATAAACAAACAAAAATTTTTTCCTGACTTTAGCCAGCTGTCTTTTCATATCTTTAATATATATTCAGAATTTTTTATATTCTCATTCATCTTTCTTTTATACCTATAATTGCTGTTTAGTTATATTGAATTTATGTTGGAGAATTATGTTATAGTTTTTTCCTTCTTGGTAGGTGTTTTTTTAATTTTAGGGAGTTACTTTTATCAGCAGAAAATATTTCTGTTCTTTTGTTTTCTTATTGAAGAACAGTATAGATGTCAGATTATTTATTTTGTTTACGATGATATATTGGATTTTCATAGACCTCAAGAAACAAGTGGATTCCTTGAGGCCAGGAAAAAAAGGTTTGCTTAGTTTTTAAGTTTAAGAGTGCCCTCTTCTGTTGGTATAATGAAATGCACCTTCTTTACTACATGATTTGTTGGGGGCTTTCTACTTCTGATTCTGTGATTACCGTCTTATTTGAACAGAGCCCTTATCTTTTGTTTCTTCCTTTTCTTTATACACCAAGATTCAAAAGGATACCTCCCGCTTCTAATTGCTATTTACCTCTTGTCCTAGAGAGAACCTTAGTTGGTATCTACGTTATACAACTACCAGGATTCTTTTCTACACAGTTTCCTCTGATTTTTTTCAATAAGGGCTCTGTAACATTGCTTGTCTTGGATGTTTATATTTTCCTCATTTACTTGAAATGAAATTTGAAGTGTTATTTGTCTCTTATTTGTATTAAAAACAAGGGATATGGGTAATTTTATTTGCTCTCTGTGGGTTTTGAAATATTTGTTTGTATATTTGATTTGAGTTTGGATGCCTACCATTTTCCTAAGGGAAGTAGAATGTCTACTGTAAGTTTTAATACTGGACAAGGAAAAACTTAAAAAAAAAAAAACGAATAATCCGTTGTCTCTGCATTTTGTTGAATTTTGGGACATTATTATTGAATAGTTTCTACCTTCCCCTTTGATCTGAGTCACTTCTTTTTCATATATCAAAATTTCTTACATTTGTAGGTCTGTTTTAGAACTTTCCATTTTATTTATTTGGTTCGTTGATCTATCCCTGCACTAAAACTTTGTAAGTCTTGATGTCTGGCAGCGCAAGTAGCCCCTCTTTTCCTCTGCGGGAGTGTTTGGCCCATTGCTCTTCCAAACAGATTTTAGAATCAGCTTGACAAGTTCCACAAGAAACCTTTTTGGAAGCTTGATTATTATTGCAATACCTAGGGAAGACTGGACACTTCATGATACCATTCCTTCTTGTTCATGAGCTTGGAGTATCTCTCCATTTATTTCATTTGTAATTTTTTTTTCTTTTTTGAGACAGAGTCTCGCTCTGTCACCCAGGCTGGAGTGCAGTGGCGCGATCTCAGCTCACATTCACTGCAACCTCTGCCTCCCAGGTTCAAGCGATTCTCGTGCCTGAGATTACAGCCACACACCACCACTCCTGGCTGTTTTTTTCTTTATTTTTTATTTTTTATTTTTAGTAGAGACATGGTTTCTTCATATTGCCAAGGCTGGTCCCAAACTCCTGAGCTCAGGCAATCCGCCTGGCTCAGCCTCCCAAAGTCCTGGGATTACAGGTGTGAGCCACGGCACCCGGCTCTCCATTTATTTCGGTACTTTAATATTACATTAAAAATTATTATTTTCCCAAATTTTTTCACTCTTTAAAAATTTCTAACTTCGTTGCTAGTACTTAGCAATGAAATTGATTTTTGTATATTGATTTTATTTCCAGCTACCTTAGAAAGTTGAATTTTGAATGATTTTACTATATATATGTGTGTATATGTATAGACAACTAAAATTATGTGTATTTATTGTGTACCACATGTTTTGAAATACATATCCATTGTAGAATGGCTAAATTGAACAGTTAATTTATACATTATCTCACTTCAGTTTTTGAAGCCTAAAATATTACTGTGTGGCCCTTTATAGATAAAGTTTGCCACTCCCTGATACCATCATACCATTTTAAATAGTAATGACAGTTTTGTTATATTCATTTTCAGCGCATCTAATTTTTTCCACTTGTAGTCCAAAAAATTACTTTTGCTAAGTACACAATTTAGATAATATTTTGCCAATATTTTCTTCTTTCAAAACTTGCAAGATATTATTAGTATATTCTCCCTGGCTTCCACTATTGCACTTGAGAAATCTGTTGTTCAAATTGTTGTTCCTTTCTAGGTGATCTCTTCTTTCTCTGATTACTGTCTCTGTCTTTGGAGTTGTGCAGTTACACCGCCAAATTCTAGGTTTGGATTTCTTTTTATTTATCCTGCTTGGGTTATGTTGCACATCCTGAATTTATAAAGATTCTTGTTTCATTAATCTGGAAATTTCACAGCTGTTATCTTGTTAAATATCTTTCAGACGCCCCAATAGACGTATGTTAATTAGATATTCTCATGCTGTCCTTTGTATCTCTTTATGTCTTTCCATTTCCTTTTTCTCTTTGCCACATTTTGGGTAATGTATTCAGGTGTATCTTCCAGCTCTCTAATTTGTTCTTAAATATGTTTAATTTTTTAAAAAATTTCAACTGTTGTATTACTCAGTTCAAGTTGTTTCATCCTCCTACCCCCAAGTTCATCTGTTTATTCCTAGTGGCCTCTTGTTGATTGTCATCTTTGAGTCCATCCTTGATTTCTTTAAACATATACACATCTGTTCTGTAATCTGTACTGGACAATTCTAATATCGACAGTTCTCAAATCTGTTATCTGTTGCCTCTGACTCTTGCCTTCTTGTGTATTTGATCTTTGATTGTGAACCCATTGCTTGAACTTGGTGGGAGTCCTTTGGACCTACCAGAAACAACTTTCTTCCAGAGAAGATTTATTCCTGCTTGACACTGGGGAATCATCAGTCAGAACTGCCTTAGCCTCTCTTGTCTCAACTCAAGAATTGTAGGGTACTCTGCCCCACTTATTGGTTGGGGACTTTGTTTTTGGATAGGATGAGCTGCAAAGTCACATTGTAAAAGGAGCCTGCATTCAGGAATGAGAACTCAGGGACTCCACAGATCTGGGACTCAGACCTCTAAGGAGAGGGTGGAAGCTAGTTGGTGCTATGTGATGGCCCAGTGAGCTGATTCAGTGAGTGTTAGAAAAACTGCAAACTGGAGTCAGGTGCTGCTCCTGGAATGAGTGGTCTACCAGAGTTGTTAGGATTCTACTGCAAAGAATGGAAAGCAGTCAGGAAGAAACAGGTCCCTTCCTTTAACTTCCAGTCTCTCTCCAACACCCCCTTTGCCAGAGTTTAAGAGGAGAGGTAACCATTAAAATCAACAGAAAAATTGGTTTAATGAATACTAGGTTCAGCATCTCAAAGCAGAGTATATATAGGAGAGTAGGTTTAGAGCTGAAAGAATAGCTTAATTATTGGCTCTTCAATAACTACTGCCTACTAAGTTTACTTTTTTATTGTCAATGTGCAATAACGGAAGATTTGTTTGTGTAATTAAGTTTAATTTCAACTCTCATTTCTTTCATGAATGCTTTCCTGACCATGGTAGCATACACAGATTTTCTGCACCACTCTATCAATTACTGATTTTAAGTTGCTGTTCAACTTTTAAAACGTTTATCCTTATGTTTATGTGTGTTTGCAAGTGCATTGAATAGGGAGGTGGGTTTCAGGGCTGTGTTCTTATAGTTCGAATATTACAACCAGCCTAGGCTAGCACCTTATACTTAATCGGCATTACAAAGTACCTTGACCTTTCTGAAAGCTGGAGATTTTTTAAATGCTTTCTTATAAAATGGAATATCCCTCAAAATTATACTTTTGTTGATATCAAAAGAGTTTTATTTTTCATGTTGTCATTAATGTTAAGATGCTTAAAAATGAATCTTAGGAAATTAATTTCCTTTTAATTAGCAGGTGCTTCTAAGGAAGGAGGTGCTGGAGCAGTTGATGAAGATGATTTTATAAAAGCTTTTACAGATGTCCCTTCTGTTCAGGTAAGGCTACCAGTGGCACTCCCCATGAATATTACCTATGTGCCTGTTTGTATAATTATTTGTCTCTGTCCCTTTTTAAGAATTTTTTTTTTGTTAAATAGCTATATAAATAAAATATTTGGCTTATTACCACCAAGCCATTATTTGTTGGTACAATTAGATTTTCAAGTGATTTTTCAGTGAGGCTGAAATAGAATTGAATCATATTGTTGAATCACATTATACTGCAGTGTTCAGATTCTTAAATTAATGAGTTTTGAGCTCACAGAGTATTAGATTAGTTGATGATAGAAATTTGGAAGTCATTCATACAGATGTTATTGAAGTAAAGTGGACACATGCATAAATAAGAGTATTATTTCCATGACTTACAACTACACATAAATGTTATATTGTATGTAACATTCTACAACCTGACTTTTTACAGTGGTGTTATTTATATTTTTTCCCAATGTAAAATTTGTGATTCTAGTTCATTCATTTGGATTGATAGGTGGTATTCTATTGTATGAACAGACCACAGTGCGTTTATAGGTTGTTTCTGGTTTTTGGCTATTCCATATCATGCTGCAATGAATTTTTTTTTTTTTTTTTTTGAGATGAAGTCTTGCTCTGTTGCCCAGACTGGAGTGCAGTGACACAATCTTGGCTCACTGCAACCTCCCACCTCCTGGGTTAAAGCAATTCTCCTGCCTCAGCCTCCTGAGTAGCTGAAATTACAGGCGCCCCGCCACCACGTCCAGCTAATATTTTGTATTTTTAGTAGTGACAGGGTTGCACTATGTTGGTCAGGCTGGTCTCCAACTCCTCACCTTGGCCTCCCAAAGTGCTGGGCTTACAGGCGTGAGCCACCACACCAGCTTGCAATGAATATTTTTGTACATATGTCCTTGATTATTTGTAAGTAGGAGTTTCTTTAGGGTATAAACACAGGAGTAGAATTGCATGGTTATAATCTTTAAGTTTACTTAGATGTTACCCTGTAGGGTTGTTGTACCAGTTCAGACTCCTGTGAGAAAGGTATGATAGTTCTAATTTCATCACATCCTTGCCAATACTTGTTGTTGTAACTCAGAATATTTTTACCAGCATGATGGGTGTGAATACTCTTTAGCATGTCTATTTGAAAATATTCTCACATCGCTTTACTTGCGAACTACCTTCTGTTGCCTGTATTACCTTTTTAGCTCTCTGAAAGGAAAATTGTCCTTAAGGTATTTAAGATCTTAAAAAGTTAGAAGAAAGCTTTAAAAAGTTTTCTGGTTTGACTGTATTTTATCCCTTTATTGAGACATATGTTTTTTTCTTATTTTAAGATATTTTTTAAATAATAGGGAAAACATATCACTTCCTCCTTTTGTGTTTTACAGCCTTTCATACAAGGGGAAGATTAGTGTTGTAGGAACAATCAGTAAAACTTAGTTGAACTTGAATATTTTTATTGTTCAGTATGTTCTTGTCAGACTGGTAACATCATGGTATGGGCAGCCAAGGGCTACTCAACTGTATGAAGGGGAAAAGGCTATTTTACAATTACTCATTGCTTTCTTCCAGCTGGGCCTCTCTGCCACCCTCACCACCCTGTAAATGTTCCACACCTTCCATTGTTCCCTTGGAAACATCTTTTTCATAAGCAGCAACTCCCCTAAGCTTTAACCCCATTTTTAAAGGGTCCATTCAATGTTCTTTCCTTGATTAGAATCTGATTTTTTTTTTTACCCTCTTTAAAGATAAAGCTGTTTATTATTCTTGGCTCTCATACTCTTAGTAATTGATAATAAGTTTATTGTGCTTTCACTCCTCATTATTACTTTGTGACCGTTATTCCTATACCCATTTATATGAGGTTCATACTCCCTGGCCAGCCTTCTTATTATTGGCATGTACTGATCTTGACAACATTCTAGTGCTGCCTACGTTTGAATCCCAGCTCTACCACACTAGCTGTGTAACCTTAGGTACATTACTTAACCCTCTGTACTTCAGTTTCCTCATCTTAAAATGGGAATTATTAGTACTTATGCCAAGGGTTATTGTGAGGCTAGCTATGACAGTACAGATGAAGTGTAAGAAGTGTATGTTAGCTATTATTATTTTCCTAAATTTTCACACATTCTTGATGAATTCAATTTCTAGACCTCCTCCTCACTTTCACCATAGCCACCCAGTTCATAGTCACACGTTGGATTTTGATATCATCTGTGTGTTACTGTTATGTTTCCGAAGTTGTTAATTGAAGTATCTCATTACTGACCAGGATTCCCTTGCTTTTTGAAGTTCTAACAACTACTTCTGCATGATTTCAAGGATCTTCAGTCCATTGTCTTTTCTACTCACTCTCAATTAATCATCCATCACTTTATACTTTCCTTCGCATCTATGCTTTGATTTCCTTCTTATCTGAGCTTTGATACCATGGTTTCTTGTGGTAGGACTGTACATAATATACTAAAATCCCTTCCTTTTCTGTTTTTTTTTTTTTCCATAACAAAGTATTAAACAGTGATTTTTTTAAAATACGGATTTTACAAACCTACAACTGTGGATATTCCCAACTTTTTATTTTCTCTATGTCCTGAAACCGTGCTGTTAGAGAAAGTCACATGTTAGGGCTCATGATTTTTAGTGGAATTCACATAAAATGAGCCCTCAGTAATCTGATATCCTTACTATGTTTCTGTGATCAGTTATTTCTCTGCTTAATATAGCTATCAGACATGTTTCTTTCCTTTCTATCCATCAGCCTGTCTCTGTCCTCCTCTCTTCTCTCAGCCCCTTACTTTAGTAAATAAGCAGTCACCATCAAATGGGAGCATGATCTTTCTGTTAACATTCTTCTCTACTGTACATTCCTTCTGTCCTGTTGCTCCAGGAACATGGTCCTTCTTCAAAGGTCAGCACCTCCACCAGTGCTCCAAAGCCTAGTATTTTCTGCTTCCTTAATACATTTACACAATCAGTAATCTCATGTGGGTTCAAGCTCTTTCTGTTTATCTCTTAACGTGGCTGGGTTCTTCAATTAAAAAAACAAAAGTCTCACTGGACTCCGTATCTTCCAGACACTATTTTTTATTTTGACCCTCACAGTCAGCTTTTCCAAAAGAGTTGTCTGTACTTGGTATTTCTATAACTTGTTACTCACTTCATCCCACTTCTTTCTAGCTTATTCTTACGTTGAAACAGGTCTTGAGTAAATCACTGATCATCGTTGAGGCACCAGAATCAACCTGTTTGGAATTTTTTTTTCCTTGTTCTTTTATCAGTATTTAGCACTGTTGACTATAGCCACTGTTTTGGCGTTTAATTTTAGGTGCTTGTGATGTAATGTTCTTCCATTTTATTTCCTCTACATCTTTGTCCACTTCATCTCTGTCTCTTTTATAAGCACATCCTTCTCTACTTGGCTGTTGAATATTGGAATTTCTTAAGGGTTAGTTCTGGGCCCTGTCTTCTCATTCTCTGTTTTCTTACTGAGTCACCTCCTTCAAACCGCTGGCTTCAGTTCCTACGTTTTATCTAGGTAATGCCCAGATTTTAACCTCCAAGCCACATCTCTCCTGAGTTCCAAAATGATTTTGTCCACTGTGATTGTTTACCTGACGCCCTCTTTCAGATGTCTCAGACACCTCAAACTTATCCTGTTTGAAACTGAAATAATGGTCTTCCAGTATTCTCTGTGTGTAAACCATTACTTAATCAGTTACAAAAGTTAGAAACCTAGGAATCATTCTACTGCAATGGATACCTAACTTAGTGGGTTTTCAAGCTTCTTTTACTTGTATACCTGCTAAAAGAATGTTTAAAGAAGTACATTTTTGAGTTGACTCTCTTCTTCCTTACTGGAGGAAGGGGAACCTTGCATTGTGTTCCAGGGGAATGCATCATAAGATTAGGGGTGGTAGAACATTCTGGAAAATGGCAGAGGGGTATTGTGAAGAGAAGGTGAGAGGCAGGAAAGAGCTAGCTCAGAAGTTTCTTTAACCACATAACAGAATGTTACCTGGTCACCATCTACCTCGTCCCAGCCTTGTCTCATGCCTTGCTCTCCTTTGCGTTTGCAAGCACTCTCTTTCTCTCTCTCTTGCTCTTACTCTCTGTTAAGCAAAAGGTGAATTTAATAGCGTTGAAAGTGAAAAATGTAAGGCAATTTGATGAAGAGACTCAGTTGGTATCACCAGGAGCCTATTTCTCATTTCTAATTCCTCTGCATTGTCTCCTCCCATGGTCAACAATGTGGTTATAGCTGTTCCATCCTCACACCTGGGTCATTGGCTCTTCTCCCAGTTCCCTTTATACTTTTTATTCCTTACTCTGGCCTTCTTTCATTTACTTTGTCACAGAGCCTTTGCACATGATATTAACTCTCTAGGGAAAGCAAATCTCTCCACTTTGCCTAATGATATCCTACACATTATTTAGCTCTCAGCTCAATCTTGACTTTCCTCATAGGTCATACCCCTCTTATGTATAAACTTTCGTTTTCTTCTGTGGGACTTCCTATTTGTAGTTTCATATTTGATTGATTTTTAAAATCTCCCTGAGTAGATTGTACTCTCCATAAAGCAAAGACCGTGTCTATTTTGGCTAACCATAGTCCTCCCCATTGCCTGGCATAGTACCTTTGTGTTATGTGAATATTTTTTAAATGAATGAAAAAATAATGGTGAATAGCAGTTTGACAAAGGATTGGCTCCAGAGGGAACAAAACATGTAGCTATCCTGACTATAGTTTATCATGACAGAAGAGAGAAAATCAAAACTAACTTAAAACATGTCCTTTTGGTAATATTGTGTAATATGTATATGAATGCAATAAGATAGGTTATACACTTGAAGTCATTTTGAGAAATTAGACTTTTATTTATTCTTAGATATTTGACATCTTGTTTTTAAAATTACAAAGCATTTTAAGAGCATATTTGAAGTTATTTATGAGGGAAGAAATAGCAAAAATGGTAACAAGGAAGAAAAAGCGTTTTGTGTTATTGTTGTCTATAATGTATTTCTATTCTCCATTAGAAATGGTGCTAGAATGAGAAATAAACTTAGTAGGTGAAAGATTATTTTAAACATCAGGGCATAGTTTTGATGTTGTTCATGGCAAGAAACACTGTTATAATTCTGAATCTTTTTTTTTTAAGATTTATTCTAGTCGAGAACTCGAAGAAACATTAAATAAAATCAGGGAAATTTTGTCAGATGACAAACATGACTGGGATCAGCGTGCCAATGCAGTAAGTTTTTGTCTTTAATTTTATCTTCTTTCTTTATTGATGTTCCTTTTAAAAAACATGGAAATTCAGTAGTAGTACTATATGGTATTCACTTATAAAATAGAGTCTGGTAGGTAACATTTCTTTCTGGAGAATATATTGATAAAATACTCATTTTCTGGTTTAGGATCGATTTTTATTTTGGTTTGGCTTATCAGATGGTGCCTACACATTTGGTAGCCTCACCACATGTGCTGTTTTTGACTGATCAGCGCAATGTGAGATTCACAGGGCTTTGGCCTTTCTGTGGACTTATACAGTTGCTTATTAGCACTCTCCTCAAGTCATGTAAGGTTTACCAGTAAAGCAGTTCACTTTACCTGCATGCTCAGTGTTTTCATAGCACTTTACCTGCATACTCAGTGTTTTTATAGCATCAATATAAATTCACAACAGGATGTGCATTTATCTGGCTTTTTTTCTTCCCATGTGAATGTAATGCATATTTCTCCTGTGATTTCATTTATAAAGGTCAGATACCCTTGAGTTAAGAATATTTTATTTAGCCTAAATTCCTTAAGGAAAATATTTGATAAAATTTAAAATAATATTTGTGTTGACAATAAGCAATATGTTGTTTAAATTTGTGAACTTATTGTTTACATAACCAGATTACATGTACCAAATGAGTACCTCAGAGTTTTCAAGAAGCCAGAGAAAAGGGCTGCATTTGAAGACTGTTCTGCTCTGAGAGGCCCCAATCTGGCTGATCATGAAAATCCCCATTTTGATTAATTAAATCAAATGCAGGGTCTTTGGACAAATGTGGCTTTTATGACACCATGAGCAAAGGACCATTTTTGTCTTTGTTAGGAAGTCTACATATCTTAAAACATTGAAATACTGTTTTTAACAGAGTGTTCCTCCAAATTTGTTAAATATGGCTCCTATTCTTGTTTGTCACAGGTGATCTGTAGAGAAACATGACAGATTAAGTATTGTTAGTATAAAACGTCATCTTTTTACTTAAGGGTTTTTTTTGGGGTTTTGCTTAAAAACTACCCATTTGGAAACAACAGATGGTCTTTTGATTTTTTTTTTTTTTTTTTCATTAGAAAAATGACACAGGCTTATTGTAATGAGTGAAACAATGCAGAAAACTACAGAGAAAAAGTTAATAGTTTCCTACCTGTTAAAGAAATAAACTTTTGTGGAGGCTAAGATGGGAGGATTGCTTGAGCCCAGGAGTCTGAGGTTACAGTGAGCTATGATTGTACCACTGTGCTCCAGCCTGGGCAACAGAGTGAAATCCTGTCTCTTAAAAAAAAATAAAAAAACACACTTTTCATTTTAGAGTATACCTTTTCTGTGTTATATGTATTTAAACATATATGACAAGGTACGCACAATTTTCCCCTACTCTCTTTGTAAAAAAAAAAAAAAAGAGAGATCATACTTGATACATTACTTAGTAACTTGCTTCTTTTTTTTTTTTTTCTTAACAAATCGTGCTCATTCAGTACACCTGGTATAGATGTCAGGCACATAATAGTTGCTCAGATATTTATTGAGTGCAGATCAATATGTACATATATTCCTTAGTTTAATATGTATACATGTAATTTGTGTATGTGTGTTATAGGAATCTGATCTTTTGTTTGTTTCTTTTATACTTTAAGTTCTAGGGTACATGTGCACAACATGCAGGTTTATTATATATGTATACATGTGCCATGTTGGTGTGCTGCACTCATTAACTCATCATTTACATTAGGTATATCTCCTAATGCTATCCCTCCCCCATCTCCCCACCCCACAACATGTAATTTTTAAAATCATATGCCATTTGATGGATTTTCAGTTTTTTTTATTGTTTTGCTATTTTAGCAGTGTTATAGTAAACATCCTTACACACATTTGTAACAATGGTGCTTTTATTTTTGTAGGTTAGATTTTAAAATGTGGATTGTTGGGTAAAGAGTTGCTGCAATTTTATTTTAGTAGATGCTGCCAAAATATTTTGAACAAAGGTGTTAGTCACATATAATCTTACAGTGTTTGACAGCATCTGTTTTCTTTTCAAATTTAAAAAATTTTTGCCATTGTATTGGGGAGAAATGTGACTTTGTGAATTTATCACTAGTAACTTTTAACATATTTAAATATATTTATTTTACCCAATTTAATCACAGGTTATAATAGTCCCCCCTTACCTATGGTTTCAGTTTCCATGGCTTTAGTTACTCATGGTCGACCATGGCCAGGAAATAAGAAGATGCTTTGATAGACCTACATTCACATAATGTTTATTACAATATATTATTATAGTTTTTCCATATTATTGTCATTAATCTCTTACTGTGTCTAATTTATAAATTAAACTTTATCATAGGTAAATATTTATGGGGAAAAAAAGGTATATAGGGTTCAGTACTATCTGAGGTTTTAGGCATCCACTGGGGGTCTTGGTACATATCCCTTGCAGGTAAGGGGAAACTACTGTATTTGTCTTTTTCTTATTTTATTGTCATTCTTTGTGTGTCATCTTATATACATTGCAGGTAATTTTATCCTACCGTATTGTGATGTTTATTTTGTTTTTAGTTATAATTTAGACACTTGAAAATTCTCCTCTGTTTATGATAGTTTTCCCTTCCTCATATGCCCAGGATTGTATAACATTCTTTTGATTTTTTTTCTAATGTCCATAGCAGGGTTTTTTTACATTTACATCTTTACGCATCTGATTTAACTTTAAAGACTCATTTTATTTTATTTTATTTTATTTTATTTTATTTTATTTTATTTGAGACAGAGTCTCACTCTGTCGCCCAGGCTGGAGTGCAATGGCCGGATCTCAGCTCACTGCAAGCTCCGCCTCCCGGGTTTACGCCATTCTCCTGCCTCAGCCTCCTGAGTAGCTGGGTCTACAGGCGCCTGCCACCACGCCCAGCTAGTTTTTTGTATTTTCTTAGTAGAGACGGGGTTTCACCGTGTTAGCCAGGATGATCTCGATCTCCTGACCTCGTGATCCGCCCGTCTCGGCCTCCCAAAGTGCTGGGATTACAGGCTTGAGCCACTGCGCCCAGCCTAAAGACATTTTAAAATTTAGAAAACCTCTGAGTTAAATGTGAAATTATATACAATATTGGTGTGATAAGTAGACTTTTAGCTTCTGAGTTTGTGTGAGCACAGATGTGCACGTGTGTTGTATCTCTTTTGATCAATGTAATTTTATTATGTATGTATGGTTTTCATGTGGATGACATTTGTCAATCAAATACTGTAAAAGTAATGCCTTTTCTTGTCTAGTTGCTCTGGCTAGGCCTTCTAGTACTCTTGAATAAAAGTGTTGAAAGTGGGCATCCTTGTCTTATTCCAGACCTTAGAGGAAAGGCTTTCTGTTTTTCGCTATTCAGTATGATATTGGCTGTGGGTTTGTTTTACATACCATGCTGAGGTATATTCAGCATGCTGAGGTATATTCCTTCTATACTCAGTTTTTTGAGAGTTTTTATTATGATGCAATGTTGAATTTTATTGAATACTTTTTCAGCATCTGTAAAAAGGGTCATGTGGTTTTTGTCCTTCATTCTGTTGATCTGATGTGTCACATTTATTAATTCATGTGAATTAAACCATCCTTGCATCCTGGGATTTATCCCACTTGATCATGATGAATGATCTTTTAAATGTGTTGTTGAATTTGGTTTAATAGTATTTTGTTGAGGATTTTTGCATCTATGTTCATCAGAAATACTGGCCTGTAGTTTTCTTTCTTTGTTTTGTCTTTGGTTTTGGTATCAGGATGATACTGGCCTCGTAGAATGAGTTTGGAAGTATTTCCTCCTCCTCGATTTTTTTTTTTTTTAAATAGTTTGAGTACAATTGGCATTAGTTCGACTTTAAATGTTTGATAGAATTCAACAGTGAAATAGTCAAGTCTTGGGCTTTTCTTTATTGAGAGACTTTTAATTACTACTTCTATCTTGTTACTTGTTATTGGACTTTTCAGGTTTTGGATTTCTTCATGGTTCAATCTTGGTAGGTTTTTTGTGTCTAGAAAGGTGTCCCATTTCTTCTAAAGAAATAAAGAGCATCCAAATTGGAAAGGAAGAAGTCAAATTATCCTTGTTTGCGGATGATATGATCTTATATTTAGAAAAACCTAAAAACACCACCAAAAAAAGTTCAGTAAAGTTGCAGGATACAAAATCAACGTACAAAAATCAATAGCTACAAATGTAACCCCATTTACAGTAGCTACAACTAAAATATCTAGAAATATCTAGAAATAAACTTTACCAAAGAAGTAAAAGATCTCTCCAATGAAAACTATAAAAACATCGATGAAAGAAATTAAAGAGGACACAAAAACAAAGATATATTCCATGTTCATATTAATTGGAAGAATCAATGTTGTCAGAAAGTCCACAGTCCCCAAAGCGTGTGCAGATACAGTGCAATCTCTATCAAAATACCGATGACATTCTTCATAGAAATAGAGAAAACGGTACTAAAATTCATGTGGAACTACAAAAGATCAATAATAGTGAGTGAAGGCAATCCTAAGCAAAAAGAACAAAGCTGGAGGCATCCCTCCTGACTTCAAATAATATTTACAAAGCTGTAGTAACTCAAATAACATGGTACTGGCTCAAGTGACCCACCCACCTTGGCCTCCCAAAGTGCTGAGATTACAGGTGTGAGCTACCACATGCAGGGAGAACAGTATGGAAGTTTCTTAAAAAATAATAAAAGTAAAAAAGAGATAGACCAGTGGAACAGAATAGAGAACCCAGAGATAAATCCTTGCATTTATACTCAACTCATTTTCAGCAGAGGTGCCAAGAACACACAACAGAGAAAGGACAGTTCAATGAATGGTATTGAGAAAACTGGATATCCACATTGCAGAAGAATGAAACTAGACCCCTGTGTCCCACTATACATAAATCACATCAAAATTGATTAAAGACTTAAATCTAAGACCTCAAACTATCAAACTACTACAAGAAAATGTTGGAGAAACACTTTCTAGGACGTTGGTCTGGGCAAAGATTTCTTGAGTAAGACCTCAAAAGCATAGGCAGCCAAAGCAAAAATGGACAAATGAGATCACATCAAGCTAAAAAGTTCCTGTACAACAATGGAAATAGTCAACAAAATGAAGAGACAACCCACAGAATAGGAGAAGATATTTGCAAACTACCCATCTGATAAGGGAGTAATAACCAGAATATATAAGTCACTCAAAAAATTCTATAGGAAAAATAAGTAATCTGATTTAAAAGTGGGCAAAAGATCTAAATAGACATTTCTCAAAAGAGGAGATACAAATGGACAACACGTATGTGGGAAAATGCTCAACATGACTAGTTATCAGACAGATACAAATTAAAACTTCAGTGAGATATTATCTCACCCCTGTTAAAATGACTTTTATTTAAAAGACAGGCAGTAACAGGCAAAAAACAAGAATGCTGGCAAGGATGTGGAGAAAGAGGAACAGTTGTACATTGCTGATAGAAATATAAATTTTATTTTAGTTTAGTTTCGTTCTTTATTTTAGCTTAGTTTATTTAGTTTGGGTATTGTATTGTAGTTTGGGACTGGGTTTCCCTCTGTTTCCCGAGCTGGAATACAGTGGCGCAATCACGGCTCACTACAGTCTTGACCTCCGGGGCTTAAGCAGTCCTCCCACCTCAGCCATCCAAGTACCTGGGACTATAGGCACATGCCACCATGCCCAGCTAACTTTTATCTCCCTATGTTGCCCAGGCAGGTCTCAAACTCCTGGGCTCAAGTCACCTACCCTCCTTGGCTTCCCAAAGTGCTGAGATTACAGGTGTGAGCCACCACATGCAGGGAGAACAGTATGGAAGTTTCTTAAAAAATAATAAAAATAAAACCACAATATGATCTAGCAGTCCCACGGCTGGGTATATATCCAAAAGAAAAGAAATCAATATATTGAAAAGATATCTGCACTTTCATGTTTATTGCAGCACTATTCACAAAAATCTAAGAGATGGAATATACCTAAATGTCCATCGGCGAATAATGGATAAAGAAAATGTGGTACATACACACATTGGAATATTATTCCACCATAAAAAGGATGAAATCCTGTGGTTTGCAACAACGTGGATGGAACTGGAGGACGTTATGTTTAGTGAAACAAGCCAGTAACAGAAAGAAAAAGATTGCATGTTCTCACTAATATGTGAGACCTAAAATAATTGAACTTGAGATAGAGAGTGGAATAATGGTTACCATAGACTGAGAAAGGTAGTGGGGGGTTGAGCAGGGAAATAAAGAGGAAATAGTTGAAGGGTACAAAAATACAGTTAGTGCAAGAATAAGATCCAGTGTTAGGCAGCACAATAGGGTGACTGTAGTTAACAATAATTTATTGTATATTTCAAAATAACTAAAAGAGTAGAATTGGAATGTTTCTAACAGAAAGAACTGATTGACATTTGAGGTGACAGATACCTCAGTTAGCCTGATTTGATTGTTACACATTGTGTGCTTTTATCAAAATATCACATGTACTTCATAAAAATGTACAACTATTATGTATTCATAATAATTAAACATTTAAGAAATTAAAAATTCAACAGCAGGCCAGATGTAGTGGCTCACTCCTGCTGGCAGGCTACGGCAGGTGGATCTGTTGAGGCCAGGAGTTTGAGACCAGCCTGGCCAACACAGTGAAACCCCATCTCTACCAAAAATACAAAAATTATTCAGGCACGGTGGCATGTATCTGTAATCCCAGCTACTAGGGAGGCTGAGGCACGAAAACCACTTAAACCCTGGAGGTGCAAGTTGCAGTGGGCTGCAGTGGCACCACTGCACTCCAGCCTGGACAACAGAGCAAGACTGTCTCAAAAAAAAAAAAAAATGTTCAGCAGCAAAAAAAAGTAATGCTAAAAGTTTCCAAATTTGGCACTTTTAAAAATAGGCTCCCTTCGTAGATAGTGATGGTAATGGTCACACAACATTGTGAATGCACTTAATGCCACTGAATTGTATACTTTAAAATGGTTAAAATAGTGAATTTTGTTCATGTGTATTTTACCACAAGTAAAAGAAAGACTCCCTATTATCACACTGGGGATTAAGCTAAAAGACACATGAATAAATAAATTAAATGGATTCCCTTAAAACTTTACAATTTATGTACTTATAGATTACATTTCTCTGTTGTGCTTATAACTAAATCTATAATACTATTTTTCAGACAGCTTTTTGTTGGCATATTTATTTATAAGATACTTTTTTAATGCTACTAAATATTTAATGCTACTAAAATGTCTGAATATAGTAATATAATGAAACATTACGTATGTTTCATTTTTTAGAAAGTTTTTGTTTGAATAATGTAGTTTAGGTAGCTTTTTTTTTTTTTTGCACTTCCACCTTTTTTGTCAATAATGAAAATTCTTTATTTCAGCTGAAGAAAATCCGATCACTGCTTGTTGCTGGAGCTGCACAGTATGATTGCTTTTTTCAACATTTACGCTTGTTGGATGGAGCACTTAAACTTTCAGCTAAGGATCTTAGATCCCAGGTGGTTAGAGAAGCTTGTATTACTGTAGCGTAAGTATATTCCTTTTATGATAAGTGTTTTTTATGAATGAATTTAGTACTCACTGATTCAGTGCTCATTAAGTCAAGCAGTAGCAAGATAGCCAAAAAAGTAGGTGATCCAAAAATCATTTTTGTTATACATAAGGAGTCAATCTGTATGATTAAAAAAAAATTCCTTAACAGCTCTTTATACCAACATTTTAAGGTTGGTATAAAGATATTTAAAATATCTAACGCCTACTGGTGGATTTTTTATCATTAATTCTTCAAGTATAAGATGAAAATGAATGGGTATGGAACCTGGCTGTATTCACTTTTCTCACTATTAATTTGGATATTAAATACTCAATTTCTGATATTTTAGCAGTTATTCTGGCATTGCAACATGCATCATTAACTTAGCAAAATCTAAACTTTAAGTTTGTAGTCTTCCACTATACAAGGATGGTAGAACTTAAATTCTATTTATTACTATTTTTGACCTAAGCAGTGTTGTTGCATATGCATTCCTTTGAAGATAGGGAACACAAAAGTGCCTACTAGCAATATTTCTAATCAGGATTGTTTTATATATTCTAGTCAGAAATGAAGAAAGAAAAGGCAATATAAGGATTGCAAGAAAAGGAACAGAACTGCCATTATTAACAGACGATATAACTATCCATGCAGAAAACTGCAAGAGAATCTACAGATAAATTATTATAATAAAGGGACTTTGGCAAAGTTGCAAGATACAAGTCCCAGTATACCAAAATGGCCCAATATCTCCAACTAGCAAAGAAAACCCAAATTAATACAAAAATCCATAAAATGTAACCATGAAAAATATACTTAAAACATGACTAGCTCTCTTGCAGAAAACTGGACAATATATGTGAAACATCTGTTTCCAGATAACAGACAGCAGACAGGGTAGGAATGGAATTCTGAAAAGATGCAAGTGATGTTGAACAGTATGAGTTTTGACCTGGAGGCACTCTGGGGAAGGAAGGGGGAACCTAAGCAGAGCAAGGCAATCTCACTGAGGTGAGGAAACAGAGACTAGAGTTTCAGAGGCTGAAGTGGTCAAAATCGGCAGTGCGGAATACTGGAGAGAAGATGGGGAGATTCTCTCTCACACACACACACACACAAAGAGCTACAGAGATCGTAATATGGGAATCCATGAGTCTAGATGTATACTTCCCTGTCCATGTGAAAGGTACAACTCTGAGGAAGGAAGGGAACTAATGCCTGGGAGCTATAAGGTAAACAATTCCCAGAGCTCACATAGGGATAGGAGAGGTTTAAGATCTGACCAATCAGAATGGAAAAACCTTGGTGAACACCCAAGGCAGTCAGTAGAAACCCCGGAAAGGCCATTGCATAGGAATAGTACTAAACCAGTTCTAAAGTAAGGCATCTCTAGACTCTGCCTCTCCCAACAAGCTTATAAAGATCAAGCTGATTCTCAAGTACATTACCTGTCTACTAAAGTAAAACTCATGCTCTTTAAAGGAAGACAACATCCAAACATATCCACACCTCCCTGCTTTTCATTTGAGGATCCTTTTTGCCTGTGAGTTCAGACATTAGGAAACTAATACTGTAACAGCATAGGTCTATGTACATAAATGTACATGGGTCTAAATCTGAGCTCCTGGAATCAAGAACCTGAATTATTGGAGCTAACTCTATCCTAACCATGTATTTTCAGTAAGATATAAATATATAAAAATTAACCAGTATTACAAAATTGTTGGCACTTTCCCTCCTAAGTGTTTTAACTAAAATCATGCAATTAAAGGCTGATTTAGTTGTTTAACTACACAATTGGAAAGAGAAGTCAGATGTCCTAAAGATCACCCAATAAGATATGGTAGAGTTGTATTTTTGACTGTGGATTTGGAAATCCTACTCCAAAGAAGTAAGGGAGTATTTATGACTAAAAAAGGGGTGATACTATTAATAGAAATAAAGAACATCTTGAGGAGCATTGATTTGAGTAAGATTTTGAACTTGTTGGTAAAAATATGCTGAATTTAAGATTGATAATGGATCATCAAAATGGAAGTATCTCCTGGATCAAGACCAAAGGTCAGAACCATCAGAGCTGATTATTTCACCTGATGTGTCCTTAGAGTTAATAATTAAATTCTGAAATCAAATGGCTTCTCCAAGTGCTATTGCAAAGAGATGAGGAAAATGCCAGATTTCAACTTTGGACTTGCCAGTTAAACAATGGGGAAAAGAAGGAAATATGTAGTATCTAGGTTTCCCTATCTTTCTTCCGTTTTTCTGCCATTCTGCCATTACAACTGATTAAAATACAAATTCCTAGGTTAATTCAGTAAAAGAGTATTTTAAAATTATATGGTTCTATCTATATTTTATGTTAAACTATTAAAAAAATACTTTTTGTCTTCCTTTGTAGCCACCTTTCAACAGTTTTGGGAAACAAGTTTGATCATGGCGCTGAAGCCATTGTACCTACACTTTTTAATCTTGTCCCCAATAGTGCAAAAGTCATGGCAACTTCTGGATGTGCAGCAATCAGATTTATCATTCGGGTAGGTTTGCTCTCTCCTTTTCCACTGCTGCCTCCTCCGCCTCCCTGGCTTTTTCTTTCTTCTTCTTCCCCCTTTTTCTCTCCTTTCCCCACCCCACCCCCCTCTCTCAGTGTACCTAAGTAAGTCACTGAGTTTCTTTTTGAACCCCAAAGACAAATCATTTTTGAATTATTTTTCTGATAGTAAAAGCCATAGATGGTCGTTATAGAACTAGAGGATTGCAAAGTACACATGTTTGTATATGGAATATAATACATACATACGTGTACATATGAATACATGTACGTATCTACAGTTACGTGTTACAGAAAATAATAAAAGGCAGATTTTTAATATAGTTATGTGCCATCTGACAAAGTTTCAGTCAATGATGGGCTGCATATGCAACAGTGGTCCCATAAGATTATAATATTATATTTTTACTGTATCTTTACTACTTTACTACTGTTGGATATGTTCAGGTACACAATACTTAGTATTGTGTTACTCTGTCCTAGAGTATTCAGTACAGTAATATTCAGTACAGTATTCAGTACAGTAATTCAGCTACAGATTTGTAGCCTAAGAGCAATAGGCTATAACATACAGCCTAGGTGTGGAGTAGGCTATACCATGTAGGTTTATGCAAGTACACTCTATGATGTTCATATTATGATGAAATCACCTAATGGATTTCTCTGAATGTATCCCGATCGTTAAGTTATGTATGACTGTATTTCTCTTCACTCATATCTTGAGGAAGTCCAAAAGAACAGAGTTGAAAAAACAAATCTCTCCCCTTGAATTCTATTCCTTTGTTACTAATCACTCTAGCAATTTAATGTGTACTTTTCCAAACTTCTATTCTGTGCCTTTACAAATGTATTTGCTACACATATAGAACATGTAAGTATATATAATATATTCTTTGACTTATTTATTTATTTATTTATTCATTTAGAGATAGAGTCTCACTCTGTCACCCAGGCAGGAGTGCAGTGGCGCAATCTCGGCTCACTGCAACCTCTGCCTCCCGGGTTCCCACAATTTTCCCACCTCAGCCTCCTGAGTAGTTGGGACTACAGGCACCCACCCCCATGCCCGGCTAATTTTTTTGTATTTTTGGTAGAAACAAGGTTTCACCACGTTGGCCCAGGCTGGTCTCAAACCCCTGGCCTCAAGTGATCCGCCTGCCTCAGCCTCCCAAAGTGTTGGGATTACAGGCGTGAGCCATCATGCCCAGCCTGTCTTCTTTTTAAACTTCATATACTTGGGTAGCGTCCCTTATCCATATATGTAATTCTTTTTAATGTCTAAATTAGTCTTCTGTTAAGGATATATCATCAAATTATCCTTACCAGACCGGGCACGGCAGCTCACGCCTGTAATTCCAGCACTTTGGAAGGCCGAGGCAGGCAGATCACCTGAGGTTGCCAATTCGAGACCAGCCTGACCATCACGGAGAAACCCCATCTCTACTAAAAATACAAAATTAGCCAGACGTGGTGGCGCCTGCCTGTAATCCCAGCTACTCGGGAGGCTGAGGCAGGAGAATCGCTTGAACCTAGAGGCAGAGGTTGTTGTGAGCCGAGATCATGCCATTGCATTCCAGCCTGGGCAACAAGAGTGAAACGCCATCTCAAAAAAAATAAATTAATTAAATAATCATAATAATAATTATCCTCACCATTCTTATTCTTGCAGTCTTCTTCCTGGAGTCCTTTTTCTCCATTCCTTTGCCAATATTGTCTTTTATCAGTATCTTTAGGGTTTTATAATTTAATAATCATTATTTCATATTATACTTTGCATCCCTAGTATTAGGGATGTTAGCTATTTTTTTCCTTCTGTAATTCTATGGATTGCCAGTTTATACTCTGTGCATTTTTTCTCACTTATTTCTAAGACCTTTTTATATATCATAAGGATATTAATTCTGTGTTATATATGTTGTGGTATTTTCTACAGTCTGACATTTCTTCAAACATTATATAAGCTCTTTTGTTACATATCAGAATTTTAAATGTGTATGTGTTGAGACTTGTTCATTTTGTGGGTTTTATTATAGTTAAGACAGCTTTCCCAATTTCACAGTTACATAAAAATGTTCAATCATTTAGAACTTCTGTAATTTTTTTCTTAGGTTTAGATCTAACTGGATTTAATTTTTGTGTGATTTATAGATTTCTAACTTGATGTTTCCCCAATACAAAACCAGTTGACCTAGTAGCATGTGGTGAATTACAATGTAGCTTTTTCTTGAAATGGTGTTTTGTGTAATAAATTTTCATAAGTACGTAAGTCTGTTTCTTAAATGTATTTTCAGTTTCTTTAATCAGTTTGTCCTTTCCTGTTAAAAAAAAAATTAAGTTTATTCGTAATATTACTTTCCCAGGAAGTGTTCTTTTTCACCATTTTCATATTTTAAATTAGAAAATGGTCCTTTTTTCCCATTTCAGGCTTTTTTTTTTTTTTTTTTAAAAAGATTGTAGACAACCTTAATCCAGAACCTTTGTAATAATGTCAGAAAGTATAGAGGCTGGGCACGGTGGCATATGCCTGTAATCCTAGCACTTTGGGAGGCTGAGGCAGGCGGATCACAAGGTCAGGAGTTCGAGACCAGCCAGGCCAATATGGCGAAACACCATCTTTACTAAAAATACAAAAAAGTTAGCCAGGCGTGGTGGTGCATGCCTATAATCCCAGCTACTCCGGAGGCTGAGGCAGGAGGATTGCTTGAACCTGGGAGGTGGAGGTTGCAGTGAGCCAAGATTGTGCCACTGCACTCCAGCCTGGGCGACAGAGTGAGACTATCTCAAAAAAAAAACCAAAGGAAGTATAGTAGGGATTATTGAAATGTTTGTTTTATCCCTTAATTGGGTGGGATCATATTTAACTTCAATTAAATATGATTTTTAATGGGTTTCTGTGGATATTGTATATTAGATTATGGAAATTTCCTGCTGTTCACATTTTGCTAAATTTTGATCAGGAGTAGATGTTGAATTTTATCAGATAGCCCTTTAATATCTTTAGAAATGATTATCTTTGTTTTTTCATTTATTCATTATACATTCAAGAACTAAATTCTGCTCGGCCATTGTACATTAAGATACTGCTAGATTTGGTTGGCTAATGTTTAGTAAGATTTTGACATTCATTTAAATGAATAAGTATTTTGTGAATTTTTTTTCCTGTTTTGCATATTTTGTTAATATATTGTTCTGCTAATAGGGTTTAATGGTCTTTAAGATTATATAATAATATTTCCAATGTTTTAGACTCTGGGCATCTTGAATCTTTATTTTGAAATGTTGGTGATCCTCTCACCTCAGCTCCCAAGAAGCTGGGATTACAAGTGTGAGCTACTGCACCTAGCTGAATTTTTCTTATTAGAATGTTATGTATTCTTTTATATATACTTGACAGAGGCATTATTTGGGGTTCTTTATAAACATCTATTTATAGTTTCATTGGTTGTAGTGAGATTGTTTAATTTTTCTAATTCTTTAGTTTCTTTTTTTTTTTCCAACTTTTGGCTCATTTTATTTTTTTAGATTTTTGTGGTATATCTTTAGACAATTTGCATTGCTTTTTCTTTATTATTATAAGGCTTTGGGTTTTCTTCTGAGTTTGGCTTTGGCAGCATCTCGATTTAAATTTACCACATTTTATTTATGTTTTCAATCATTTGTAATTTGCATTTCAACTTCTTTGAATTGCATAATAATGTTTTCATTTTCAGATGGTGCTTTTGTTCTTACTGTCATTATTTTTGAATTTCATGACGTTCTGATCAGGGAATTTGGTTGTATGATTTATTCTTTGGTGAATACCTTGAAATTTTATTTGTGTTCCGTCATCAGTTTATATAGGTAGGCTGTTAGCATTTACAAATGTGGAATTCTTTGGCATAGAATCGAGTACTTTGTTCATCACTAAATCTAGCTTATGTTTTATTTACATTATTCAAGTTCTTTATGGTCTCATTTTTTTAAAAATCTACTTTATCTGGCAAATTCTGATTCTAATTTTGTCAGTTTCATTTTTCTAACTGTTCTTGATATATGTACTTTATGTATGGTCAAGGTTTTTTACTATTATCTTGAAATCGTATTTTTTTCTTATAGTCTGCTTTCTGTTCACTGTGCTGCTTTTCTTTCCTTTTTTTTTTTTTTTGTAATTTAGAAGTTCCTTATTGTCAAGAATAAAACCTTTGTTATGCTCGTCTCTGCCTTTTAAAAAGTATGCATTTTATTTCATTCATGCCATTTTTTCCCTTACCCATTGAATTAAATTTAACAAAGATATTTTCATTTTCAGCAACTGTAATTAACTGTAGTTTTTTACTACTTTTATTTCTGACCCACTTATTGTTATACTCTCGCTTCCCTTTTTTTAATTGATTCTGGGTCATTCTTGTTTGGCTTTAGTGTTTTCTCACTTTTCATATATGTTTTTATCTTTGTATATTTTGATTTGTCTTTTCCTTGCCAATTTAGAATATGGGGACTAAAAATTTGACCGTTGAACTTCAGGTTCGCTTTCCTTTTCTTTCACAAATTTTGTTGTTGTTGTTATAGAGTCTCGCTCTGTTACTCGGGGGAATTCAGTGGCGCCATCTCCACTCACTGCAACCTCTCCCAGATCAAGCTATTCTTCTGCCTCAGCCTCCCAAGTAGCTGGCTTTTCAGGCACCTACCATCACGCCTGGCTAATTTTTGTATTTTTAGTAGAGGTGAGGTTTCACTATGTTGGTCAGGCTGGTCTCAAACTCCTGACCTCATGGCTCACGCCTGTAATCCCAGCACTTTGGGAAAGCGAGGCGATCCGCTTGCCTTGGCCTTCCAAAGTGTTGGGATCACAGGCATGAGCCACCATGCCCAGCCCATTTTCTTAACTTTTTATTGTTGCCTCTAAAAATGAGACTGTTTGATTATTTTATAGCAAAACAACCACCACCATGACCAAACAACCTTTAGGAAGTTTTATAAGGCAGTCCCTTTGTGTGAAGAGTTTCCCCACAGCAGGTCTAGGAGTTGATCGTCTTTCATTAATACTATTCTTAATACAGTGGACAAGGATTTTGTACTGAAATTGGTTATCTTAAATTTATGTTAATTTTCATGGATCTTTTCTTTATTTAGTACTTCTGTCTTATTGGCTCAGATCTTTTCCTGCTGTTACTTTTGTTACACAAATTCTGAAATCCTCAATGTCATTTATCATTTTTTGAATAACTTTTTGTCTCTTTGTCTTACAGCTGTGTGTATTTTCAGGAAAAATTCCTTTAAATTCTACTTATTTGAAAGTACCCATTTTGTAATTCTCAGGCTTTACTCTTTATACTTTGTTTTCAAATTGCTCATTTTTCATGTTACTATACTAGCCTATCATCTCACCAATAAAACAACAATTTTTAAATATTACCTCCTGTTTTTGTTTTATTTCCTAAGAGTACTTCCTTAGATTGCTGTATTTAATTTCTAATTCTCTTTTTAATTTTAGAGAGGCTTTTTTTCCTGTTGTCAACTTGTATTAATAGTGTAAATTGTTCTTAGTGTTTGATTGAATGCTTCATCTGTAATTGATTTGAGGTAAATTTTTACTTTCCTTTGGTACAGCTCCCCCTGGATATGATGTAGCAGTAGTTAGGTTAGTTTATCTCTCCATCCTTGCCACTGTCATGGATGTGATTAACCCATCTTTAGGATTTCGGAGAGGTTAGAAGAAAAAGAGAGGAGTGTGGTGGGTAAGACCTCCTTTATAGTTGTTGTAGCTAGGGGATCTCCATGGGTTTTACCTCCACAGTAATGTTTGGGAAATGGGCTCTTGTGGATGCTGTAGGGAGCAGGTCCACAGAGTCCTTCCATGCTGAATTGAACAGTTGACTAACAGGCATGTCAGCACACTTTCTTGAATTATTCTCATCTTCAACAGCTTCAAGCCTATAGATGGTTTCTCTCTGTAGTGGCTGAAAAAACGTTTTTCCTTTTATTTTGGTTGAGTTAGCTGTGGCAAACGCTGCTGTGCCATATACACTTTCCTTCAATGAAAGACTTGTTTCCCCAATGCTAGGAGAACTGTTAGTAGACAGCCTTCAGCTGCCAGTCTCCTAAAGGATTATTTCAGCTAGAGAGCTGCCTTTCCCAAGGTCTTGTGCCTTCCCAGTATTGCCCATATCCAATAACTGATTGATGTGAAAGTATAAAGGTTTGGCCGTCTTGGACCAATTCAAGAGTATTCTGAGGGACTGTTTCAGTTCTAGAGCTTCGTAATGGCTTTGGGCAAAGATAGCCTTGGGCCATGTCACAGTTTGATTTCTTCCTCTGCCCGCTCCACTCCTGCTTCCTTCTCCCGTCCACAGGTGGTAATCCCAAGGGCACTTAACAAAAAATTAATATGTAATGGATGTACATATTTTGGGGGTATATGTGATATTTTAATGCATTCATATGTGTAGATGTCCAATTAGGGTAACAGGGAATTAATCACCTTAAATATTTATCTTTATGCTAGGAACATTCTAATTATTCTCTTTCAGCTATTTTGAAGTGTACAATAGATTGTTGTTAACCATGGTCAACCTACTGATCTGTTGAACACTAGATCTTATTTGTTCTAACTGTATACCTATTAATCAGTCCCTTTTCCCTCCCTCCTCCCTGCTATCCTTCCTAGCCTCTGATCATGACTAACCTATTCTCTATCTTCATGAGATCCACTTTTGTTTATCTCCCACATGAGTGAGAACATGTGATATTTGTCTTTCAAGGGCACCTCCTAATACATATCCTGCATGCTAAACTCCATCTCATAGCCTGCTTCCTAGATAACCCAGCCTGTACCATTAGCTCAGAAGGAATACAAGAGATTTAAGGAATTAAATATGTATGCTTGTGTTAATGTCTATTATGAACTTGTTAGTGTTGGCTTCACTAAAGAAGGGTATAAGAATTAATAATAGAAATCAGAAGATTATGTCTTTGTGGAACTTCTACTTGAATTCTAGAGAGAGATGATTCAGCCAGAATGAAGTGAAAGTTCTATTAAGACCACCATTTCAAAGTGGATTCCCAATAGTTAGGGAAATAGATTCACTCGACTACCTGCTTTGATGACGTTGCAATTATGATTTTTTACCAGCAGTAGCCATAGTACTTCAGAAAATGTGTCCAATACATGCCCAGTCTCTTTTAGTGCTCCCTCTCCCCCAGAATTATATTGTCCTAACAGTTCTTTGCGGTTACACAGTTAACTTTTCTTTGTTAGGTCATGTTATATCCACACCTGTCCTTTTGAAACTGTATCATCATGACATTATGTTAATTCAGGAAAACGTTTCCAAACTGGTCTTAATTCTTTCAAATCTAATACCTGGTCTTTTTGTCCTCTGTAACTAAATACTTGAATGTAAGGCAAATAGAAGAAAGGACCACTTGAAGTGTGTAGTATTTTCAACCTTTTCTAAAACATCTTTTTCAGCATACTCATGTACCCAGACTTATACCTTTAATAACAAGCAATTGCACATCAAAATCAGTTCCCGTGAGGAGGTAAGTTTAATTTTTGTTGTTGTTGTTGTTAGTATAGCGCTGATACTGCATTGTTTAATTATTGGTCTGGTGCAAGAATTGGTCATTAATTTCTTGCCTTCCAGAAAACCATAAAAAAATTTTTTTTTAAATCATATCTCATGTAAGGGAAAAGGGATGAAGTGATTATTATAACCACCCACTTTTCTTATTTTATCATATTAAGCTTTGGTTTATTTGGGCTGCTGGTTGCCTTGGTTTTCAGAGAACAAGGAATACAGAGTCAGGTCTGGGCTAGAGTCCTACAACTGCCATTGACTGTTCTACCTTAGGCAATTATTTAACTGCTCTGAACCTTAGTCCCTGCATAGGTTAGTAGAGCTAATAATGTCAAACCCATAGAACATAAGGATTAAATGAGATACATACTAGTAGAATATAGCCGGTGTTTGGAACAGAGTATATAGCCCTATCAGGTCTTTCAGTTAGTGTCTGCCTCTGTCTCTGGTTTCTACAATTTTTAATGTCACACCTGTCAACCTAAATAACAGAGAGGTTCTCTGAAAGAAAATGATATTAGTATTTATGCAGGAATGAGCAGTGCAGTGGTAATATGCATACAATAGCAAACTATGTGCATATTCAGGGAGGTAAAGGAAGACAAAGGTTTTTAAAGGAAAAATGAGGAAGATTACATAATCATTTTGAGGTAGTTATCCCGGGCTACAAGGATCAGTAACAAGGGTGATGCCAACTTGAGGCTGGACAGGCAGTTGCTGGGTAGATGTCCTTGTAGAATTTTTGTTTGTTTGTTTTTTGTAAGGTTGCGATAGCCTTTGTGCAGGTTGTGTTTTTTTGGAGTCTTTTGTGATAGCTCTTGTTATCAGTCATTTATTCATGAGAATTCTCCCTTAATGGCCTTCCTCAGCTCTATTTGTCAATTTTTTTTGTGTGTGTGTGTGTGTGTTGTAACACAAGTGACTTCATTCTGATTCTGACAACTTTCACACCACTATTGCCAACAATAAAGTTAGGAAAAACAGATTTGTACATTTGATGTTTAAGAAGATTGTAAAGAACTCTACCTTTTTAAATTAGATAACTATAATTAAATACTGTGTTAGGAAGAAGCTGAAATAAGACATTGTTATTTTAAGTGGTTCAAACTTTTGACAACAGTTGTTCAGTCATCTGTCTTATGTCAGGGGTCAGCAAACAACAGCTTGCAGGTAAAATGTGGCCAACAGTCTGGTTTTGTACAGCCTACATGCTAAGGGTGTTTTTTACATTGTTAAAGGGTAATTTAAAAGGTAGGGGATGGGAGGTAAAGAATATGAGACAGAGACTATATGTGGTCCACAAAGCTTAAAATATTTACTGTCCAGCCCTTTACAGAACAGTTTAACTGACCCCTGTCTTACATTGAGGAAAATGGTAGTTGGAGAAATAAGAATGTGACAGAAGACAAAATCAGAAGATGTGTCATAGAATTGCCTTAAAAATGGTGAGCAATCCATTAACTATAGGGAGAGTGAGTGGAGTACAACCTAAGCAGAAATGTAAAGCTATGTCATATGCTGCAGAGCCATCAGATAGGCCTCTGAGGCCAGAACATATGACAAATGGAAGGTTTCAGTGGGAAAAGAACCTGGTTGAGGGCTGGGGAGTAGGTTGAGATCATAGTGTGGAGGGCTTTGAAAGTTATGAAGAGGAATTTTGACATTATTTCATAGATAGTAGGAATCTTTGACAGTTGTAGATTTTTGGTGAGGAGGTGATGTCCAAAGCTAATTTTTATTCCAGCTATGAAAGTGATTGAAAAGAAACTGAAAAGCATTGTTTAATTAGGTAGGAGTTGTTATAATTCATGGAAGAGAAAGGCAGAGTCTGAACTAGAACTCTGTGGAACTGTGTTGATAACTGAAGGTTTTTTTAATTAACAAATTCAAAACGTATTTCATGTGTAGAAATGAGACTTGGTAATTTTGAATATAGATGAGGAGAGTGGTGTCAAGTGCTTCAGACTGTGAGCTCTGGAGTCAGAATGCCAGGGTTTAAGTCCTAGCTCTATCACTTCGAGCAAGTTAATTTAACCTCCCCGTTTCTCATTGCCTAATCTGTAGTATATGAGCTAAAAGAGTAGATTTGAAAGGGTACGAATTAATTCGTTGTTTTCTGTGTAGTGTTTGAGTTGACATTCACTGCCTATGTGGAGACATCCATAAACTAGTTGGAACTTTGACAGCTGAAGTGACATACCAATGCTGGAGATACAGGACTAGATGTGGTAATTATATCTCGTAGGCAGAACTAAGAGTACAGATTATGTTGCCTCAGTAAAAAGACTGTAAAAAGATAAGTGGGCAAATATTGGTACCAACCAGGTGAGCATCTGTTTAAGGGAAAGTGGAAGAAAAAGTGTTAATAAAGGAAGAAATACAAGTCAAAGCTGTGTCATCAAGTGCCAAGGAAGGAGAGGAGCTCAAGTATGAGACAGTTGAAGAAACTGAGAAATAGAGGACTTAGGAGAAAATGTACACAAACTTTATGTAAAGTCATATACATACATATGTAAGGAAACAGTGTAAAAATGAAAGATCCAGATTGTTGTGGCTTTCTTGATCACTATTGTATATCTTCACTGTCAAGTGCATAGATGTTTAATAAATATTTTTAAATTAATAAATGAAACTTGTTACATTTTATTTATTTATTTTTGAGACAGTTTCTCACTCTGTTGCCCAGGCTGGAGTACAGTGGTGGGATCTCCGCCTCCCAGGTTCAAGCGACTCTCTTGCCTCCACCTCTCAAGTAGCTGGGAGTACAGGAGTACACCACCATACCCAGCTAATTTTTGTATTTTTAATAGAGACAAGGCTTCACCATGTTGGCCAGGCTGGTCTTGAACTCCTGACCTCTAGTGAACCACCCACCTCAGCCTTCCAAAGTGCTGAGATTATAGGCATGAACCACCGCACCCAGCCTTAAGTTTTGTATTTGACAAACATTTTAAGTTAAAATTATGGGGAACTCTTAAAGTCTTTTTGAACTGTTTAGCATAGCAGTAATTGGATCCTGAGTAAGTTAGGTATTCACAGCTACTTGGGAGGCCGAGACAAGAGAATCACTTGAACTTGGAGGCGGAGGTTGCAGTGAGCTGAGATTGCGCCATTGCACTCCAGCCTGGGCAACAAGAGTGAAACTCCGTCTCAAAAAAAAAAAAAAAAAAAGAGAGATCTAAAATCATGTCTTATGCTTTAATTTAGGGGACAAAGTGTAGTAGTATAAAAGAAAGTGTTAATGTATTTCTCAGTACAACATTTAGTTATCATTTAACTTTTATTTTTCAGACGTTCATTTGAATTTTTAGATTTATTGTTGCAAGAGTGGCAGACTCATTCACTGGAAAGGTATGCATTCCCTCTTCCTTCCTCACACTTCCCTCCCCATTGTCACCAGTTAGTTAGAAGTTGATGGTATTGGTTTTACATTATTTCTCATTTTGCTTCGAAGGTTATTTGTACTGGTTTTCCTTTAAAGCTGTGGTGGTGTTGTGCCCCTCTTACTCATTACAACTATGAATAGTATGATTTTCTTCTTTGTGAGATGGGTAAGGGTTTCTCAAATAGAATGGGTTATATAAGATACTCCAAGTTGAGTTGGGCAAAAGTTTAAAAATGTATCTCTAGTCATATGATATAAGTTTCCTAAGTGTAATCAATCATGTAATGAATGATTTAAGATGGAAGGAACCTCCTTTCAGAGGAAAGAGATTTTTAAGAAGAGGTATTTGTTGGGAAGTTTCTCCACACCAGCTGTTAGATGTCATTGATCAGGTATATACTGGGCAATGTCTAGTGTAACTCCGAAATGAAGGAGAGGAAAATGTGGGCAGCTGATTGGTTGCTGGCTATTTGCATGGCTATATTTCTTATTAGCTTCAAGTTTGAAGCTTGGAAGATACTGTATTTACCTTGAGTATATGACTGGTTTTTCATTTTCATGAAAATTCTTGAATTCTTAAGGCTCATTTTTTAAAAATAGAATTTGTTCAAGTTTTCTTTGCGTTCTTCTGTGGCAGCTACTATTCAAATTTGGTCAGATCACAACTGATCACACTTAGCAAATCATTTCTACAGTGGTGGATTAGTGAGGAACCACACAGAAGATTCTTTTTTCTCTAATTTATTAAAAATTAAAAATTTAGGTACTATATATTTATATACTATCTGAATTCCATATAAAAATAATTACTTTTAGATTTACAGTAATTGGATTGTCAGAAGGAAACCATACATTAATAAAACATATGGGACAGATAATTAGAAAATCTTATGGTCTTAGATTTATTATTGTGTACTAATTAATTTTTATTTACCTCGCCTACCCATTTGTAATTAATATGTAACATATAAGCAGTAAGTACCATTTGTGGTGAAACATACAGCTTTATCATAACTCTAAAAATGTATTTTATTTTATAGACATGCAGCCGTCTTGGTTGAAACTATTAAAAAGGGAATTCATGATGCTGATGCTGAGGCCAGAGTGGAGGCAAGAAAGTAAGTCAGTATAGTATATTTTTGTGACAGTTTAATCTGTTTTTAAAAAAACAAAAACAAAATGTATTGGGAGAATGAAAATATCAGAAGTGTCCAAGTATTTTACTTGACTAGCCCTCCAGTAAAATTAAGAATGTTTTTTCTCCACTACATCTGTGCTAGACATCTAACAGCCTCCTACATATTGCCACTGATGTATAATCATCAGTATTCTTTTTTTGTCATAACCTATTCACTTTCATCATGAATAAAAAGAACTGTCATTTATCGTTTGTATTGTATACCTGATATTGTTTGAGGTACTTGTTATATATTATTTTCTAATCCTTAGAATGATCCTCCAAAGATAGTGTTATCTCCATAGACGGCAACTGAAATTTGGACACTTAGGGGTTTACCCAAGGCCACACAAACCATAAGTGGCACAGCAGGTTTGGGACTGAGATCTGCTTTTCTCAACAGCCTTCAGTCTTTCCACTGGAACTTGTTCAATTTAGAAAGTGTTCACCTGATACATAGCAGATAATGCTGAAAACCAGTAGGCTTACCTTCATCCTTCTTGAATGCACATGTTACTGTTAATGTCTAATTATGTAAAGCTGTTACTTCATCTGCTTTTCTTTTTTTTAAAGGACATATATGGGTCTTAGAAACCACTTTCCTGGTGAAGCTGAAACATTATATAATTCCCTTGAGCCATCTTATCAGAAGAGTCTTCAAACTTACTTAAAGAGTTCTGGCAGTGTAGCATCTCTTCCACAATCAGACAGGTCCTCATCCAGCTCACAGGAAAGTCTCAAGTAAGGTCATATAAATGATGGTTACTAGTCTCTTCCTCTCCTCAGCTCCCTAAAGTTTCATAAGTTGGATACTTGAATATCTGTTTGCTTTCACCTAAAGCCTTGAAAGAATGATAACTCTAATATACTTATTTATTTTGGTCTGCTGTTTCAAGAGTTGGATAGCTTGCCAGCATAATTCCTTCTCTTTGGATAAAGAGTTCTATGATTCATATTTTGCTTCAATATGTTTATGTCTGTAAAAGTCTGGGAAGCACTACATTTTTTTTAATACCACAAAAATAGTACTTATAATAAATAACCCATTTAATGGAGGAATTGTAATGGAGATTCAGAAGTTATCTTGAGAATTCTACAACACTATGTGACTGGTAAAAAAAAAAAAAAAAAAACTCTACTACTTTTCTTCCTAACCTCTGACACAGCTTAAAAATTCAGGAAATCCCTCAAGGGACAACATTAGCTAGTATCTGACTTAGTTCTCTGCAACTCCATTCTCATCTTGATGTTGACTACCTCAAATCCTTACTACGTTAGCAACTGTAACCCTGTTTTCTGTCTCTCTGGCCCTATGAGATTGCTGAAATTCCTGATGCCTTCTCTACTTCCTAGCACTGGCCCTGTCCATCTTTGTGACCTCTTGCCCTGTGCCATGTATCTGCAGATTTCCCCCAGGGAAGAGCAGCTCAGAGAATGTCAGCCTAATTAGGCCAGACATGATAGCTCATGCCTGTAATCCCAGCACTTTGGGAGGCCAAGGCAAGCAGATCACCTGAGGTCAGGAGTTCGAGACTAGCCTGGCCAACATGGGGAAACCCCATCTCTACTAAAAATTAGCCAGACATGGTGGCGGGTGCCTATAATCCCAGCTACTCAGGAGGCTGAGGCAGGAGAATTGCTTGAACCTGGGAGGCGGAGGTTGCAGTGAGCTGAGATCGTGCCACTACACTCCAGCCTAGGCAACAGAGCAAGACTCTGTCTCCAAAAATCCTCTCTGTAATTTTTTTCTTTTGGGGATCTTGACCTCCACAAAGATTGCTGGTTGCCTTGGCAACTCTGATGCAGAACTGGGACCAGGGGGAGGCAAGGGGCCACCTAGGGTGCAGAATTTAAGCAGGCACTCACTGGGTCATTCAAATACTGTACTGAAGTTCAGTTTCTTGTAGGTTTTCAGAATAAAAGTAGATACAATCTGATTTCAAAAATAATTGTTGTAGGAATAATGACCTATCTAAACTTTTATTTAAATTTCTGTTTAAATTTCTGTTTAAATTTGTGATAAGTTCCTCATCTGAAATGAGCTGTCTTTGTTGCTTTTGTTCTCTTTTTATTAACTATGCTCAAACTTTAAAGTATACACGAATCACCTGAAGATCTTGTTAAAATCTGGAATCTGATTCAATAATTTTGGGGTGAGGCCTGAGATTTTTCATTTTTTGCAAGCTCCTAGGTGATGCTAAATGCTGTTTGTTCATGGACCATATTTTGAGTACAAAGGATCTAAAGGAAGATATTTTATATTGCTCTAATATAACATTTTAAAACATAAACAACTTTAGATTCTGTGAACCTTAAAGTGATCTGTCTCAATCTAAGAGAACAACAATTTTAGGAGACACTTACAAAAATAATATAATGTTAGCTTAAACATTACACGGACATTACAACCTTACAACTTAGGTGAGAGAGGCTTTGGTTATGCTGAGTTGCCTATGTGCTAGTGATAACACTACCCCTTTCTTCTTCTAAGTAAAATATCTCAGGATACAAGTGAATAATAATAGTACTGTTATTGAGTTCTCTTTGGTGGTCACCATGATGTGTGTTGAGGAGCAGAGTGAACAAAGGCAACGTGATCTCTGTCTCTGTAGAGCTTACAGTCTTTATTCACTGCCAGTATTTTATCTTTGCTTCATAGCTAATTGAGACACCATTGATATATGATGATTGGGAGGAACTGTTCTAATGCGATTTGTAAAAGGAGAGTTAAAATTAGAAGTACCAGCTAGGCATGGTGGTTCACACATATAATTCCAGCACTTTGGGAGGCTGAGGTAGGAGGATCACACTTGAGCTCAGGAGTTTGAGACCAGCCTGGGAAACATAGGGAAACCCGATCTCTGTTAAAAATTTAAAAATTAGCCATGCTTGGTGGCATGCACCTGCAGTCCCAGTAAACTTGAGAGGTTGAGGTGGGATGATCACTTGAGTTGGGGAGGTCAAGACTGCAGTGAGCCATGATTGTGACACTACACTTTAGCCTGGGTGACACAGCAAGGCTTTGTCTCAGAAAAATAAAAATAAAAAAGAAATACTTCTCAACTTTCCACAAAATTCAGTAGTATTTTATTGGTTTTTATCAGAGGAATGTTAAATTGTCTTCTTACTAAAAGCATTTTTTATACCTTGCAGTCGCCCTTTTTCTTCCAAGTGGTCTACAGCAAATCCATCAACTGTGGCTGGAAGAGGTAATTTCTCTTTAAGTAAGAGTTATAACCTATTTTATCTTTAAAACAGTAGCTTTCAAACTCTTTTGATGTGCTCCATAGTGAGAAGATCATTTTACATGGTAACCCGGTACCACACATAATGAACTTTACCTGTATATGTATACATGTATACATACATAATATAACCCAAAGTTGCAGGAAGCCATACTTTCTCTTACTTGTGATGCACTCTGCTTTCAATTGTTTCATTTCTTCATAATGGCTTCTCATGATGCACTCAGTTGATTTTACAGCTTATTAATGGGTCATAACTCACAGTTTATAAAACTCCTGACCAGACTGGCCAACGTGGGGAAACCCCATCTCTACTAAAAACACAAAAACTAGCCGGACATGGTGGCACATGTCCATAATCCCAGCTACTCAGGAGGCTGAGGCAGGAGAATCGCTTGAACCCAGGAGGTGGAGGTTGCGGTGAGTCGAGATCGCACCACTGCACTCCAGCCTGGGTGACAGAGCGAGACTCCATCTCAAAAAATAAATAAATAAATAAAAATAAAAAACTGAAAATCTAAAGACCAGAAATTGAATGACTTAATTTGCATTTCCACAGAGTGGCAGAACCTCCATTAATTTTTTAATATCTCTACTCCTGGACTAGTTTTTCTTGTATTTTTCTTATAGTAAAAAATGATACTGCTGCCTTCTATTTATCTTGTATAGTGCTTCCTTTGCATAAATCAGTCCTAAACATAATCTCTTCATCTACAAGACAGTCCTGTGAATTTTATAGTCAGAATGTTATCATTTTTCCCATTTGAAAGGAGAGGAATAAGGCAGAGAAATATTGAGAAAATTGCTGAAGACTTAGTTGTGATTGAAACTGAGGCATTCTAACTTTAAAATACTTAATAGTACTGTCCATTTGGCCACTGCCTTTTTGTTGACCATTTGTCTTCAGATTAACTCATGGTGGTCAGGTTTATATAATTTTCATGTTTTCAGTAATTTAAATGATACAGGTTACCTTTGCTTTGTCTTTCATAGTATCAGCAGGCAGCAGCAAAGCTAGTTCCCTTCCAGGAAGTCTGCAGCGTTCACGAAGTGACATTGATGTGAATGCTGCTGCTGGTGCCAAAGCACATCATGCTGCTGGACAGTCTGTGCGAAACGGGCGCTTAGGTGCAGGTGCCCTGAATCCAGGTTCCTATGCATCACTAGGTAAGACAACTGATTATGGAAAATTGTACCATGTTCTCTCCCTGATCTCTGTGAAGACAAGTTCATATACCTTAATCATTTCTATTCATTCTTGTTATTTAAGGATAGTCCATATGTTTAAATATAGTTCTGTATTGGGGACATGCTTCTGAGGAATCTGAGCTGCCTTGTTTCTTCTTTTCCCTTGTCTTCATCATCATCTTGATCAAAGCAACAATTCTTGAGTCCATGATTGCCTGTAGAGTTTTCATAACTGCACTTCTACCACATCTAGCCACTAGTTTCTAAGGGGGTTTGGGAAGGGAATTGGTCTTGTGTCTAGCTTTCTTGTTTTCTTTCTCCTACTTCTCTTTCTCTTATCAAGAATGTGAAGCCTTTTGGAGATCTGGGAGAATGGCAAAGCTCTACTCTGTCTAACCAAACCCTAAACATATATTCCAAAACTCTGTTCAGTTTGTTTTTTTCATGTTTTTATGTCCATCAAATTAAAAAGTTGAGGTTGGTTATCTGTATTGCATATCTCTTCATGCTTCTTTTTTTTTGGGGGGGGGGTAGTACTGGTGGAACACTAAGCAAACAAATGACCTGAACACAATACAAGTTGAGCATACCTAATCTAAAAAATCTGAAATCTGAAATGCTCCAAAATCTGAAACTTTTTGAGTACCAACATGGCACTCAGAGGTATTTCGAACCAAGGCGGGTGAATCACCTGAGATCAGGAGTTCGTGACCAGCCTGGACAACATGGCGAAACCCTGTCTCTACTAAAAATGCAAAAATTAGCTGGGCATGGTAACTCATGCCTGTAATCCCAGCTACTTAGGAGGCTGAGGCAGGAGAATTGCTTGAACCCAGGAGGTGGAGGTTGCAGTGAGCCAAAATCGTGCCATGCACCTTCAGCCTGGGTGACAGAGTGAGACTCCATCAAAAAAAAAAAAGGTATTTCGGATTTTGGATTTTTGAATTAACGATGCTTAGGCATGCTCAATCAGTTAAGTGTGAATGCACATATTTCAAAATCTGAAATCCTAAAATGTTTTTGGCCCCAAACATTTTAAATAAGGAGTACTCTTATAGATTAAGGTTTCTTATAGGTTAAGAAATGCAGAGAATTTAGGTATGAATATAGTACATGATAAAGTTGGCACAGCTGCATTTAGAACCGTGAAGAGGAGTAGATTATTCATTAAATTGTGTTTAGACACATGGTTTACAATCTGGTATAAAATTAAGTTAGAACCACGTTACACATCATATAGAATTATATTCTAGATGATAAAAACATTAAAAACATAAAGCAACTTGATGAAAACATAATAGGTGAGTATTCCTCAAATCTCAGGTTGACACAGGAATTCCTATACATAAAAGCAAATAAGCCATGAAGGACAAAAATCTCTTGAATTTAAATCTAAAGTATGAAAATACGAAATCTTAAGCAAAAACTAAAAGAGAAAAATATTTTGCCACATACTAGTAAAAAAGTTGAGAAGTTTTTCAAGTCCATTAAAAACAGATGAACTCTATATGTCAAGAAAAGCATGTATCACAATTGCCAACAAATACCAGAATAAATGTTGAGCCTTAGCTGTAATCAAACAAATGCAAATGGATAGACCTATAACTATAACAAGAAAGTTAAGGGTATTGCCTACTGTTTTCAAGAATGTGGTAAAAAGGGCCTCATCAGGCAACGCTGATGTGAATTAGTGATGGGACACTTTTTCTGAGTTCCAATTTGGAATTCCGTGAAGCATTTTTAAATCAGAATTTTTGCCCCAGTAATTCAATGTTTACATAATAACGTTTTTAAAAAGAATGTTCGTGTTTTTAATAACATTATTAGCATCAACCTTAATGTGTAACAGAGGGGATAGTTGAGTTATATTGTATCCTTATACATGTTGTGTGCAGCCATTAAAAAGTCATATTTTCAACAAAGATTGAATTATGCAGGCTACCAAATAGTATGTAGTAATTTCATCATTTTGTGTAAAATTATACATAGAAGAAGGACTGACGTGATATATTACAAAGGTGTTAACGGGGTTGATTACTGCTTTTAATTTTCAGAAAACTTTTTGTTTCAAAGCATTACATTGCCAAGAATGCAAGGTTATTTCAGTATGTGAAGACCAGTCAACATATGTACCATATTAATAGAAGAAAGATAAAAACCTCGTGATCATCTCAGTACCAGCAGAAAAAGCATTTGACAAAATTAAAGACCCTTTCATAATAAACATACTCAACAAACTAGGAACAGAAGTCATTTTTCTCAACCTGATAAAGAGCATCTTTGAAAAATCCACAGCTAACATCCTACTTGATGATTAAAAAACTGGATGTTTTTCCCTAAGATCAGTAACAAGACAAGAATGTGCACTCTTGGCTCTATTTAACATTACGCTGGAGTAATGTTAAATTGGAGGTGCTAGCCAGGGCAGTTAAGCAAGAAAAGAAATAGAAGGTATCCAAACTGGAAAGGAAGAACAAACTATCTCTCTTTGCAGAAAACACAATCTTGTGTTTAGAAAATCCTAAGGAATCCACTATATATATGTGTGTGTGTGTATGCGTATATATATATGAGCAAAACACATTACATTGAATATTATTTTTACAAGAAGAAAAATATTGTATTTAAAGTGTTTTAATGTGCACTAGAAAGCCAATTTGGAACACTATTTTTTTTGCGAGAACCTGTTGTTGTTCTTTAAGGTTTGAATTTCATGTTTCATTGTAAAAAGGAGAAATGCCACTACTTTTTTCTTTTCTTCATCTGATCCAGGTTCCCACTCAGGGACAATCAGATACCTGCCTGTGGCTTTTTCAGGGGTTGGATAAAGGATGTTCTCCTTCTTTTCCCTGCTTCCCTTTCTCCCTTTACCCCACCCTACCCGCTGTGTCTCATGTGCCCTTCTTACACACATAAGACTGATATAAACTCTGTTTTCTTCTACTTTGAGCCTCACTTATTATGGCTATACATATATGGATTAGAGGGAGTGTTCTATTAGTTTTCAACACACACTTACTTGAGCACTTAGTTTCTGCTAGGTACCAGGGATCCAGAGGTATATGCTTCTATACTGAATCTCTCAGTCTATTGGTAGGTTGCTGAAGGAGGAGCAGCTAAAAGTTTGTTGCGTTTTATGCATTTTGAGTTTGAGGTCCCTGTGAGACTTCAAACTGGCAGTTTTCAGTGGACCCTTGGTATACAGTAGTGTATAGAACTTGGCAGAGAGGCCGGCACAGTGACTCAACACCTGTAAACCAGCACTTTAGGAGGTAGAGGCGGGTGGATTGCTTGAGCTCAGGAATTCGAGACCAGCCTGGGCAACGTGGCAAAACCACACCTCTACCAAAGCAAAAAATTAACCAGGTGTGGTAGCACGTGCCTGTGGGCCCATCTACTAGGAAGGCTGAGGTGAGAGGATTGCTGGAGCCTGGGAAATCGAGGCTGCAGCGAGCCGTGATCACTCCAGTGCACTCCAGCCTGGGTAACAGAGTGAGACCTTTCCACATTCTCCAAAAAAAAATAAGAAAAGACAACAACAACAACTTAGCAGAGATCTGTGCTGATGATTAGATTAGATTTGGAAGTCATTAGATCATTTTTACTTACTGTAATCAGTATTAAACTTAGAGCATTCCTTAAAGCAGTTGCTACTGGTTTTTGTTATCTCTAAAGTACTGAAGTTTTTGGCAGCAGGGATATCATAAGTGTTTTGAAGTTCACCCTTTAACTTCAGCCTGAAGGGGAAACTTGGTGGTAGGAAACAGGAATTTAAGTTAAGGTAACCTTGATGTATGAGTGCATATTTATGAATATTTATTCTAGCAATTGAGTTTGTGGAATTGCTTGAGTGGAAAAGAAAATATAATTTCAGTGAGGTCATATGGACAGAAGTCAGATTTTAGTTGGTTGGTTGAGAAGTTGGAAAGAGAATCTGTACAAGTTATTATTATGCCTGATGGTCAAGAAAAGGGGTGAAAGAATGGTAAGAATTATCTGTGGCTGAAAGAACTTATCGTCTTACAAGATTGGAAAAGTGAATTATGTTTGTATCCTAAGGTGGCAAGTCAGTAGAGATGGAAAAGTTCGAAGTGTGAGGATGAAGGGAGATAATTAATAGCTAAGTTGCTGTGGAAGGTGTGAGGAATGGGATATGGAGCATAGTCTGGGAGTTAGTCTTGAATGTGGAAGGGTCAACCATTTCACTGATGTAGAAGGGAAGGAAGTGGAAGAGGTAGTAGATATCAGATATGATATTTTAGAAAGTTGGGCATTAAGAAGAGTATGATTGGGGAGGTTGTTGTGACTTTCTGCCTAAAGATTCAGTCAGGATCATGTGCTAACAGGTGACTTGAAGTTTAGAATAGCCATTTGGGGGGAGTAGACACAAGAGGTGGGGCACTCGTGGCTGACATTTATTAGAGCAAAAGGATTTATTAGAGCAAAGAAAAAGACCTGTTAGATAGTCTGAAGGAGTCTAGACACAGGCTTTCAAAGTTTGTCTCCCAGAGATAGGGTTGAGGGGCTACTTCTTCCTCAAGCAATGAAATAGAGCAATGCGGGCAGGGCACAGTGGCTCACACGTGTAATCCTAGCACTTTGGGAGGCCTAGGCGGGCAGAGATCACTTGAGGTCGGGAGTTTGAGATCAGCCTGGCCAGCATGGTGAAACCTGTCTCTACTAAAAATACGAAAATTAGCCAGGCGCGGTGGCAGGTGCCTCTAGTCCCAGCTACTCGGGAGGCTGAGGCACAAGAATCGCTCGAACCTGGGAGGTGGAGGCTGCAGTTCGAGTTGAGATTACGCCATGGCACTCCAGCCTGGGTGACAGAGCGAGACTATTAAAAAAGAAAAGAAAAGAAATACAGCAATGCAACATGTTCGCAGTGTTTCTGCCTAAGGAAGCTCACTTAAGACTCACGCTGGGGGGCCAGTAGGGGATTGGGAGTAGTCACATAAGGCACTCTGCTTGCACAACCAGCCACAATTACCAGAATCCCAGATTCCCAAAAAGAAAGGAGGTGTTCACCATAAATCACACTGTTTGCAAAAACAGCTTAGGCGAACCGTAGCAGAGTTCTGTGTCCCCACAACTCCCGCACACACACTTAAAATAACCTTATTAATATAGGGAGGATCCAAAATGATTACCAGAGACCAGCCCCACAAGTGTACACTTCTTAAGAACAATATCAGTCCTGCTATGTTAAATCCTTTTAGCATCGGCACTAAACACCAAGTCAGATATTTATCCCAGTTTCTAGTATTGCCAGTATGCATAACTTCTGGTTGTGTAGTTTTCTCTATGGGGCATTTCAAGTAATAGAATAGAGAAAGTGAGTTAGATTCATTCAGATGTGAAATTTTATAGGGGCTGAAAGTTCTAAGAAAGGATGTGGGTGAGGAAGCAACAAGGTGGTAAACAGAGGCTAATGATGAGAGAGCCTAAGTGTGAAATTTGGGGGTATACTATTGACAAGAGAGAAAAGAAACAAGGCCATGTGACCGGATGGGAAAAACTCAGACTAGAGCAGGGGATTGGCCTGACGGCAAAGTCCAAGGCTAGGATGTGGACCTCACTAACTTTTCTCTTTTTAGGCTAGTGAAAATAAGACTCATTATCAACTTTTAAAAAATTATCTACTTAGTACATTAGGTGAAGTCTTTATTTCACATCTTGTTTAATTTCCTAGTCTGTTTTAGTTGAAAACAAGCTTGATATGTATGTCTGTGCTATGAATTCTGTCTTCTTAAAGAAAATGTTTTCTAGGAATTATAAAAATCATTTCTTCTAATATACTAAGTTTTCCTCTGTTCCTTGCTTGCACTTTCATCAAAGAGGATACTTCTGACAAGCTGGATGGTAAGAACTTCCTTTCCTAATTCTACTAAAGATTTTTATGGAACCTGGATTCTATATAATATTCTTGTTCATTCTTCTCTTATTTTCTGAAAATGTATTATTAATACTTATTTAGTGATAACGTTAATGTAAAAATGGCTACATAATTCTCTGAATAAAGTTGGGGTTATATCCCAGTCTACTCAAATACTAGGTAACTATTTTGTTTTAACTTAATTACCTTAAAATGTTTTCCCGAGCTCTTTAGAAGTACGCCTCTGAATATTCTCGATTTGTTAAGTCTTCATAAAAAATATTGGATTCAGAAGAATGGAAAGAAATCTCCTAAATCATTTCATTCACCTCTTTAGTCTACTAACTGATACGACAAATGACATATTTCATAAGTTCATATGATTGTTTTTGAAAATGAAATGCAAGTTACAGAGGCTGACTTTTTAGAGGGCGTTGTAAACTAACATTTAGTCAAAATTGAACTTTAAACTTTGCCCTTTTAATTTCAGTATTCAGTTGCTTACAGTTTATCTGTAGTGGCTCGGTTCAGTAACAACCCTGTATGATATTTTTTGTCTGATACTAGATAGTATATTATCCACACTTTCCCTTCACTACAGCAGATACCATAATGTTACCTATGAGCTTGACCTTTTTTAAATAACTTAAGATACTAAATCTGTATGCCACATTATGAGATCTAAGAAAAACAGAGACACTATATATTTTTCTGTAAATTATTATGTAAATGGAAAATTGATCTAATATATCTTCTGTTTTAATGAGATATAACATTTATTAAACCTTGGGTTAGGTACATGACTGCTAGTTATATTAGTCTCTGCTTTTCTATATTATTATAATAAAATATTGAATGAAATGATAACCCATCAAGAGTTGGTTTCTATGTATCAAACCCCTTGGATATCCTAATATTGATATTCTGAATCCTTTAAAAACACTTTTATCACTTTCCCATTCAAAATATTTTCCTGTTTGGGTAGGAAATATCAATCTATTTGAGGAGTCACTTCTGTTATATGATGTGATACTTTTACTGATGTTCAATCCTATGTTTAAAAAAAATACACAGACATGTATATTATTGCCCTTTAGTAGTGAGTTATGATGTTTGTACTTAGTCATTTTTTATAGATTTCATCGACATCTTAAGGAGTGCACATAAATGTTGAATAAATAGCTAATGAATTGGATTGATAGGTTTTTACTTTGTAGATGCTTTGATGAAAATGGGCAAATGAGGCCTACGTCATAGATTTTATTCCTATGTTTCTTAGTTAGCTTTTTCTGATTCCTTTATGGGCTACCTTTTGAAAATGCAGAGAAAACATTTCTACCCTGGAAAGAGCTATAAAATTTCATTTTCAAAGAGTAATTACAGGGTTACATTTTTTGAGGGATTAATTTCTCTAATTTTTTATACCATTTCAAATTTTAAGAATGAAATATAGCAGACAAAAAATGTTTCCTATAGATTTTTGTTATTTTCATTTGTCTAGTTTCAGCCTTTTTCTGTGTGCTGTGAATCATTGGATTTCCTCAAATTTTGTTTTTCTCAAAATGAACCTTCCCACAGTTAATTTAACGCTGTCAAAAAGTTACGTTTTGCTTTTACCCTTTCATTATAGTGTTGGGTGGGGATTGTGAGGCAGGTCTTAATATCAACATTGGCAGAATTTGTTGAAATACTGTTTTATTTTTCTTATTTAGGAACAGCATCTGAAGATGGTAAGAATTATATATTTTGTTAGTAACGCAAATACATCTACATTACTATTTTCATTGGTAGGAATTAAATATTAAAACTAAAATAGGCTAATTTCTTTGCAAGTCTTTATAATTTGCCAGTGGTAGTAAGTTCTACATTTTATATTTGGTTGTCTTAGTAATGTGTGGATCTTTTTTTTTTTTTTTTTAATTCTTCATCCTGCTAGTTTGCTTTGTACTTTAGATCATCTCATGCTGGAAAAACATAATTGCTTAACATGTTTAATAATACATAGTGTAATGTAAGCATATAATTCATTTTTTATAGTAGTGACATTAATGCTTTTACATGTTTGTAGTTTTTTTATTTATGCCAATTCATTTATACTTTAAGAGATCATGCACCATTGCTTTATCATTGAAGTTTTAAATGCATTTACTTAGTCTGCTTTTAAAATATGTCTTCTACTTTTGAATCAGTAAGTGGCGAATTGGTCACAGATTCAAATTGAATTACACCAGAATTGCTACACATATCCTACTGAGTCAGTTCATCTTAAAAATCATTTTTATAGTTTTGAGTTTGTAGAAAGGAATTTAGTGTTTATATTCACTCTACCTGAAATCTGTCTTTTTAAAACCTCTGATTCAAAATATAATTTTTCCTCTAGGTGTTATGTGAATGACTATTTTTTGCGATACAAAACCAAGTAGAATAAAAAGTTATTTGGTCTCATGTTTACTCTGATATATTTAAAATAATTTTGTATTTTAAGTTTTAAATTAGAATACTCTATAAAAATAGGATCTCTGGCCAGGCGTAGGGGTTCACACCTGAAATCCCAGCACTTTAGGAGGCTGAGGTAAGAGGATTGCTTGAGCCCAGGAGTTTGAGACCAACTTGGGCAACATAGTGAGAACCCATCTCTACAAAAAATTATAAATTTAGCTGGGTGTGGTGGCACGCTCCTATAGTCCCAGCTATTCTGGAGGCTTAGGTGGGAGGACCACTTGAGCCTGGGAGATCGAGGCTGCAGTGAGCCATGATCATGCCACCGCACTCCAGCCTGGGCAGCAGAACAAGACTGTGTATCAAGAAATAAATAAATAAAAATAAAAACATGATTTCTGGCACTGTGGAATTGTAATTTCAAATGTTAATATCAAAATAACATTCTCATTTCTTTGTTATATACAATGTAGATTAATTCTCCATTTCAAAAATAATAATTTGGTCATTTTGTTTTACTTTTTAGTCAAGAGAACTTTGTGTCCTGCTCAAAATAGACTGTAAAAGGGTGAGAGGCCTGAACCACGGGCTCATTAGGGGCCTTGAAGTTGATAGTATGCTGGTATTCTACCAATTAAACTTCTGGTTTTGATTCTGTTTTATTCCTAGTTCTTACTACTCTCATCTTTTCTCATTTCTTAATTTTGTGATATCTCCTTATTCTTTAAGGAGTTTTTATTCTTATTATTTAGTATGTTTTTTCCTAATTAATATGGTCATATTGGGCTAGCCAGTATTTCATGTATACCCTACAAGTTGTATCTTTTAATTTTAACTAAAAGTAGTTCTGAGCCCTTCTTTTTGAATGACAAACCTTATTGGTTCTGATTTGATAGTAGTTGAGACTATTGCTTAAGAACACCAAAGTACCATCCAATAATATATTCTGTCCTCACTTATTTTTATTAACTGCAGCTAACTTAAGCACTTGACAAACATGTTTCTTGTGGTTGAAGAGCCCTAGAAATAGAGTGAGGATGTTTGTGGCCTAGTTTTGTGGAGGGGAATGAGGCAGTGGTAGAGTAGAAAGGAGCAGTTTGGGAGGTATGAAAAGAAATATATTGAGAAAAATGCCAACTCTTATGTGATATGTATTTCCTCAAATCATTTTCTAAATGAAATGGTTGATTGGAGGAAGAGAGCAGTAAACATGTCCATATACATGTGTAGTAATCTGATATAAAGAGATTAAATCTTTTGCCTAATTATATCTCTTCCTTCAGATCCCTTTAGAAATACATTTTCAGTCAAAAGGATGGTTTGAATTGTTCCTAAGATTAGGCTTATATTTAAAACTGTAGGGTTGAGTTGAGAATAATCTAAACTTCATGGAAACTAAAATTTCAGAATTGCAACTACCAATTGAGAAACAAGTGACATGCCTATGGTAATTATCTTAATGATAACTGCTGGACTAATAATTAAACTAAGAATGTAAATCTTTTAGTTTGATTCTTCTTACCCTTGAAGGAAAGTTAGCTTGTTGTATAACACGTAAAAACGAAATACTGTTTATAAAATTTTTAAGAGAAATAGAACCCATAATTGATGATTACATTATTACAGAATTTGGCAATACCTAAAAATAGTGAGATTTTTCTCCCCTCATTATTAAACATTATTATAGAAAAACGTTTTTAATTATGTAATTATTTTATTTCTCAGGCCGGGTGAGAGCAAAACTTTCAGCACCACTTGCTGGCATGGGAAATGCCAAGACAGATTCTAGAGGAAGAAGTCGAACAAAAATGGTGTCTCAATCACAGCGTATGTATTGCCTATCAGCCCTCCTATATTTGTCACTATGTTAGGATAAGTGTGTTCCTTGTATATTACTGTATTAGATGATTGACCAGTGGATAAAGACAAAGCTAATTTTAAAAAAGACAAGCCACATACTGAGTTCTTGTTCTGTGCTTTAGGTTCATCATCACCTGACAAAAATGAAGGTATTTTTTTCAATGTTTTGGATCAGTTGTTGTGCATGTTTTGGAATTTTTTGAGTGGGTGTTGTCTTGTCTTTGGTGTGTTATTAGGGCTGCATCATTGATATCTGCCACTTAGAAAGAAAAACTTCATCTGCCTTACAAACTTTTGCATGGAGATATTTTAAATAGCACAAATCCTTAGCATTAAGGTGTTCACATTCTACTCAGATGCTAATGTAGAAAATTGTGCTTTTTAGAGACAAAATAATTGCCATATATTAGCATCAAAATATGGTTATATCTTAGGTAACATTATTCAAGGACAGATAATGGTATCTTATTTTCCCCAAAATCTATTAGATTATCTATTTTTGGTTAGCATTTTTGGCAGGTATATGCTAATTTATAGTGAGGAAACGTAATTTGAAATGACCAATTCTGTTGCATTCATGTTAAATTTAGGATTTATATTTTTGCTCTTTCACTGGAAGCTGTCATAAGCGTGATTATTAAAAAGCACAATTTTGAGGTCTAGCTAAAATTAATCATTTATTTCTATGTTTCAGAATAGTAAACATATATTTATGGCATTTTTAAAAACTATTTATTTATTTATTTATTTATTTATTTATTTATGAGAGATGGGGTCTTACTCTGTTGCCCAGGCTGGAATAGAGCAGTGTAATAATAGCTCACTGCAGCTTCCAACTCCTGGGCTCCCACCTTTGCCTCTTGAGTGGCTGGTACCACAGGCTTGCGCCACTATGCCTGGCTAATTTTTTGTTTATTTTAAGAGATGGGGTCTTGCTGTGTTGCCCAAACTGGTCTTGTTCTTCTGGCCTCAAGCAATCCTCCCACCTCGGCCTCCCAGAGTGCTGGGATTATAGGTGTGAGCCACCATGTCTGGCCTCATTTATGGCATTATTAATTTAAAATCATTTGTTCCTCTTCCTTCTTTACCAAGAGATTTTCCTTAGTGCTTACCTCTAAAACCAGGACAGTTTTCTAGGGGAGTAATTGTGGGAGTTATTCATGTGCTTCACTATTTGTTTTTCTTTTTTTGAGACAGGATCTCACTCTTGTCACCCAGGCTGTAATGGTGCAGTGGCGCAATCATTGCCCACTGCAAGCCAGGAACTCCTGGGCTCGAGGGATCCTCCTACCTCAGCCTCCCAAGCAGCTGGGACTACAGGTGCATGCCACCACTCCTGGCTAATTTTTTTTTTTTATAGAGGTGGGTTCCCACTGTGTTGCTCAGGCTAGTCTCAAACTCCTGGGCTCAAACCGTGTTCCTGCCTCTGCCTGCCAAAATGCTGGGATTATAGGTGTGAGCCACTGCACCCAGCCTTCTTGGCTATTTTTGAAAGAAATAAATGTAACTATTTTCTACCATTGTTTAGGTGATTTATTAGAATATGGATGTCCTATTTGTTTGTTTTTAACCTGATTTCTGAATCTTGAAATCGGGAAAGAGAATGGGGCATTGAAGGGCAGGATAGTGATTACACAAGTCTTACCAACCAGATCCTTCTCTTTTTCCAAAGTCAGAAAATCCAGGCAGAGTAATGATTGGAGCACTCAAGAAGAGTCCTAAAAATAAGCGGAAGTAAATTGGTTTGCAGCTTGAAGGTTATTTACGAATAGGAAAACTTTTATCTCAACTAAATCAGTAGATCATATCATGTTCTTCCCTGATCTTGTATATTTTTAGAGTAACTTAATCTTTAGCAGTGTAGCATAGTAGTTAGAAGATGTGTTCTTCCATATGTGCTGCCCAGACCAGTATTAGCATCATCTAGGAGCTAGTTAGAAATACACAATCTCATATGCCATTACAGATCTACTGAATCCAGTCTTTAACAAGATCATCAAGTGATTTGTATCGCAATTAAGTTTGAGAAGTACATACCGGTTTAAATCATGGACACTGGAGATAATAGCATCTACATAGGATTGTTGTGAGGATTAAATGATGTAGTGTATTTAATATACATAAAATATTGCTTAGCTTTGAATAAGCACTATATATGTTAGCTAATAAAATTGTCATTTTTAAATTTTTTTAAAATTTAAAAAAATTTTAAATACTACAGATGATCCTTATTATTATTCTTAATCAAATGTCAACTGAATTTTAGACTGCTTTTGTGTACTTCTGTACCTTGTTATTCTTAGTGCCTTCAGTAAACAGATAAATAAATAATGAAATTAGGAAAATTAAAGCATAAAGATAACAACCAGGAATTTCCGTGTCCATTGTCTAAGGATAAAAATTAATTGTGAGGTATTAGTTCTTTTCTGAAACAGTACTGAGGCTGATGTCAGGGCAAAGAGTCCAAGGACCTTTTTTTTTTTTTTTTTTTTGCTTTTTTTAAAATACTTACGAGACCTCCTTTTCATGTACATTGTAAGTAAAGATCACTTCACTAGAAAATAGAATAATTTTTTGCATTTGGCTTTTCACTTTGAAACCCGTTCCATAATCCTCCACATCTGCTCCTAAATTGTGAAAACACAGTAATTGGCTTTCTTAGACTAAATAGGACTTTAAGATTAGAAGACTTTCCCTCTGTAAAATCATTTGGGTTTTATATTGGAGGGACTTTTGTTTGTTTGCTTGCTTACTTATTTGAATGACTATATGTTCCATTCCGAATTCTTTTGTATAAAAGGTATTATGTAATTTGTATGCAAGTTTCTTTACAATATATTTGCACAGAAATATTACTGTGATCATCATCCTTACTTTGGCATAAAGTGATTCATTAGGGCTTGCATGGTCTTACCGTACCTTTGTATCACAACTTAGAAAAAAAAAGTCTCTCAGATCAAAGCAGGTGTGTTCTGATGGCTAACCAAAATAAATAAATAAATGGAGACTCAAAGGAGAGATCACTAGACCTATATTTATGACAGAATTGTGTCTCTTTTTCTGTTGGTAGTGGCTGGTTGTATACAAATGATTGTACAGCCTGTCAGAAACTTTGTCTCCTCTCCTCCCATCTTTTGGTTTTTTTTGTTGCATCTTAAGAAAGATGACATTTGTAGCTTTTTCATGTAATTTTTCTTCAGCTGTACAGTGTTGTAGTTGTTCCTTATAAGTAGTTTTAAATTAAATGTTTAATGAAAACAAACATTTAATGATTTTGATTTCGACTGTCAGTAGTAGAAAAGCTGAAGAATTTACATTTACTGTTGCAATCTCATTTCATCTGCTTTGTACATGAGTGTCTGATTTCAGTTGATTAGCTTTAAAAACTACTAAATGTACTGCTTTTGTTAAAGACATCTGTGCTTTTGGGATTTTTTAAAGTTTGCTTTTTTTGCTTTAGGGTTTTTAATTTTCTGAGAACTGACTAAAGCTTTCTTATTTCCATCTGCCATCCATTTAAAAACTGCTCCTTTCCTCTTCATGGATTATAATCCTTACCCTAATTCTGCCTTTACACTTGTTCAGGATCACAATCTGCTAATACCATTGGTGGTAAGAATCTATAGACTTTATGTGTGCATCTATTGTTTGATCACCTATTTTCATTATGAAGAATGGGTTCTATTCAGCAGAAATTCTTAACATCATAGTCTATCATTTGTAGTCATACTGGGGCAGAAATTGCCAGTTGTGATTTTTCTTTGGCCTTTGTCTTATTACCAGAATTTTGATTTGTTTTTTTTTAATGTCACAAGTTAATACTGTGGATATAAACATTCAAAAGAAACAGGAGCTTTTGTCATGCTTTGAAATACTATAAAAACTATAAAATGGTAGTTTGAAAACTTTAGGTAACACAAGAGAAAATAGGTGTTCGATGTCAAGTTTTGCAAATATGGGTATTTTCTGGTAGCATGCTATTCCTTGGATATATCATGACACTTTTCATCAACTCTGGTTTTCCTAAGAGAAATAATTAGTGTTGGTGGCTCTTTACTGGGGAAGGAGCCTTGGTATTTTTTCCTAAGTATGAATAATTCCAAACTGGGTCATAGGTACTAGAATTATCACACTCTTGGTGGGAATCAGGAGTATTGCACAGGAGAGGGTAATGATTAAAGCAAAATGAACACTGACAATTTTATTTCCTAGGATAGGGCAGGAATGAATTTAAATTTATAGAGTGCACTTGCATAATTTTTAATAAATTCAGTAAATCTAGAGTAGAAAGAGAAGTTACTCTGTTTCTGAACTGTAAGTTTCCTATCTGCTGAATAGACCCACATTTCAAGAAATTCTGCAGTCTCTCCTACCAACACTTCCACCCCCCAAATTTATATTGGTTTTAATAGAGTACCATATTGTATGTGCTCAGTTCATTATTTATACTTTTTATATTGTTGCGAGTTTTCCCATAAAATATTCCATTGGCCTATCTTACATTGTGAGTTGTGGCATGTTGGGTGTTTGGATGTTTTTGGTGTGTGTGTTTAGTTTAGACACTGCATGGAGAAAACAGGTTCCTTATATGAGTATCCTTAAGGTTATAACTGAAAGAAACTGGATTTAAAGATTCTTCACTTGAAACATCATGAAACGTTCAAATGAGCTATTTTAAAATACACTTGAATAATTTCCTTACAATAATTTAGAATTCCTTCTATACAGATAGTAAATTGTTAATTGCAGTGGAAGCACTGCTTTGTTTTACAATATTGTTATCACTAATAGGAAATAAGTTTCATTTCGTATGCTGGTAAAGTTTAAGAATTAAGCAGGAATATAAATTGTATTCAGCAAGACCATTCCAAGAAAATTGTAGTAAGAATCACAGATCGCCAGCCCATGGACCATGTCTAGTCTGTCTCCATTTATGTATTATTTGGCCTATAGAATATGATAAAAATCTGGAAATATCAAAGCTTTCATTTTTGAAAAATCCCAAGACCTATCCACTATCACCTCAAGACAGTGGTGGCTAGAACTAAAAAGTCACCTCTCAGTCTAGGAAAGGGCAGACACTCCCCTCTTGATCAGTCGTCTTACTACTCCCTGCTTTACACAGTGCCCCTCGCTTTTTTGACATCCTGTGCTTGTCCCCATTGGCATTTGAGTCTCTGTGGAAATGAAGCCTGTTTGGGTAAAACTGTATATCATGTAATTGTACAGCCCTCTTACTGGGTAGAAGTAGTGCCCACAAAGGGAAAAGGTTGCTTTCATGAAGATTAATTTAACTGCAACTTTAATTTTTCTATTACTCTTCTGAATCTACATTTAGACTATATCTTGGAGTTCTTATCTAGTCCGTTTTTCTATTCAACGTAGACATAAAGTGCTTTGATTGGCAAGGAGCTTATCTCCTTAAAATTTAACCCTTGCATTTCTAGTTTAAAAACATGTTTTTAAAACTTTTTAAACCCATGCACAGTCTCTGAAAAAATTTTACTAACTCTGCCTGTGTTCCTGACCACATGTCCACCTTCCAAAACGGAAAATTACTCATTTGAAAAGAGACCGGGCGTGGTGGCTCAGGCCTGTAATCCCAGCACTTTGGTAGGCCAAGGCGGGCAGATCACGAGGTCAGGAGTTCGAGATCAGCCTAGCCAACCTGGTGAAATCCTGTCTCTACTAAAAATGCAAAAATTAACCAGGCGCGATGGCAGGCGCCTGTAATCCCACCTACTCAGGAGTCTGAGGCAGGAGAATCGCTTGAACCCGGGAGGCGGAGGTTGCAGTGAGCCGAGATCGCGCCACTGCACTCCAGCCTGGATGACAGAGCAAGACTCTGTCTCGAGGTAGAGTGGACGGAAATACAAGAAAAGAAAGAAAAGGATCTGATTCATTTGATGTTTTCCCCTTACTCCCTTTCTACCCTTAGAACTTCTGTAACCCAGAATGTCACTACCCAAGAGCGCTCTGTTATTTGAAGACAAATAGCAAAAAGCAAGTTTCTTTTTCAGCTGGCCCACTTTTGTCAGCATTTGAAATTTAATTGTGTTAAGTTTAAAAATATGTCTCATAGTAAGACAGCTTCGCTGTACCCATTCAGAGAAATCTCAGCAGGCAAACTATTTTAAAATGCCAACAGTTTATCATTATTATATACTTAACAAAAAAATAGTGATAGAATTGCTGGTTTTTGTTTTTGTTTTTTTTTTTAATACAGTCATGCTCTGCATAACCACATTTAATCAATGACCACATATGTGACAGTGGTCCCATAAAACTATAATACTGGGAAGCAGGTGAGGAACAGAAGACTACGTATTGGGTACAGTGTATATTGTTCAGGTGACAGGTGCACCAGAATCTCAGAAATCACCACTAGAGAAGTTATGCATGTAACCAAACACCACCTCTACCCCAAAAACTATTTGAAATAAAGCTTTAAAAAATTATAATACTGTACTTTTACTGTACCCTTCTATATTTAGATATTTTTAGATACACAAATATTTACCATTGTGTTACAGTTGCCTACAGTATTGTTAATGGCATACTGTATAGGATTTGTAGCCTAGGAGCAATAAGCTATATGCCATATAGCCTAGATCTGTAGTAGGCTATACCATCTAGGTTTGTGTAAGTACACTGTGATGTTCACACAATGATAAAATCACCCAACAACACGTTTCTCAGGATGTATCCCATTGCTAAGTGACATGTGACTATATAGCTTGTTCACACAGAACATGATAGCCACAGGAAATGGATTGTCAGATAAGTGATTTCTTTGGAAATCTTGTATACCATTTGTGTTCTAAAAATTATGATGATATTGTCCTTATTAAACATAGTGTCTTATACCTCCAAAACTTGAAGTATATTTAGGTGATTTACCATTCAGTGCTCATACATGTAGTATACCTTTTTTTTTTCCAGGTTATAATTATATTTAAATCTTCCTCGGTCTATTTCCTTTGAGCGTAGAACCTGTCATACTATCACAGTTTTCTCTGTATTATCAATATTTCTTGAATTTTTATCCTTTCAGCAAATTCTCTTGGTGTTTAATCTTAACATTTGTATATGTGTTTGGTGTTCAGCTGGTAGCCGGTCTGGGTCTCCAGGAAGAGTTCTGACCACAACAGCCCTGTCCACTGTGAGCTCTGGTGTTCAAAGAGTCCTGGTCAATTCAGCCTCAGCACAAAAAAGAAGCAAGATACCACGGAGCCAGGGCTGTAGCAGAGAGGCTAGTCCATCTAGGCTTTCAGTGGGTAAGATTTTTTTTTTTTTTATGTGAGACATGTGACCCTTTTTAAAATTTTTTTATTTTTTTCAGGCTTTGGCAACATTGAAGACTTTGGAATACAATTAGGCACTTACAAATTGGAAGAAAATAACTTAAAAATTCAACAGTTGAAGAATAGGTTATGAGTTGAATTAGGTATCTTAAACGTGTAATTCAGGGCCTGGCGCAGTGGCTCATGCCTGTAATCCCAGCACTTTAGGAGGCTGAGCGAGGCGGATCACTTGAGGTCAGGAGTTTGAGACCAGCCTGGCCAACACCGCCATCTCTACTAAAAATACAAAAGTTAGCCAGGCATGGTGTTGCATGCCTGTAATCCCAGCTACTCGGGTGGCTGAGGCAGGAGAATCTTTTGAACCCAGGGTGAAGGCTGCAGTGAGCCAAGATCACACCACTACACTCCAGCCTGGGCAACAGAGACTCTGTCTCAAAAAAAAAAAAAAAACCCAAAACAAAACAAACAAACCCTGTAATTCATAGGAGCTTTGAAAAATATAGCTAGTATTTTAAAGTAAAAGGTTATTGTGGAATTTTATAATATATTTATCACATATACATACATGTATATATATACAGTTGCTTGTGTATTTGACATTCGTGTTATAGTTCAGCCCTATTCAAATACTAGTAAACTTTAATATTTTCTCTGTGTATTGATTAGGACATTTTACATTTCAGATGATAGCAATGACAGTTGAAGCCAGCTTAAACAATAAAAATGGATTTATTGGTTCTTTTAAGTTTGAAGATTGTACAACCTTCAGGATTGATTGATTAACATTGCTATGATGAACCCAGAATCTGTCTTATTTTCCCTTTCTCTCACTCTCCCTTCCTTCTTTTCTGCTTTATCAACCATGTTGCTGGCTTTGTCCTTAGGATAGCTGCTGCTTGATACGTCGTTTCCAGAGAAGAAAGCCCCTAATAATTCCAGTTTATTTTTAATAATTTTTTATTGTTTTAAGTCTTTTGCAGATTACCTATGTAACTTTAAAAATATTCTCATATTTAAAGAAAATACTCACATTTCTATTTCTTGTTTTATCAACCTCAATCAGTATCTCAACTTCCATACTTTTCCTCCCTTCACCTTCCACTCTTAGAGTTATCAATTTTTATATTATTAAAGTTTACACATACATTTTCTTCTGTATCCACAAGCAAGTCTTATGTATTTGTTCCGTAAGTTGGCTTTAAAAGATGAAAAGCTATAAATAACATATACTGTGTTATGAGTAAATGAATGTTGTTTGCAGCCAAGACACATAGTGTACTGTGAACTCATTTCTTCCCAAAGGTACACTGAATGTTAGGGACCACTTGAAGGAGAATGTTCCTGTTATAAGGAGATGAATTCTTTTCTCTTATATTCCTACCAGTTACTTACAATTATGCCACGTTTTCGTTTGCTGTGTATATAGAAAGTGACTAAGAGTAATGTGCACTTCTCATATCCTTTAGTATTACTTTCCCTTCAGTATTGCTGAAAGGAAATATGCAATTCCTTATTTTTTCCAGACTTTCTTTTCAGTACTCTCTGGATTAGTTGCCGTCTAGGCCTGTTGCTCAGCTATCTTCTTGAGATTCCCATTTGCTGCTTTCCTGGTTTGAATCACTCCCTCCTGGATCCTCTTTCTCTTCCTTTGCTCTTTTGCTTTGCTCATACACATTCTCAAGTAAATTCCTTAGAAATTGTATGTAAGAGTCAAGCTTTTTGAAACCTTGCTTGTGTGAGAATGTCTTTATTCAGTAGATGGCACAGATTTCTTTTGGGCGTACAGACTTTGAATTACTGTTCCTAGCACTTTTCATTTGTTCTGTGCCTGGTATTTGGCCCATGAGCCTCTCAAGTTTTCATCTAACTAATTCACTTTCTTTTGTTTTCCAGACATTATTTTAAATTCTCTGCTCCACCTTTAGTCAGTCTTCGCCCCTGTTTATTGTTTCTTTCTTTCCATATTTGTGGGGTTTTCATTTGTGAGGAGGTGAGAAAAAGAATGGGAATTGAAAGCATTGGCTTATTTTTTCCTCCTTTGTTTTTGTTTGTTTTAGAGACAGGGTCTCGCTCTGTTACCCAGTCTGGAGTGCAGTGAATGATCATAGTTCACTGCAGCCTGGACCTCCTGGGCTCAAGCAATCCTCCTGCCTCATCTTCTTAAGTAGCTAGGACTACAGGCGTATGCCACCATCCCCAGCTAATTTTTGTATTTTTTTTGTAGTGAGACAAGGTCTCACTATGTTTCCCAACCTGATCTCGATCTCCCAGCCTCAAGCAGTTCTCCCTCCTCACCTACCCATGTTGCTGGAATTACAGGAATGAGTCACTGCACCTGGCGTTTTTTCCTCTTTATCTTGAACTAAGAACTTAAGAATGGGTGTTTTACTTTAGATTAATATTTGATAAGTATAGGGTTTTTCTGTCTATTAAAACCAAGATTTTAACTTAAGATACCAAAAGTGTTAGAAACCTCTATAGTTCAGTGAACAAAGAGAAAAATTAAGTTGTACTATATTGTACAGTGTGTTAAATCTTTTTATTTGCAGCATTTTTGGTTTAGTAAAATATTATTTGCCATTCTAATTTCATACAAACTAGAGGACCATATTTAAGAATTTAACTGTATTCCTGGTAATGCTTCAGCAAAAGTAATTTCTTTTCAACCTTAGAAAAATGTAAGTTACTGATCAGTCTTTAAGAAAGAAAAAAACAAAATTTTTTAAGATGCAAACTCTGTTCTGTTTTCTCCCTTACTGTGCTGCTGTTGCTTCACACCAGCCCGAAGCAGTCGTATTCCTCGACCAAGTGTGAGTCAAGGATGCAGCCGGGAAGCTAGTCGGGAGAGCAGCAGGGACACAAGTCCTGTTCGTTCTTTTCAGCCACTTGGTATGTATTCCGGCAGGTGCTACATGCGTTGCTATCCATTGTGTTATCACTATCCGATTAACTTCAGCATACCTGGGATTCAGCTTTCTTTGTTGACAGATCTTTTTCTCTACCCGTTTTCTGTCATTTTGAGGAAAGGGAATTACATGTTTGGGAAATTCCTTTGACTTGATTTACATGTCTGAAATGAATATGTTAGTCATTGTATTAGCAGATTGCCTTCATAATCAAGTAAATGTCACATAGATTTAAACTTCAGAATATTGAAGTCTAGATCTTTCTTAACAGGTAAACCTACAAATTTAAAGATATTTAAATATTTAATCTCAAGTGAAATGTGGACTAGTTTGATAAAATACTTTTGTCTTTTTCAGCGGAAATGTTAACATTTCAGCTTAGATCATTTAACTTAGGTTACTAAAAAGAATGCCACAAAATAATGTATGAACTACTTGTTAATGGTAGGGATTAACATTTTTATAGTATTTTACAGTTTAACAGTCATTTCCTATGAGCTAATGCTCTTGTCACAGCAGTAAAACTTGTTTGTCCCCAATTGTATTATAACCTTGATTGTAATACTATATTTACCTCAATTATAAAAATATTAAATGATTTCTTAAACAGTCAGTATTAGGATAACTGGAGAGGTATAGTTGTGTATGTACCTTGAGAATCTTTAGAATTTCTGCATAATCCTTCAGCATTTTAACTAGTACTTTGTTTAAATGCACAAGCCTGTAGCCATTTCAGATTTTTTTTCTTTAACACAATGTAGTTTACTGTAAGACTTAGAAGGTTGCTCTTCAGACTTTGAAATGCTCAGGGAGAACATAGTTCTACTTATCCAGTGGATTCTTATTTTCTCAGATATATATGGTAGTATAGAATTTTCTTTTTTTTTTTGAGAAGGGGTCTGGCTCTGTCGCCCAGCCTGGAGTGCAGTGGCCGGATCTCGGCTCA
>NW_012102095.1:33791-35264 GCF_000951045.1 Mandrillus leucophaeus | reverse complement strand
ATGATCACGAAGGTGGTTTTCCCAGGGCGAGGCTTATCCATTGCACTCCGGATGTGCTGACCCCTGCGATTTCCCCAAATGTGGGAAACTCGACTGCATAATTTGTGGTAGTGGGGGACTGCGTTCGCGCTTTCCCCTGGCTTTTCGTGTTTAAAGAATAGACTGTACAATGTTGGTTATTTTTTTCTTGTGTTGATTTGTACTTTGGGTTGCCTTTTCAACTGTGATTTTAACAGTGGATGACTTGGGAATAAGGAAATAACATGTCGCTTTTCCCCCAGAGGTGACTATCAGCGTCAGCGGTTGTAACACAAGCTAACTTGAGTGAGGGCCCCACAGCTCTTTCCTTTCTAAGGACCAGCTTTTTTGTAGCTTTTTTTAGATATGGTGAAACTCCGTCTCTACTAAAAATACATTAAAAAAAAAAAAATTAGTCCATCTGAGACACATTATTGGAGACAGTACACTCCTACATCCAACAGGCACTTGGTGCAGATCTGAACCCATTGAGCTATTGGCTCATGTTCCCTATGTTCTATTAAGTATCATGAGCAGAAATTGAGCTCTTTAGCTTTTACCCACTAAGTATGGCTATAGGACAGGACTCTCTCTCACACACACGTTATTGCATCATTATTTTTTGCCATCAGTGTGGGTTTTTGGTTTTGAGGTTATGAAGTGAATTTCTGGGGACAGTCTCTGTTGGGTCGTGTTGACCCTTGTCCCTGTTGACCATGACAGCTAATCTGGTCTGTGAGTCTTTTTTATTGTCTGTTTATTGTCCTGAGAATAATGGTACTTCCTGATACTTGAGACTGCAGCAATGATAAGTTGTTCAGATCTTGTCTTTCCAATGTTTGGTAAAAATATTATGGGTCCAATAGTTGTCAATATCTGCAAGAGTGGCATCTCTATTACAAGAGTGATCTTACTACTCAATGTCCTCCCTCCCACCCAACTTTGTTCCAAAGGAGCTCTTGGCTTGAACAAATTTACTATATCTAAAAGACATCTTAGTACAGGAAGAAAACTAAATCTGTAGCATGTAAGGAGCAGTTTTCTTTGATTCGTGTATTCAGGTTTCTAACCAGCTGAAAAATTCAAATACATGTCCTTTAAGGATTAAGTTTAAACCACACTACAGAAAGGAGAGAAAAGATTTACATGATCACAACAAGCAATGGAATCAGCACTTTTCACAACTATACAAATCAAATTTAATAATCTCCAGAACATTAAGGAAGTTCAGTCCGTAATGAAAATGAATGAAAAGAAATTATTCACCCACTGTTACATGCCCTAGAAAGAGAATGTCCTGCCCGACTCAAAAGGGCATCACAATATTACTCAGATTTTCAGCGATGAAGGCCCTCCAAGGATCTAATGATGTTCATGTTTTCAGTTTATTTCCTTCACTGATAAACGTTGTTAATAGATACCATTGCCTCTCTTTTCACCTGAAGTGATGTTACT
>NW_012102095.1:30367-31076 GCF_000951045.1 Mandrillus leucophaeus | reverse complement strand
TTGACAAATTAGAATGGTTTAATACTCTTGGTTAAACTGGGTGTGGTGGCTCACGCCTGTAATCCCAGCACTTTGGGAGCCTGAGGTCAGGAGTTTGAGACCAGCCTGGACAACATGGTGAAACCCTGTCTCTACTAAAAATACAAAAATTAGCCGGGCATGGTGGCGCGTGCCTGTAGTCCCAGCTACTGGGGAGGCTGAGGCAGGAGAATTGCTTGAACCTGGAAGACAGAAGTTGCAGTGAGCCAAGATCGTGCCACTGCACTCCAGCCTGGGGGGTGACAGAGTAAGACTCTGAGCCTTCCTGTCCTGCCGTGCTGTTTCTTCCATCACCATCACCTGAGGAAAGTCCCCAGGGCTCTGGCCCCTTCCCTGAAAGTTCTGTTCTGACAGCCCCTTTCGAGGTAAAACCCAAACCCACAGGAAGAGGGGAGCCTACCATTGTGCATACCGCTTCACCAAAACGTGAATTAAGAGTATTACAAAGGACTTCCCTGATCTAAATTTGGATACATTTCACTCTTCTGTTTCTAAAGCAGGCTCCAAGATCCTATAGACTTTGGCTGAAAATTTGACTTAACTGTTGAAACCTTTGAGCCCAAATATTCTGACCTTTATCAATTAATTCCCATGCTGGTGAAGAAGGCAAGGCCACTAACTGGTTGCAAAAGGCAAATTGGAAGGATTTTCAAAAAGAGACTGAAGCAGG
>NW_012102095.1:27548-28679 GCF_000951045.1 Mandrillus leucophaeus | reverse complement strand
GAGATTGTGCCACTGCACTCCAGCCTGCACGGCAGAGTGAGACTCCGTCTCAAAAAAAAAAAAAAAAAAAAAAGAATTTGTTGAAAATTGTTTTAGTACAATGATAGTCTGCATGTCTTGCACCTGTACTCCCAGCAACTCAACAGGCTGTGGTGGAAGGATTGCTTTAGGCCAGCAGTTGAAGACCAACCTGGGCAACAGGGCAAGACCTCATCTCTAAAAAAATACAAGACAAGCTGAGCCAGGAGTGTTGCCTGAGCCCAGAAGTTTCAAGTTCGTCAGCGATAATTGCCCTTGCTGCACTCTAGCCCAGATAACAGAGCAAGACCCTGTGTCTTATTTTTTATTTTTATTTTTTACTACTTATGCTTATTTATTTATTTGTTTATTTTTGACACAGAGTCTTGCTCTGTAGCCCAGGCTGGAGTACAGTGGTGTGATCTCAGCTCACTGCAAGCTCTGCTTGAAATGGGAGGTTTCACTGGGGAAACACATTTTCTTGTTGAATTTCTAACATGAAAAAATAATAGATTTAGCTATAGATTAAATTAATGGTCTTGATAGTTTGGTACAATAAAATAAATGAAATGAAGTTGATAGCAGAGAGCAATCTTTCATGCTTTTGAACAATTTAAATAATGTAAATATTTAATATGTAAAGATATGAAAAACCTCATTATGTTATTATTATTTATTTTATTTTATTTATTTATTTTTTTTGAGACAGAGTCTCACTCTGTCACCGAGGCTGGAGTGCAGTGTTGCAATCTCGGCTCACTGCAAACTCTGCCTCCTGGGTTCAAGCGATTCTCCTGCCTCAATCTCCTGAGAAGCTGGGATTACAGGCACACACCACCATGCCCGGCTAAGTTTTGTATTTTTAGTAGACACATGATTTCACCATGTTGGTCAGGCTGGTCTCAAACTCCTGACCTCGTGATCTGCACGCTACGGCTTCCCAAAGTGCTGGGATTACAGGCGTGAGCCACCACACCTGGCCCATTATGTTATTTTTTTAAAAATCAGTGTGACTCTTTTGACAAATTAGAATGGTTTAATACTCTTGGTTAAACTGGGTGTGGTGGCTCACGCCTGTAATCCCAGCACTTTGGGAGCCTGAGGTCAGGAGTT
>NW_012102095.1:23938-26478 GCF_000951045.1 Mandrillus leucophaeus | reverse complement strand
GATAACCTTCCCCAAAACTAAATTACCCCTGTAAAACTCATGAAAGGCCACCAAGTTAGAAGGATGAAAGAGGCCTGCATTCTACTAAGATGTATGCCTCGTTAAATAATTACCAGTCATTATTCCAGAGGCCGCAAGGTTTGCAGCTTCCCCAATTACTGCTGTGAAGAACATCACTATTGTAGAACCTAAGATCGGCCTCTTGAGTTGTCTTTTCAGGCTTTTGCATTTCTGACTACTGGATGGCACCATTGGCCCAAAAATCAACCAGTCCCTTAGCCCCCACCCAGAAGCTGACTCAATGCAGGAGGGCTATTTTCCACGTCCCTGTGATTTCATCCCCGACAATCAGCACCGCCCAAGCCCTAGCCCCCTCCCCACCAAACTATCTGAAAAACCCATTGCCTCCAAGCCTTTAGTGAGATTGATTTGAGTAACAACTCTCTCTCCCACATGTCGTGGCTGGCCTGTGTCAGTGAAAGTCTTTACTGCAATGCCATGGTCTCCACGAATTGATTTTGTGTGTATACTGGGCAGGAAAAACCCATCAGGCGGTTACATCTGCAGGATGGTGCCAGTTCTTTCCACAAAGGCTGGTCAGATACCCAGAAAGTATTTCTCCACTACTGCCTGGACAATGTGTCTCCCTGTCAATCTCCAGGGAACGGGGCCTGGCTCAAGTATTTAGTATTCAGCAGATACTATACTGTCACCTAATTCCTAAAATTATTTTATCATGCCTTCCAGTGACCTAACTGGCCACCATGCCACAGAATCTTTACTTTATGATCTCCAAGGAGAACTCTCCACTCGATGTTTTGTGATTTGAGCAATGGAATAGAATCTGATACTGGTGGGCTGTGGGAGATCCCCAGAAACTGGGGGGGATCTCGACCCCAGCTGTGATGTCCATGCTCTTGACACCACCTTAAGAATGAAGTCAAGGATCAGTCAGCAAATAGTGAAAGAAGAGATTTATTGCAAAGCAAAAAGTACACACTCAAGAAAGGGGAGTTTGGGCATACTGGAGAGAGCACAATGGGTTCTGGGGTTTCATCTTGATGGGTTTCTTTAACCAAGAAGTGGAATATTCATGAAAATTCCCGGGTAAAGGTGGAGATTTCTCGGAACTGTGGCGCCATCCATTTTTACATCAAATAATGGTCTCAGAACTGTCATGGCACTGGTGGGTGTGTGATTTAGTATGTTAATGAGCATATAATGACGGTCTAGGTAAAACTTCTGTCCAATCCAGCACCACATTGGGTCCAGTCAGTCTCAGCCAGCTTGGTCCACACCCTGGTTTTCCAGCCTTTTATGAGCCCACAGCCTCAAGTCATCTAAATCTACTGCCTAGAATTTGTTATCCTGTGACCACCCTGTATTACTCCTCTTTGAAATCTACTTGTAAATATTCAAATGGTCTTTGACTTGAGCAGCCCAACTTTGCTTACTTCACAGTGTTTGCTGCGTAATATGTAAGAAAAGATGATCCAGACATTTGTTAAACATCTCAAATAAGATGTATCCCGGGTATTTGTGTCAAATTTGGATTATTTTGGTTTTGTCTTTGCAGAATATAAAAAACTAACATAAGGTAAGGACTAAGGTCTGGAGATGGCTGCGCAAGAGATGACAAAGTCCAACACCACGCTTGAGAGTGTCCAACCATCTCTTCTGGGGCAGCATATTTTTCTACAATCCTGAATTTGGAAAACAAGCAACAAGATTCATGAAACTGGACAACTGTCTTTATAACATTACCAGTGATAAAACCAGTAAGGAAGGCTGGTTTGCAGTCATCCGACCTGCCTCTTTACTTTCATAAATACGGTTTCTCTCTGATAGTAAACGGCTTCCAATTTCAAGCGGAATGCTACATCACAAGGATAAGGATGTGAAGAGAACCGGTTTCTTTTGTAATCCTAAACGTTCCGCACAGGACTTTTTGCGAATTAAAAGCCACTATTTGAAGAAGAGTGCCCAGGATCCATCTGGCCGCCGAATGATTGCTCCGCAACACAGAAGGACCTGCTTCTTTGGGAGAGAACAGATGCCGGGGCGGGAGGGAAAAAGGGAGAGGCAGACGTCACTTCCCTTTGCCGGCTCCTGCAGCGGATTGGGCGGCTGAGTGGCAGAAAGGCAGACGGGGACTGGGAAGGGCACTGTCGGTGACATCACGGATAAGGCGACTTCTATGTAGATGAGGCAGCGCAAGGGCTGCTTCTTCGCCACCTGCTGCTTCGGCAGGAAGGAGTTTCCATGCCGTGGAGCGGGTTCAGTACCGTTGGTAGGACTTGAGAATCCCAGCTGTGTGTCAGGGCTAGAAGGGCTCGGGAGTGCGGGTGGCAAGTGACCGTGAGTGTAAAGGGTGAGGCGTATGAGGCTGTGGCGGGGCAGAGGTCTAGGAACTCATACTTACCTGGCAGGGGAGATACCATGATCACGAAGGTGGTTTTCCCAGGGCGAGGCTTATCCATTGCACTCCGGATGTGCTGACCCCTGCGATTTCCCCAAATGTGGGAAACTCGACTGCATAA
>NW_012102095.1:13925-19613 GCF_000951045.1 Mandrillus leucophaeus | reverse complement strand
TTATCAATTAATTCCCATGCTGGTGAAGAAGGCAAGGCCACTAACTGGTTGCAAAAGGCAAATTGGAAGGATTTTCAAAAAGAGACTGAAGCAGGGCCGGGCGCGGTGGCTCACGCCTGTAATCCCAGCACTTAGGGAGGCCGAAGCGGGCGGATCACTAGGTCAGGAGATGGAGACCATCCTGGCTAACACGGTGAAACCCCGTCTCTACTAAAACTACAAAAAATTAGCCGGGCCTGGTGACGGGCACCTGCAGTTTCATACTCGGGAGGCTGAGGCAGGAGAATGGCGTGAACCTGGCAGGCGGAGCTTGCAGTGAGCCGAGATTGCGCTACTGTACTCCAGCCTGGGCGAGGGGTGAGACTCCATCTCAAAAAAAAAAAAAGAAAAGAAAAGAAGAAGAAAAACAGAGACTGAGGCAGAACATGAAAGGTTCACATTTTAGCCAAGTATCTCCATGTTGCCATTCCCCAGGTCTTTCCTAAAAATATAGATTGGAGGATAATTCAGCAATGTACTAAAAAGCCAGATAAATCTGTCTTTGCTTACTTAAAATGGTTTGAGAGCCAGGCGTGGTAGCCCATGCCTGTAATCCCAGCACTTTGGGAGGCCGAGTCGAGTGGAACACTTGAGGTCATGAGTTCGAGACCAGCCTGCCAATATGGTGAAACTCTGTCTTGACTAAAAATGTAAAAATTAGCCAGGTGGCTACTCAGGAGCCTGAAGCAAAAGAATCTCTTGAACCTGGGAGGCGGAGGTTGCAATGAGCTGAGATCCTGCCACTGCAATACAGCCTGTGCAACAGAGCAAGACTCCGTCTCAAAAAGAGAAAAAAATTAGCAGAATAGTAGAAATATAATGTACACGAGAATGATAATCATGAAGACAATCTGTATTCTAGAATAGTAAGGGAACCTATTCCATTAGGAAGCTAACTGAAAACATCAAATCCCAGTTCACACCCCAGGGTGTGAGATCACGTGCCTGTAGTTCCAGCTACTCGGGAGGATTAGTAAGGAAGTTTGCTTGAATTCATGAGGTCAAGGCAGAAGTAAATCCTGATCATGCCACTGCAGTCCGGCCTGGGTGACAGTGTGATCTTGTCTCAAAAACAAACAAACAAACGAAAAAATCCACAAAACCAAACAATAACAAATTGTCCCCTCACTCTGAAATGACAGTGGCAAATATCACTTTGCTATTGGAAAATTAAAACACCCCTTCTTGCTAAAACACTCCCTCTTGCTATCAACCTGCCCTCTCGCTCTAGCATGTCTGACCCGTGGTTTAAAATGCCGAAAAGCTGATGTACTCAAATTGTAGTACACTTACCTGTTCTGCAACAGCATTTATTTTTGTCTGGAGGAGATCACCATCCATGGCCCTATAAATGTCTAACAGCATGGAATGATGAAGGGACAGTGTCCTTTAGGATATGTATGTATATAGCTCTGAAAAACCCAACATTGGGCGACTTCCCTCAAACTTTTCACTAGGCATGACCACTGTGCTATTTTAGATAGAGATTATGTGGGGCAAAACCTGAGAATTATCTGCCTGGCTATCAAGAAGATAGCTCCTTGCATTTTTGCGGGGGTGAACACCTTTGCTTCAAGAGAGTGTTTCCTCCCAGGATTACAAATCTTTCTGTAACCTCAGGAAACATTGCTGATGAAAACCAGGCATGGTGGCTCTGGCCTGTAATCCCAGTGACTCGGGGGCTGAGGCAAGAGGATCACTTAAGTCCAGGAGTTCGAGGCTGCAGTGAGCTATGATGGCGCCACTGCTCTCCAGCCTGGGCCACAGGGCCAGACACTGTCTCTGAAAGAAAAAGAAAGAAATACATTGCTGATGAAACTGCGGCCTCTTTTGCAGCTCAATAAAAAGCTATTTATTCACTGGCTAAGGTTGTACTAGGTAATCACATGACTTTAGATGATATATTTAGCTGAGCAGGGAAATGTATGTGTGGTGGCAATACCTTTTGTTGCATATATATAAATATTCCCCATGCAGTAGAACCTTCTCTAGAAAAAATCAGAAAAGGAGCCACTTGGCTACAAGAAATCACTAAAGAAGAAATGGGATTTGATGTTTTCCCTGATGTTTTCAGTTGGCTGTCTAATGGAATAGGTTCCCTTACTGTTCCAGGATAGATTATCTTTGTGATTATCATTCTTGTGTGCATTATATTTCTACTACTCAAATTACTAATGTCATGTATTTCTCCTTGTTTTACTTCTTTTGAGAAACTAAATTCATGGTATTCTGAAGACTAGAGATGATTCAGCAAGTGACAGCAACTATAGAATTGGCCTAGATCTCTCTCTCTCTCTCTCTTTTTTTTTCCCATTCTGTGATGCCACACCAATTCAGCTTTTGCGCGCTGTTAAAAATTCCTCAGTGAGAGAGCTCCTTTCCTCCCCTGCCCCCAGTGTGGGACAGGACTATCTGGGAATGAGCCTTTCTGGCAAGGAGGGACACAGCTTTTCATCGACAATGCTTTCAAGAAAGACTTTTTATCTAAACGGAGAATGAGAAAGGAAGAGAACTTTTTTGTTTTTTTCTTTTTTTGAGACAGAGTCTCGCTCCGCTGCCCAGGCTGGAGTGCAGTGGCCCCATCTCGGCTCACTGCTAACTCCGCCTCCCGGGTTCAGGCCATCCTCCTGCCTCAGCCTCCTGAGTAGCTGGGGCTACAGGCGCCCGCCACCGTGCCCGGCTAATTTTTTGTATTTTAATAGAAACAGGGTTTCACCGTGTTAGCCAGGATGGTCTCGATCTCCTGACCTTGTGATCTGCCCGCCTCGGCCTCCCAAAGTGCTGGGATTACAGCCGTGAGCCACGGCGCCCGGCCCAGAAGAGAACTTTCATGAGAAGTGTGAGCCTTTTCAAATTCTCAGGCCCAGAGAGGCATTACATTGAGACAGCACTACATTCTGCTTCCTTTTTGTACAATACTGTATTTGAAAAACAGAAAAACAAACCTACAAGACTCATAAAACTGGAAAACTTTCTTTGTAACACTACTACTCGTAAAACCAGAAAGGATGGCTGGTTTGCAGTCACCTGAGTAGCCTCTCTAGTTTCATAGATATGATTTCTCTCTAATATTGAAGGGTTTCCAGTTTTAATCTGAATGCTACTTCACAAAGATAACCAGGTTTGAAAGGAACCGGTTTTCTTTGTAATCCTAAACGTTTTAGTCTGCGAATTAAAAGTCATTATTTGAAGACGGGTACACAGGCTTCCAGCTGGCCGCCAGAAGGGTCCTCCGGACACAGGTTAAGTAGTCGCTTCTTTGGGGGAGACTAGATGCGGGGTCTCGGCGCAGCTCCCCAAAGGACAAGGGCGGGAGGGAAAAGGAGGGACAGGCAGACGTCACTTCCCCTGCCGGCTCCGGCAGCGGGTTGGTGGGTTGAGTGGAGGAGGGTGGGGCGGAAAGACAAGGGGACTGGGAAAGGCACCAGTCGGTGACATCACCGATAGGGCGTTTCTATGTAGATGAGGCAGCGCAGGGGCTGCTGCTTCACCACGAAGGAGTTCCCGTGCTGTAGGAGCAAGTCCAGGACCGCTGGCTGGACGTTAGAGTCCTAGCTGTGTATTACGGCTCGGAGGGCTCGGGGTGGTTGGGGATTGGCTGGGGTGGTGCTCCGGGCAAGTGACCGTGCGTGTAAAAGGGCGAGACATATGAAGCTGTGGCGGGGCGGACGTTTTGTAGTTGTTTTTTTAATAGGTAGGGTAAGTGCTGTCGTTAGCAATGGTGATTTGTATTTTTCAGGCTGTAGAGTCTATCGGCTGCTCTCCGTATTTACTGTGGGATTATCCGGCTGTGTAACTTGTGGAAAAGTAAAAGGTGAAGGGAAAGCACGGGTTTTCCTGTTTTTGGCTGACTGCAAATCCTGCAGTAGAGTTCTAGCCGATCATTGGTAACACTATCTGAAAACCCCGACCCCTGAGGAAGTGAGTGCCCAACACAGTCCGCCAGCCCGCTCCTAGCAAGAACAAGAGAAAAAAACAAATGCCTTTGTTATTTTTTATTTCCCCCTTACCATTTCTCGTTATTCAAGTTTTGTTAAGTTCCTGATTTCCTTTCAGTGCAGCTGTAAGGTCGCCAGGTATGCTTGCCTTGCAAGAGCCGTCACAGTTTGATTAGCTGCCTTTGTTCTGCTTCCCTAAGCCCTCTTGCCTACCCCGCGAGTTTGGCGCCATTAAATTCCCGCCGCGCCATTCAAACTAGCCAACCCCCTTTCAGAAGTGTGTATAAAAGTCAAGCCCTGTCTTTGTTGGGGCTCGGCCTTTGGATTTTAATCTGCTGGGCATGAGGGCACTCAATAAAATCCTTGTGTTCCACCCATTGGTCTCTCCGTTCTCCTGATTCCCCCAACAGTCATAGGGGACTGATTTCACACTTTCCCCTGCTCTTTCATGGTATGAATAATAGCATTTTTTTTTCGCCTACAGTCGCAGGCTGGGTCTTAGTGATTGTATGGTGTGGTCAGCTGTTTTTGTTTTTGTGAGACCTTCTTTTCTTGTTTACTGTCCTGGGACAGATGTCTGTAATCACTTGTTTCCTAAGGAGGCAAATTTCAGTCTGTGTGGGGGAGAGCTCTCATGTTAGCTGCAGTGCTGTTGGCAGGCGGAGCTCAGGGATCTAGGCTTCCCTGTTGTGTGGATTGCTCAATGGTCCCCAAGGCCTACTGGCTTCTAACACCACTTGAAAACCTTAGTGTTTTTCCACTGTCCCCGGAGTCACCTCTTACACAGCCTCTTTTTGTTTGTTTGTCTTTTTCCCTGAGACAGAGTCTCACTGTATCTGGTGGCATCTTCCTTCAAGCGATCCTCCCACCTCAGTCTCTGGAGTAGCAGAGGCACGAGTCACCACAGCCAGCTCATTTCTGTTCTTGTTTCTGTTGTGGTGGTGGTGGTTTTGTTTTTTTAAGAGTTGAAGTTTCGCCATGTTGCCCAGGTTGGTCTCCAACTCCTGAACTCGAATGATCTGCCCTGCCTCGGCGTTCTAAAGTGCTGGGATTACAGGTGTTATCCATCACACCTGGCCAGCCTCTGCTTTTCACTATAGCATTCATGGGAGTTTGTAGAATTTCTGTGCTGGGGGGAACATGTACTCAGCTCATAGAGCCAAGTAGAAATTGTACTTGGAACTGGTGCCCTTGGGTTGTAGACATAACACGCTTGCTCTTTGTATGGGAAGGACTTTGCCGGTGCTCTGGTGCCCCTGCACAGGGCATCAAGGCCTGCAGGTCAGAACAGCAGTCTCACCTATGTGTTCCTGTAATACACAGCAATTCTCCCTGGAATATAAGATGGGAGGTCTTGTGAGGTTCCTACAAGTAAGCAGACAAATTTCCCTTCAGTTTGTATTGACAGAATTCAAAATTAATAATAACAGCCCAACCTCTTGGATGACAAATGTCCTTTATATTGACAGACCGGAACTGCCCTGCTTGCCTCAGCTCCTCCATGCAGGTGCAGCCCTCGATTCCCTCCACACGGGTCATTTCCTCCCTGCTTTCTCCAAAAGAGGGAGACAGCGGTTCCGCAGGAACACAGGGCCCCAAGCCTTCCAGGGCCAAAAATCTCAGAACAAGTTGCCCCGTCCTGCCTGTACCTCACAACTGACCTAGAAATGGCCTTTGCTAGGAGCAAAGTAGGGGGAAATGGTCGCCGGAG
>NW_012102095.1:10832-13080 GCF_000951045.1 Mandrillus leucophaeus | reverse complement strand
CTAAACCTCTGGTTTTGGTTGGTCAGGGAGATGGATTTGAGACTGAGTTCTCATCTCCCCCACTGCAGCACCCTATTAAAGTGCCTTCCTTGGCAAGAATCATCTCGGTGATTGGCTTTCTGTGCGGCAACCAGCAGGAATGCCAGATCTCTGAATTTTGGCAAAGGAGTCTCCTGATGAAGGCGGAATGGATTCTATGGACCAACATCAAAACAATCAGACATCTGAAAGCCTTAATCTCGGGGTTGGGGTTTGGGCTGCCCTTGAACCTTTTCTTTGGCCTACCCATTAAAATCAGCCTAGCCAGGCCTGTCTTCAAGGCTCAGGGGCAGGGCCAGATCCTCCCAGTGCTTCTTGATGCTTCTCTCGCCAGGTCCGCAGCCACCTTTCCCTTCCCTCTGACCTGCAGAGAAGCTTCAGGGGGCATTTATTCAATTTGCTAGGAGCCCATGAGGCACAGGTACATGGTGACTCTAGTTCCCACTGCACCTGCCGCCCTCCTTGGTCCTCTCGCTGTCTGTGGCAGGCAGTAACGTTCTGGGTGAGCTTGGGTGCTGAAGACACCCAGACAGAGAAGGTAGGGAAGGGCAGCAGCCCCTGAGGTCCTGCGCATTAGGGATCCAAAAAAGGTCTTGGAGAAACAGAAAGGGAGCATTGGGAGTAGATCAAAGGGAAAGAAAGAAATCCTAGGAGATTTCCTATCTGAAGATTTCCTATCTGAAGGCAGCAGCATGAAGAGAAAGTCCGCCTCCTCTGGACCACGTCGTCCCGTCACAGGTGAACCGAGTTCCGGTGTCCATTGGAAACCAAAGCAGATAACTTTGCCTTGACTCTCAGTTAGGAAGCCACCTTTGTCCTCCCCTGTTTAGCTCTTGATCCTGTAGCACTTGATTGTCTCTCCCGGGCTTTCGATGGATTCCAGGGATGGAACTGAGAAGTTTGTTTTTAATGCACTTTTGCTTGAAGTAAGACTATTTTAGGCCAGGCGCGGTGGCTCACGCCTGTAATCCCAACACTTTGGGAGGCCGAGGTGGGCAGATTACTTGAGGTCAGGAGTTCGAGACCAGCCTGGCCAACATGGTGAGACTCCGTCTCTACTAAAAATACAAAAGTTACCCAGGTGTGTTGGTATAGGCCTGTAGTCCCAGCTACTCACGAGGCTGAGGCAGGAGAATCCTGTGAACATGGGAAGTGGAAGTTGCAGTGAGCTGATTTCAAAAAAAAAAAAAAAGTATTTTAGAATCTTTTGGCAAAGGAAATGATTTCTGACAGGTTTTGCACTTCAGACATTCAGGTGTGAGGAAAACATGAAAACTATGCTTGGGAAAGCAAATGCTGTTGAGAATGTTTTACAAACACAACTTACACGTCAGCAGGTAGGTTTAACCCAAAGGTTGGGCACATTTTACTTCAAGTGCACTGTTGGCGGAACTTAAGAAGAATGTAGGACATTCACGATGTATGTATGTATGTATGTATGTATGTGTGTATGTGTGTATGTATGCGTGTATATATATGTATGTGTGTATATATGTGTGTGTGTGTATATATACACATTATATATATATAAGAGACTGACAGGGTCTTGCTACCTTGCCCACACTGGTCTGCAACTCTGGGCCTCAAGTGATCCTCCTGTCTCCCCCTCCCAAAGTGCTGGGACCATAGGCGTGCACCACCTCGTCCAGCCCATTTTAATGTTTTTCATTTAAATATACATTCCAAAAATTATATAACAAGTACAGGAGGCCCACTTTATACCAGTTTTACAAAAACAAAGTGGCAACATCCTAAAGTACTGAAAGAAATAAAGTTTTCCTATAATTCTATGTCAAAATGAAAAATCTTTCAAGAATGTGACTGAAATAAGGACATTTAAAGACACAAAAAATGAAAGAATTCAGCAGTCCACACTACAAGAAATGCAAAAGGAGTCCTCCAGGCCTAAGGATAAAGATACCAGACAGAAATCTGGATCTACACAAAGAAATGGAGACTACTGGAAATCGGTATGTACATAGTTAAATATATATGTTTTTATTATTTCAATCTTTTAAAATAATTTGACCAATTAAAAGCAATAATAATGGATTCTGGGGTTTATAACATGTCTAAAATCAAATTACATGACAACACTAGCATAACGGTCAGAAGGGGAGGTATAATGTCACTAGATGGCACCGATAAAGATGTATTCTGGAAACCCTAAAGTCATCACTAAAAAGCAACAGCACAGAAAGAAGTCGGG
>NW_012102095.1:3937-6022 GCF_000951045.1 Mandrillus leucophaeus | reverse complement strand
AACAGCCCAACCTCTTGGATGACAAATGTCCTTTATATTGACAGACCGGAACTGCCCTGCTTGCCTCAGCTCCTCCATGCAGGTGCAGCCCTCGATTCCCTCCACACGGGTCATTTCCTCCCTGCTGTCTCCAAAAGAGGGAGACAGCGGTTCCGCAGGAACACAGGGCCCCAAGCCTTCCAGGGCCAAAAATCTCAGAACAAGTTGCCCCGTCCTGCCTGTACCTCACAACTGACCTAGAAATGGCCTTTGCTAGGAGCAAAGTAGGGGGAAATGGTCGCCGGAGCTGGGGCCTGGGTACTGGGCCAGGTTGCCCCGCAGGAGGGGAGGTACTCAGGGTTACAGGGGTCCAAGCACCAAGACCTCGGCATCCCCAACCTCCAAAAGGACTCAGAGAGATGCAGAAACCAAGACAGGGTTCCTCTTTCAAGGAAAGAGACTTTTGAGGAAGACCTCAGGACTCTGAACCAAAAATCCAGATTTTTCCCTATCTGCAGCTTAATTCCACCTTAGTTGGTGCAACTTTATCCTTCCCCTATGCTCAGGACAAAAAACAGTTCTTTTATAGCGTGGTCGTTCTCTGGCCTCATACATCCTATTGGTCAGAAAATTATGTTTTTTCTTTGGTTAACTTCAGACTTTGGTCTGCATAATCTTTTTCTTTCTTGGTCTGAAAACCACCCAATAGTCCCATATGTAGCTTTTTTGGATAAACCTAGAAATGGATCATTCTGGTCTTAAAGCTTGAAACTTAATATTTATCTGAGTTCCTTCCTCAGGAAACAGCCTCTCAAGAAAGCTATCAAAGAACTGAAATTCATCCAGACAATGAGATGCTGGGACCCCTCCTTCATCATGATTGCTTCCTTGCTCCTCCCTAGTTCCGTTTTCTTACACATTGTTACATTTCTTCCCTGCCATCTAAACCTCTGGTTTTGGTTGGTCAGGGAGATGGATTTGAGACTGAGTTCTCATCTCCCCCACTGCAGCACCCTATTAAAGTGCCTTCCTTGGCAAGAATCATCTCGGTGATTGGCTTTCTGTGCGGCAACCAGCAGGAATGCCAGATCTCTGAATTTTGGCAAAGGAGTCTCCTGATGAAGGCGGAATGGATTCTATGGACCAACATCAAAACAATCAGACATCTGAAAGCCTTAATCTCGGGGTTGGGGTTTGGGCTGCCCTTGAACCTCTTCTTTGGCCTACCCATTAAAATCAGCCTAGCCAGGCCTGTCTTCAAGGCTCAGGGGCAGGGCCAGATCCTCCCAGTGCTTCTTGATGCTTCTCTCGCCAGGTCCGCAGCCACCTTTCCCTTCCCTCTGACCTGCAGAGAAGCTTCAGGGGGCATTTATTCAATTTGCTAGGAGCCCATGAGGCACAGGTACATGGTGACTCTAGTTCCCACTGCACCTGCCGCCCTCCTTGGTCCTCTCGCTGTCTGTGGCAGGCAGTAACGTTCTGGGTGAGCTTGGGTGCTGAAGACACCCAGACAGAGAAGGTAGGGAAGGGCAGCAGCCCCTGAGGTCCTGCGCATTAGGGATCCAAAAAAGGTCTTGGAGAAACAGAAAGGGAGCATTGGGAGTAGATCAAAGGGAAAGAAAGAAATCCTAGGAGATTTCCTATCTGAAGATTTCCTATCTGAAGGCAGCAGCATGAAGAGAAAGTCCGCCTCCTCTGGACCACGTCGTCCCGTCACAGGTGAACCGAGTTCCGGTGTCCATTGGAAACCAAAGCAGATAACTTTGCCTTGACTCTCAGTTAGGAAGCCACCTTTGTCCTCCCCTGTTTAGCTCTTGATCCTGTAGCACTTGATTGTCTCTCCCGGGCTTTCGATGGATTCCAGGGATGGAACTGAGAAGTTTGTTTTTAATGCACTTTTGCTTGAAGTAAGACTATTTTAGGCCAGGCGCGGTGGCTCACGCCTGTAATCCCAACACTTTGGGAGGCCGAGGTGGGCAGATTACTTGAGGTCAGGAGTTCGAGACCAGCCTGGCCAACATGGTGAGACTCCGTCTCTACTAAAAATACAAAAGTTACCCAGGTGTGTTGGTATAGGCCTGTAGTCCCAGCTACTCACGAGGCTGA
>NW_012102095.1:1613-3887 GCF_000951045.1 Mandrillus leucophaeus | reverse complement strand
GGCCTTCCAAAGTGCTAGGATTACAGGAGTGAGCCACTGTGCCCAGCCAGTAACTAGAATTTCTATACATCTCTGGAATACATGCCTATCAAAACTTGTGCAACCCTTACTGACATTAAGGCACCAAAATGTCTACAAATTTAGTATTTTGTGAGCTACTGCACCTGGCCTACAAAAATTCTTTTAAAAAAATTATTGGGTTGGGAGTGAATTATTGGGCTGGTGGCTCATGCCTGTAATCCTAGCACTTTGGGAGGCTGAGGTGGGTGGATCACTTGAAGTCAGAAGTTCGAGACCAGCCTGGCCAACATGGTGAAACCCCATCTCTACTAAAAATACAAAAGTTATTTGGGCGTGGTGGCGGGCACCTGTAATCCCAGCTACTCAGGAGGCTGAGGCAGGATAATTGCTTGAACCCAGGAGGCGGAGGTTGCAGTGAGCCAAGATTGCGCCATTGTACTGCAGCCTGGGACAAGAGTAAAAGTCTGTCTCAAAAAAAAAAAAAAGAAATCATTGTTTTGTTTGTTTGTTTGTTTTACAATATGGGCTTATTCTTTATTCTGTATTACTCTTCTGAACCTTTCACTTAATATATCATAACCATCTCTCCAGTCATTGAATGTTCTTCTATAACATTTGGAATGACATCATAGTATCCCATTATATGAATAACCCATGGTTTATTATACAAGTCCCATACTGCTGAACGTTTAGGTCTTTCTACCTTTTTGGTATTAAAGTCTGGCATGATAGAAAGACTCTGCAAGTTAGCCTTCAGATGCCCAGCAAATCCAGTTAACCAGAGCACTGTCCTCTACACCTCCCGGTGAATGTGGTTCTGCTGATGGCGGGCAGAGTCCTCCCCAGCCTAGCCGCTGGATTTGGCAGGCACTTGGCCTTAGCAACCTCAGGGTGGTAACTCCAATCAGTTACTTGTTTCCCTGTTACCTGAGTTGCGGATTTAGAACCCTCTGCAGTGAGCAGGTGAGCACCTGGCATGATTCTTTTCTGGTGGGTGGTCCTGGGGGTCACTGGGCCAGTCACCACCTGGTGACAGGACAGGGTGACTGGTGGGTGGCAGCCCTGGGGATTCAAAGGACCGTAGCCCGGTCAGGCTGAGCTGAGCAGAGCCAAGGAGTCAGCACAGCAGGGAACCTAAGCTCCTCACAGACAAGGGAGCTGGAGGCCCCGCCAAGGAGGTAAGTATGTGCCTCCCTGCAGCAGGGTCCTGGTCCAGGCCACAGCCTTGCTTGCACTGGGCTGGGTTTCAGAGCCCAAAGGACACACTGGCAGCCTTTAGTGCAGTTTTTCAGATGTTACAAACAGATTCCTCTTTGACAAAGATGAAACTTCCACTGCTTCCCTCCTTACCACGCAGGAAACACGGAACCCAACCATCAGCTGCGGGCCTGCTGGCTGTTCTTTCTGGGTACTGTGTTTGGAAAAAACACAAAATCATTAAATTAAATATGCCTTTTCAAACCAAACACATCCCTCTTTTAGCCCTGGAGATTCAGAGCTGCCTCTCCTTTTGAAAATGAATGATCTTGGCCGGGTGTGCTGGCTCATGCCTGTAATCCCAGTACTTTGAGAAGCCGAGGTGGCTGGATCGCGAGGACAAGAGTTCGAGACCAGCCTGGCCAATATGGCGAAACACTCTACTAAAAATACAAAAAGTAGCCGGGCATGGCGGCGGGCGCCTGTAGTCCCAACTACTCAGGAGGCTGAGGCAGGAGAATTTCTCGAACCCCGAAGGCAGAGGTTGCAGTGAGCCGAGATCACACCACTGCACTCCAGCCTGGGCAATAAGAGCGAGACTCCCTCAAAAAAAAAAAAAAAAAAAAAAAAAAAAAAAAAAGAATGATTTCATCCAATGCCTTCAATAACAGAAGGAGGTCGAAGTCCAGTGAGGGGGTGGAACGAACATACAGTGGAAAGGACACGAGACAGGCGCTTGCAGGTTGAGTCTTGCGAACAAACTGAGGCCAGAGTGCCTTCCTCAGGGCTGTACCTCAGTTAGCAAAACAAAGGCATTCTCTCCGACGGATCAAATCACCGAAGCCTCGGGATCGTCGCTGGGGGCTGTGACGGGGCTAGCATGAAATGTCCCCTCCGTCTGGCTGGGCGAAGGGTCAGTGCTCAGGAGTTTCAGGCCTTTAAGGCCGGGCGAGACTGCAGGGGGACTCTACAGCCGGGTGGGGGTTTCGATCCTGCACTGTGCTTGCAACTGCGAGGCCTTGGGGGTCGTGCTTCGTTCGCCTGAAATCCTCGTTC
>NW_012102095.1:0-394 GCF_000951045.1 Mandrillus leucophaeus | reverse complement strand
CTTTGGGAGGCCAAGATGGGTGGGTCACTTGAGATCAGGAGTTTAAGGCCAGTCTGGCCCATATGGTGAAACCTCATCTCTACTAAAAATACAAAAATTAGCTGGGCGCGGTGGCTCACGTCTGTAATCCCAGCACTTTGGGAGGCCGAGGCGGGCGGATCACAAGGTCAGGAGATCAAGACCATCCTGGAGAACACGGTGAAACCCCGTTTTTACTAAAAATACAAAAAACTAGCCAGCCGTGGTGGCGGGTGCCTATAGTCCCAGCTACTTGGGAGGCTGAGGAGAATGGTGTGAACCCTGGAGGCAGAGGTTGCAGTGGGCCAAGATCGTGCCACTGCACTCCAGCCTGGGCAACAAAGCCAGACTTTGTCTCCAAAAAAATAAATAAATA
>NW_012102094.1:24656-25448 GCF_000951045.1 Mandrillus leucophaeus | reverse complement strand
TTCATGAGCATTTTCCCAGGACATTTAAAATTCCTTGCACATTTCTTTTATTCTTAAAGAGAAAACTTTTCCTTTACAAAAGACATTTGATCAAAATTGTTAAACAATGAAACTAAAAGTCCACTTGTGATCCTGTCACTTGAGGAAAACCATTGGTCGGATTTTTCCCCACAGCCTTTCATGGTATTGATTTTATGTGGTGTCTGCACTCTCCACTGCTGACTGCTTGTGTGTTCCGTGTGTCGTCTGCAGTTCCCGGCCTGTGGGCAAAGGCGTAGAGGGTCTTACCAGAGTGGGATCCCGAGCAGCGCTGTCTTTCACCTTCGCCTTCCTGCGCAGGGCCTGGCGATCAGGTACGGTCCCTAGTGTGGCGCGTGGTTCTGCTTCCCTAACACATCAACAATCTGGGTTTTGAGCTGGGTTCAGCCACCGTATGCCCTTCGGCTGATCACATGTGCTCTCTGTGCCTCAGTTTCCTTGCTTGTGAGATGAGAGGCTGCAGAGGCTGTTTGGCTTTTCACGTCTGTGCTTTAAAGAAAAAGAGAGTGCATGCACCCCCACCCCCACGGCAACCACTACCTATCGGGAGAACCCGCTCCCCATGTTTAATGCGCGTTCTCTTCTATTTCCTAAGTGTCTCGACTGGGTTGAGAAATAAAGGGAAAGAGCACAAGAGAAATGTAAAGCTGGGTGTCCGGGGGAGACATCACATGTTGGCAGGATCCGTGATGTTCCCCGAGGGGTAAAACCAGCAAGTTTTTGTTAGCGATTTTCAAAAGGGGAGGGAGTGCA
>NW_012102094.1:20888-22203 GCF_000951045.1 Mandrillus leucophaeus | reverse complement strand
TGATTGTAAGCATGCTGTCTGTCTGGAGGTCGCTTTGTTCCTGCATCCTCTGCTTTCATTTCAGGGATGTTCACAGAACGCCAGGCACCAAAGGAACAGAAGCGTCCCCCTGCAGGACCAGCACTTGGCCCTGGCCATCCTGCTGGAGCTGGCTGTGCAGAGAGGCACGCTGAGGTGAGGGCTGGCGCAGACTGGGAACGCTTTGGGGAAGTGCGTCTGTATCCACATACCTGTAGCACTGTGCGCATTTCACTGAATCGTTTGTGCCTGCAGCAGATGTGGGGTGCTCTGTAACCAGAGAACCACGTCCCAGAGCTCGCTCTCTCTTTACCTTTTCTTCACTTCCTTTTTTATGCTCGGTTTTCTAGTCTGGGAACTGTTCTTTTTTTTTTTTTCTTTCAGTTTTCCTCATTTAATTATTTTTATTCCATGAATTTAAGATCTTAGATCTTTCATGTAAATGTGCTCTTCGAGTTTCTTAACTGGTCTTTCCTATCAGCAGAAGGTGATGTCATGTGCTAAAATCTCAGTGTCAATTCAGTGATTTAATTACCACGGCCTTACTTTTGTTTCCTTCCAGATCTCAAGTATTTCTTCACTTCTATATAGCTGTTTGCTTTTATTTTTGATTAACCATGAAAAAAAAAAAGTTAATGTGTTTTTACTAGGAAGGAATATCTTTTCTCCTTTAGCCAAATGTTGTCTGCCATCCTGTTGTTACTTCAGCTGTGGGACAGCGGGGCACAGGAGACTGACAATGAGCATTCCCACCCAGGGCACCAGCGTCCCGCTTTTGCCCTTGCTGCAAAGGTTCCAGAGCATCATTTGCAGGAAGGATACGCCCCACTCCAAGGGCGACATGCACGTGAGTGTCATGATGGAACTTTGTGTTTAGGTGGCACTAGATTCTAGTTATTTTTTAAGCAAGACCAGCGTGCGTGTTCATGGCAGTGTTTTTCTCTGGTGTGTGCATATTTGGTGAAAACAGCAGCAAGTCAGATGAGACAGGTGTGTGAGGTCACTTGTTTGTGGAGAAGACTCGAATCAGTGATCACCGACTTCCTTGTCAGCACAGAACCAAGCTTGAAACATGCACTTTTAAATCAATACCAGAAAAGAACAAGGAAAACAGTGGCCTGCTTTGTTGGCCCTTCCTGTGTACTGGGCTCTGTGCACGGCATGTCACCTGAGCTGTCACTCTGTTGAGTACCAGCTCCCTGCTTAACAGGTGTGGATGCCGCGCTCGGGGAGGAGCAGGTGTGCGGGGCCCTGGGCCTGAACCTTCAGGACTGCTGGTCCTTACAGGTCAAGTACA
>NW_012102094.1:14742-16637 GCF_000951045.1 Mandrillus leucophaeus | reverse complement strand
CTGAGGACCTCATGCATGCTGTTGTATCTCATTATGTAAGTGAGAAAACTGCCTTTGGGAATGGTGGTGAACTTTGCCAGGGTATAACAGTAATCTTAGTTTTGAATCGATTTTTCTAACATTTTATTTCTAATATGAAGAGTATTTATTTTGTTTTACAGTCATTAACAAAAAGGCCCTGCGCGGTGGCTCACAGCTGTAATCCCAGCACTTTGGGAGGCCGAGGTGGACGGATCACAAGGTCAGGATATCGAGACCATCATGGCGAACATGGTGAAACCCCATCTCTACTAAAAATACAAACAATTAGCCGGGCGTGGTCGTGGGCACTTGTAGTCCCAGCTACTTGTGAGGCTGAGGCAGGAGAATGGTGTGAACCTGGGAGGCGGAGGTTGCAGTGAGCCAAGATGGCGCCACTGCACTCCAGCCTGGGCAAAAAGAGTGAAACTCCTTCTCAAACAACAATAACAGCAACAATAAAACAAACACAAATAGTGCTGCAGGGCGTGCCATGGAACACGTGTGCTCCATGTGTGCACGCGTGTGTGCCCGTGCCCGTGCACAGGTGGGGATGCACCTAGTGTGGGCTGGTTGTCACCAGGCTGCTCCTGCACAGCTTGATTTCTCTCACCGCCAACACGGATGCTGGTCTCCCAGCCTCGCGTGTGGGCTTTTGGGATTTTGCCTCCTAAAGCACAAAATGGTGACCCTGATGTAGTTTGAGCATTTTAAAGTATATTAGTATTTAAGGGCCGTTGGTACTACTTTTTAATGGGCTGTGTTAAAATGAAACGCGATGGAAATGGAAAACTAACCTGTTCAGTCGCTTCATCATACCTGTTAAATGAAGTAATACGGCGTGGTACCAGCTATTTTGATGTTTTGAATAAGCCTATTTTCTCTTTATTTGCTTTGTTTTTAGCTTATAATATCTCAGTGTTACTCCCAGCTTTTTATTTTTCTTTTGCTGTTGTAAAAGAAAACATTTACTTTCTTATCTTACAGGGATCATTGCAAGAGGTCATAGGATGGGGGTTAATAGGATGGAAATACTATGCCAGTGTGATTGGTCCGATCCAGTGCGAAGGCCTGGCCAACGTGGAAGTCACACAGATTGCCTGTGCAGAGAAGCACTTCCTGATTCTGTCACGCAATGGCCGTGTGCAAACACAGGCCTACAATAGTGACACACTGGTGAGTGTTCTGGGCACTGTGCCTGCAGTGTTCCCTTGAGGGGCAGGATCTGTACTGCAGATGCACAAGTTCTGGTCTTTCTTGAAGCCATTTGGTTTCTGAAGATTGACAAGCTTCTATTTATTGTATATTATGCTTAATGGTCTCAACCGTAATATTATCAAGATTTGGGTTGTGAAGGTTAGGAAGTCCGTACAGTGCAACTCATTGCTAATCATGAGATTCCCGTTTGTAAACTCATTTTCCATGTGTAAACTCATTTGACTTTGTGGCCAGGCAGGTGACAGATGAGGGAGTTGGGCCTCATGGGGATAGTGGCAGATTGGGACGTGGCACGTTTTCATTAAAGCGGGGTGTTCCTCCCTGTCGGCTGCATGTCTCTGTCGCAAGGGGTTAGCCTGCCCTGCCCCCGCATCGGCTCTGGTCTTGCCGCAGAGCACTTGGAGGCTGCCCACTGTTCTGTTGGTGCTGGGTGGGAAGGGCTGGAGAGCCGGCCCCGTGGCCCGCAGAGACTTACGCCCCACTTCCAGTTACAGCAGGCTTTGCTCGGGGATACATGATAAAGGAGAGCTGTGCTGATTTCATTTTTCTTCGACTAAGCTCAAAGTCGTTGGGACAGAAAGCCCACAGAGGCTAAAAATATTTACCATCTGATCGTTGAGGAAAATAGTTGCCTATCTTTAGTTATTACAAAATAGAAC
>NW_012102094.1:11742-13946 GCF_000951045.1 Mandrillus leucophaeus | reverse complement strand
AGGCAAATGGGAGGGTGGTCCGCAAGCATCTGCAGTGTGCCGGGCCCCAGTTAATGGGTGTCACGGAGGCAGTGGGCCTTTGGTTCTGTGAAGCAGTGAACATTGAGCCCAGGCTAGTAAGAGTCAGGACTTGGTTTTTCATGTAATGAAAACAAAAAGAAAACTCCGCCTTCCCTTTCTTTCTTGCTTCTATATCAACCTCAGGTGTCACCTAGATTTCATTTGCTCAGTAGCCTCCTTTGTAGTATTAACCGTGCACACGGGTGGTCTACATTAGTGTGCGTTTTTCATTAGATTATTGTCAGTCATTTAAAATTTTTCATTAAAATGCACAGTTGTTATTTAAATGCAGTTGTATTTATTAGGGCAAGTGTGGTCTTCGGGAGATGGTGACTGTGGGAAATTGGGCAGAGGTGGTAGTGATGGCTGCAAAACCCCAAAGCTGATTGAAAAGCTTCAAGACTTGGATGTGGTCAGAGTCCGCTGTGGAAGTCAGTTTTCCATTGCTTTGACGAAAGACGGCCAAGTTTATTCATGGGGAAAAGGTGACAACCAGAGACTTGGACACGGACCAGAGGGACATGTTCGTTATCCAAAACTCTTAGAAGGCTTGCGAGGTGAGGGCAAATGTAAACTGTTAAAACCCTTCAGGACGGTTTCTTTAGTGATGTTTTAAAGTTTGCAGGTTTTGTGTTCTTGACCTGAGATTCCGTGAATGGACTGTCATTAGAAACTTTGACAGCTGGCTTGGTACAGGGATTGATACTATCTGGAAAGTGGGTATGTCTCTATTACAAATGACTTGGAATTATTCTTAAAAAAATTTAATTTAAACCCATTGAGTTTTACAAACATCGCCACTTTCCGTGGCAGGCACCCATTCGTCCCTCAGCAGGCTGAACTCAGGAAGGGTTCCCTCTGCGTGGTGAGGTCACCTGTACTTGTACTGCAGACACACTGACACCGTGAGGGTGCGTTGTGCTGTGGGGCCACATTGGGAGGTGGGATTGGGTCCCCCTTGGACGCTCTGATGTGAACTCGTCCTTGGTGGGGGATTCCTGCTTGCTCAGTTGCAAAGGTGTCCAGCGTGCATTGTGGTTGGAGGGAACAGATGGAAGCCGAGGTGTGTAGATATGAGTGCCGGCGCCTTCAGTGTGGGCTGCGGGTGCAGGCAGAGAGGATGGGGGCCTCTGGAAGAAGACCCTGAAATTCTTCTATGGTGTTCTCACTAGGGATGTTACGTTGCAGGAAGTTGGGGTGGGGGCCATCCAAACTGTGATGGTGGAGGGATTTTTCTAAGGTAAAACTGGACTTTTCTGTACCACTTGGCCTAGTGGTTGGGAGGTAGTCTTCATCCTAGTTGAGAACTGGGGAAGGGCAGGCAAGCTGACAAGAAAGTAGGGAAGAAGGGAAAAGGCAGCGAGAGGTACATCAGATGGACTCTTCAGGGTTCTCTCTCTCAGGGGTGGGCGGCCTTTTTCTTCAAGGGCCGGATTGTATTTGAAGCAGGTGGACCTGGCTGTGTTCCAACACCAGCGTCTTCACAGAAGCGAGCTTTGGCTCTGTGTGGGGTCTGTAGTTCGTTGGGTCCTGGTACTACACACATTCTTTGCGTGTTTGCTTCTTTACCAAGTGGGTTTGGAAGTGGGACTTTTAACTGAGACCTGCCAGTTCCTTTCTCCATGAGTTTTATTTTAACGCATGTTAGTGTCTTGATGACTGAGAGTTTTGTGTGCCCATACGGTATGTATTATGTTCTGGGCTTCTGAGATAAGTGACAAAGTAATAAGTTTCCTCTGTGTCATTGAATGGTGTTTGAATTTCATGTGCCTTCTTGTTTATATTCCCCTCCATTAGTATAGGAAAGCTACGACGGTCATTAGATATAGAAATCGTTTACTTTCAGAGTATTTAAATTACTGTTGATAAACACCTTTTGTTGTTGCTGATGTTAACTTATGGTAGGATCCTAGGATAGAATTGTTCCCCTAACTGCAGTGTGGTTTTTCAGCTGAGTTCTTTCATATGTTGACATTTCTGAGAAACACCCTTTGTGTTGGCCATGTTAGATTTACCAGGAAGGAAAAATAGAATATTTTGTGTTCCTGGTAAACACAATAAGTGTTTAAATAGAAACAGTGTTTTAAATACTGATATCACCTAACTCTGAGAGAAAAATAGATTTCCTCTTAGGAAGCCTTCCT
>NW_012102094.1:9012-10847 GCF_000951045.1 Mandrillus leucophaeus | reverse complement strand
TGAGTAGGAGAGGTGACAGTGGGCGCCCCGCCTTGCTCCGGACTGTAGGGGAGGGCAGTTCAGTCTTTCACCATCAGCTGTGATGTTGGCTGCGGGTGTTTATGTAGATGTCTTATTCCCGGATTAAGGCAGTTTCTTTAATTCCCCCTTTTAGAAGCTTTTAAAAAATCCTGAATAAAATTTGTTAAATGCTTTTAATCATCTCAAATGAAATGGTCCTGCAGTTTTCCTTCTTTAGTGTGTTAGTATGGTATATTACATTGATGATTTTTCCTTTTTTTTCCTTAAACTTTTTTTTTTCTTTTTTAGACATAAGGTTTCACTATGTTGCCCAGGCTGGTCTTGAACTCCTGAGCTCAAGTGATTTACCTGCCTTGGCCTCCCAAAGTGCTGGGATTACAGGTGTGAGACACCGCACCAGCCTGATTTTTAAATACTGACCAAGCCTCGTATTACTGGGATAGGCATCACTTGGCCACAATTTACCACCCTATTTCTTTTCTTTCTTTCTTTTTTTTTTTTTTGAGACAGAGTCTGGCTCTGTCACCCAGGCTGGAGTGCATTGGTGCAATCTCAGCTCTCTGCAACCTCTGCCTCCTGGGTTCAAGCAGTTCTCCTGCCTCAGCCTCCTGAGTAGCTTGGATTACAGGTGTGCACCACCACGCCTGGCTAATTTTTTTTTTGTTGTTGTTGTTGTTGTTGTTTTTTTTGGTAGAGATGGGGTTTGATCATGTTGGCCAGCCTGGTCTCCAGCTCCTGACCGCAAGTGACCCACCCTCCTTGGCATCCCAAAGTGTTGGGATTAGAGGCATGAGCCACCGCGCCCAGTCCTGTTCCGTTTCTATCTTGCTAACTTTGACTTGCTAACACGTTGTTGAGGATTTTTGTGTTGATGCTCATCAGGGATGTTTGTTTGTGGTTGTCTTTCTTTGTATTATACTGTCTTCTCTGACTTTCTGTCAGGGGGAACCTGACGTTATACAAAGTATTGGCGTGTATTCCCTCTGTTCCCGTTTTCTATAAGGGATTGTGTAGAATTAGTGTTATTTCTTCTTTAAATGTTTTTGAATCCATCTGAGCCTGGAGATTTCTTTCTATAAGATTTTACGCCAGGCGCCAGTGGCTCATGCCGGTCATCCCAGCACATTGGGAGGCCGAGGCGGGTGGATCATCTGAGGTCAGGAGTTTGAGACCAGCCTGGCTAACATGTTGAAACCCCATTTCTACTAAAAATAGAAAAAATTAGACGAGCTTGTGGCGTGCGCCTGTAATCCCAGCTACTCAGGAGGCTAAGGCAGGAAAATTGCTTGAACCCGGGAGGCGGACATTGCAGTGAGCCGGGATCTCACCATTGCACTCCAGCTTGGGCAACAAGAGCGAAACTCCGGCTCAAGGGAAAAAAAAAAAGATTTTACCAATTCCATTTCTTTAACAGATATAGAACTATTCAGATTACCTGTTTGTTTCTAGGAGGATTTTCCTGGTTTGTGGCGCTCAGACATTGCTTTACTTATCTACATGGTCTGATTTGTACGTGTCGAGTTTTCCGTGGTGATGTCTGTGAGGCCTGCAGTGATGTCCCTTCATTCATTCCTGATACTGGTGAGTTGTATCTTTTCTGTTTTTTTCTTTGTCAATTTTGCTAGTTTTTCAATTTTGTTAATCTTTTCAAAGAACAATCTTTTAGTTTCATTAATTGTTCCCTTGCTTTTTCCTTTCAATCTCATTGATTTCCGCTTTTACCTTGTCATTTGTCCCTTTGGCTTGTTTTGCGTTCACTTTGCTCTTTTTCTAGTTTCTTAAGGTGGAAACGTAGATTGCTGATTTACATTTAT
>NW_012102094.1:8166-8454 GCF_000951045.1 Mandrillus leucophaeus | reverse complement strand
TTTTGCTGTTGTTGAAGTGTTCTATAAATTAGATCCATTTTATCGATGGTGTTCTACAGTTCTCCTAGATTTTTGCCGATGACTTGTTCTCTCACTATGAAAGGTAGTGTGTGTGAGTTATATGCGTCTAACAATTCATTGTCTAGTTAGAGTTGCTATTGTACCACTTCAAGTGGATGGAGATCCTCACTGTCATCCATGAATGTGCATTTATCATTTTGAGAGTGAAAAGATTATTAAAATTGCTTTTACATTTTTAGGTATGGCCAAATGAGATGGGGCTAGTGA
>NW_012102094.1:7808-8116 GCF_000951045.1 Mandrillus leucophaeus | reverse complement strand
AAAAAAAAAAAAAATATGTATTTTGCTGTTGTTGAAGTGTTCTATAAATTAGATCCATTTTATCGATGGTGTTCTACAGTTCTCCTAGATTTTTGCCGATTACTTGTTCTCTCACTATGAAAGGTAGTGTGTGTGAGTTATATGCGTCTAACAATTCATTATCTAGTTAGAGTTGCTATTGTACCACTTCAAGTGGATGGAGATCCTCACTGCCATCCATGAATGTGCATTTATCATTTTGAGAGTGAAAAGATTATTAAAATTGCTTTTACATTTTTAGGTATGGCCAAATGAGATGGGGCTAGTGA
>NW_012102094.1:6273-7758 GCF_000951045.1 Mandrillus leucophaeus | reverse complement strand
CATCCATGAATGTGCATTTATCATTTTGAGAGTGAAAAGATTATTAAAATTGCTTTTACATTTTTAGGTATGGCCAAATGAGATGGGGCTAGTGAAATGGGCAGGAAAATTGGAAGCTGACAGTGTGTGAGCTAGACACCCATGAATGCCTTTGGACTGGGTGGTGAGAGGGATGATAGGTGATAATGTAAGGCGGCTCCATCACACATGCTGGGGACTCCTGTGGAACACACCAGCAGCTGCATTTGGAGATTCATTTTCGATTGTCGCATTTCCTCTTAGAGCTTTGCTTGGTCCTCGTGTTCTGAGTGGTCCATTGGACTCCGTGTCCCTTTTGTGGAGGACATTTGCTCAGTGACTTTTCAGCAGCTGGATCTCCTGCTGCGGCAGGTGAGGGAGGGGATGGACGGCTCCGTGGACTGGCCCCCGCCCCAGGAGAAAGAGTGCGTGGCTGGGCAACGCCGAAGCTTGTACGACTTCAGGTGTTCACGAGTTCACTTCTTCTTGCTCCTTTTATAAGTGTCTTAGGGATTTGTAAGAAGGTTTATGTATTTTGAAGGGCATGGGTTTTAGCCTATTCGGTGAAGTATTTTAAAGTAAGATTGTAATGCGCTCATAATGGATGCGAGGCTGAAAAAGCTTGATCTGGTGATTTTATGTTTGTGCTGGAAGTCAGCCTCGGCACGCAGGAAGAGTGCATGGATTGTGTTATTTTTGCTATGATGAGTGTGTCAGCATTCTTCCTGTTTTACTGTTGTTGTGTGTGGAGAAGTGACTGGGTGAGATCACAGGTGATGGGGGGAGGCGGTGCTCAGCTGAGAGACCAGTGTTGGCCCCTCTCTCCTCTGTGCTGTGAAAACCCTGCTCCAGGAGTGTCCAGTCTTGGTTTCCCTGGGCCACGCTGGAAGAATTGTCTTGGGCTACACATAAAATACACTAACGATAGCTGATGAGCTTAAAAAAAAGTCGCAAAACATATCTCATAATGTTTTAAGAAAGTTTACTTTGGACCGCATTCAAAGCCGTCCTGGGCCACGTGCTGCCCTCAGGTTGTGGATTGGACAAACCTGATCTACTCAGTAAGCTCGGCTCCCTACAGCAATACCTTCCTTTCCTCACCATGAAGGTTGTGGCTGTGGTCAAAATAAAAGCTACAAAGGTCTTTCTTCCTGGTAAAACTAAAGCTGAAGTCTTTGATCATCATATTTTCTTTGTCTTTTTCATAAAACCATATAACTTAATGACAAGAACCCCAGTTTTCTCGACATAGTAACGTCCCTTTTATTACACAATGATTTCTGTGTAACAACCCATCATGTCCCTCTTCCAGCCCCTCCCCTTTTTGCCCTGCTTCGAGAATCTACAGAACTGAGTGTAGTGTTTGGTTGCAGTGATGAACTGAGCAGAGTTTGGAACGTGCTTCTCCTCCTGCAGTCCTCTGTAGCACTCATGTGTCGCCATACCTGTGGCGTCCTGGCGTTTGCG
>NW_012102094.1:0-1868 GCF_000951045.1 Mandrillus leucophaeus | reverse complement strand
TGGTGGACATTTGCTCAGTGACTTTTGAGCAGCTGGATCTCCTGCTGCGGCAGGTGAGGGAGGGGATGGACGGCTCCGCGGACTGGCCCCCGCCCCAGGAGAAAGAGTGTGTGGCCGGGCAACGCCGAAGCTTCTACGACTTCAGGTGTTCACAAGTTCACTTCTTCTTGCTCCTTTTATAAGTGTCTTAGGGATTTGTAAGAAGGTTTACGTATTTTGAAGGGCATGGGTTTTAGCCTATTCGGGGAAGTATTAGGATTGTAATGCGCTCATAATGGATGCGAGGCTGAAACAACTTGATCTGGTTGTTTTATGTTTGTGCTGGAAGTCAGCCTCGGCACGCAGGAAGAATGTGCATGGATTGTGTTATTTTTGCTATGATGAGTGTGTCAGCATTCTTCCTGTTTTACTGTTGTGTGTGGAGAAGTGACTGGGTGAGATCACAGGTGATGGGGGGAGGCGGTGCTCAGCTGAGAGACCAGTGTTGGCGCCTCTCTCCTCTGTGCTGTGAAAACCCTGCTCCAGGAGTGTCCAGTCTTGGTTTCCCTGGGCCACGCTGGAAGAATTGTCTTGGGCTACACATAAAATACACTAACGATAGCTGATGAGCTTAAAAAAAAACACAAAACATATCTCATAATGTTTTAAGAAAGTTTACTTTGGACCGCATTCAAAGCCGTCCTGGGCCACGTGCTGCCCTCAGGCTGTGGGTTGGACAAACCTGATCTACTCAGTAAGCTCGGCTCCCTACAGCAATACCTTCCTTTCCTCACCATGAAGGTTGTGGCTGCGGTCAAAATAAAAGCTACAAAGGTCTTCCTTCCTGGTAAAACTAAAGCTGAAATCTTTGATCATCATATTTTCTTTGTCTTTGTCATAAAACCATGTAACTTAATGACAAGAACCACAGTTTTCTTGACATAGTAACTTCCCTTTTATTACACAATGATTTCTGTGTAACAACCCATCATGTCCCTCTTCCAGCCCCTCCCCTTTTTGCCCTGCTTCGAGAATCTACAGAACTGAGCGTAGTGTTTGGTTGCAGTGATGAACTGAGCAGAGTTTGGAACGTGCTTCTCCTCCTGCAGTCCTCTGTAGCACTCATGTGTCGCCGTACCTGTGGCGTCCTGGCGTTTGCGTGGCTGCGCCCCTGGTGTTTGCTGCTCCTCCTGGTTTGCAGTGATGCTTCTGTTCTGGTCAGTGCTGTGGAGCGTGGCCTTGTGTATGTGTTAGGCTGTCGAGGTGTCCCAGCGTCTGGTTTTGCATTTGCCTCTCCGGGGTTCTGAGGGTTCTGTGGGTTTCACAGACCGTAGGTGAGTTTTGACGCTCATTTCCTGACCTGTGATATCTATACCTAGATGAGCGATATGTTTTTGATTTCACTTCTACTCACAGGGCAAGGCCGGTTCTCTGATTTCTCGTGGGGTCTCTTGCTACCCAAAGCCGGGGACGGCAGTGTGTTGCGCCCTGGCTGTGGGTGGCTGGCAGGCAGGTGATCCTGAGTGGCTCCCAGCCTTCTGCAGGAAGCTGGGGTGCAGTGGGTCCTTGTGTGCATTCCCGTGTGGGAGGTTGTTCTGAAGCCTGGCGGCTCGGCTCTGCCTTCAGAGCCCGGAACCTCTTGACGCCTGCTGTGTGTGCCCGTGTGAGTTCGGTTTTGCACTTGAGGAGTTTCCTTGTGTACTCTCAGCTCCGCAATCTCATTTTTAGCAGTTTTTTTTTTTCTTTTTCTTTTTTGAGACAGCGTCTCACTTTGTCACCCAGGCTGGAATGCAGTGGTGTAATCTTGGCCTCCCAGGTTCAAGTGATTCTCCTGCCTCAGCCTCCCAAGTAGCTGGGACTACAGGTGTGTACCATCATGCCCAGGTGAT
>NW_012102093.1:145044-161600 GCF_000951045.1 Mandrillus leucophaeus | reverse complement strand
CATAAAAGCAAGGTAGAAATGTTCCTTCATACACAAAGACTAATTCATTAATAGTATACATGCCTTGTGGAAAATTCAAGAGAAAATTCTTCAGATTAACAGGGAATGACAGCAGATAGCAATTCAAATTGAAGAGAAGGAAGTAAGCCCTTAAAATGAAAGAACTAAGAAGGAAGCTACAAATAATGTTTATCTGATATAAAGATTAAGTCCTGGAAAAAAAAAACAATTATAATAAATGTCACAATATCAGTTACATTTATTGTGGTTTGAGGTTCAGTTGCTGACTGGGAACCTGCAGAAAGAAGGCAGTGAGAGAATTGGAAACCTTCCATGTTTTGATATGGATCATGACATGAAATGATCCGGATTTTGACCCTCATTTGTACCCTTAAGATTTGAACCCTCTGCACGGTGTGTTTTACCTTAAATTCAATAAAATAAAACAAACCTAGGCTCTTTCAAATAAATGTGAACCAAAAATAAGAATCACTAAATATTTATGAAAGCTCAACCTTACTAAAGAGAAGTGTAAAACATGCCTGAGAAAGTCCTAAAGAACTAGAAATCTGGTAGACAAAAGAGCAGGAAAAATCCAAATATGTCCCTTCTGCCACTCGGGCAACACAGATTTTACCTCTCTTAATTTCCATAAAAATGTAAAATATATTTATGTCATTTTGTTCACAAGAGAGGCCCCCCACCTTCTCCTTGGCTGTTTCCACCCCACTGCACCTACCAGGGGATTTGCATATTGTCCCCTAGGGAGGACCTTCCCTTGTGAGTCTGAGATAAAAGCTCGGAACTAACCTTGCCTTCACTGATCAGGACTCCTCAGTTCACCTTCCCACAATAAGGTTCCCTGCTCAGCTCCTGGGGCTGATACTCTGGGTCCATGGTAAGGGCAAAAGGGAGATGAGAGAGGACAATGGGGCCAGGGCTTGAGTTCTGTGGGCCCTGCCATCTCTTTTTTTTTTTTTTTTTTTTTGAGACGGAGTCTGGCTCTGTCACCCAGGCTGGAGTGCAGTGGCCAGATCTCAGCTCACTGCAAGCTCCGCCACCCGGGTTTACGCCATTCTCCTGCCTCAGCCTCCAGAGTAGCTGGGACTACAGGCGCCCACCTCACCCGGCTAGTTTTTTTTGTATTTTTTTAGTAGAGACGGGGTTTCACCACGTTAGCCAGGATGGTCTCGATCTTCTGACCTCGTGATCCGCCCATCTCGGCCTCCCAAAGTGCTGGGATTGCAGGCTTGAGCCACCGCGCCTGGCCAGGGCCCTGCCATCTCTCATGTGTTTCCTGTCCTCATGTTACATGTGTCTTGTCCTCCAGGATGGTGCATGTGATGTCTAGATCTGTGAGAATGAGGAAGATTCCAGAAGAAGCAAGGACATGTACTTTAGTAAAAGCTGTGACACAGAAAGAGGGGTATGGGGTAGGTGATTCCTAGGGGCCCCTTATCTTGGTTCTTTTTCAACCTGTATGTTTTGGGAGTATTAACCAAAATCACCCACAAAAAATAATTGAGCAAAACATAAAGAACAGACCGAAAATTATTAAAATGACTCTCAATATTTGTACATAACCTTGCACTCCTCTCTCATTATTTCAGGATCCAATGGAGCTGCTGTGATGACCCAGCCTCCACTCTCCCTGCCTGTCACCCCTGGAGAGCCGGCCTCCATCTCCTGCAGGCCCAGACACAGCCCACTTCACAGTAATGGATATATCTATTTGAATTGGGTCCTACAGAAGCCAGGCCAGCCTTCATGGTTCCCGATTTATTTGATTTCCAACAGGGAACTTGAAATCCCAGAAAGGTTCAGTGGCAGTGAGTCAGTGATAAATTTCAGGCTTAAAATCAAGAGGATGGATGCAGAGGATGTTGAGGTCTATTGCTGCCAGCAAAGTACACGTTATTCTCCCACAATGGTACGGTCCTGAACACAAACCTCCCTACTTGCTGTGGCCCAGCTGCCCAGATGTGTTGTTACTGTGGAGAGAAGGCACTGAGGATTCTCTTAGATGCCTAAAGAGGAAGATGTTGGAGAACTCAGAGGATTTGGTGTAGCTGAGGGCTCTTAACCATAAATTTCTCAGCTACACCTCAGGCACCACATTTTAAGTTCCCATCAGCTGCAGCAGCCTTTGCATAACAGAGTCTGTAAAATGGAGGAGGTACCGTGCCCTTTGAGCAATGACACACGAGAAAAGAGAAAGCTCAGTGAGAGCTCATTCTAATCCTCTCTTCCTTCCCTACATTCATAAATCAAGTAAATTCATTCTGCATAACAGGCACCTAATTGAGACTGATTGCTGGCAACACAAAACTGATACATTCTTTTGATTTGGTTTAGCAGTTACTAGAATACATATATATTGATAAGGTTTAGTGATATTAAAACAGTTTGTCTCCCCTTCTCCACCTCCCTCCATGACTTTTCGTAAGGCAGACCCCTGACCAGGACAGCAGCAGGCACTACACTTTATCCTACTTTTTTCAGGGAGTACCCAAATAAAATTCTTCACAGTCTAGATTTTTTAATTACTAGATATGTTGCAGCAAATGTATGCAAAAAATAAAGACCTAGTGCCAAAAGTCTGCACAGTCTCAACAACAGCATATTGAAGTAAAAAAGTAGTTTTCAGAACTCCAAAGCTGGGTTTCAACAATAAGGACCAAGTCTGAGAGAATAAAGGAACATGTGTATGGCATCTTAAACAGAATTTGGATCATTACAAGACAATATATAAGCCAAATTTTTACCCAATGAAAAAATAACTATCTAAAGACTTTGAGCAGAGGGCAGTACGTGAGAGACTGGTGGGTTGTGTTTGAGATAAGAACCCAGATGGAAGTTCTTATGTATTTCCTAGGAAGTATCACAGAGTTGAGAGATTCTGGCCTGGTGTTCAAGGCGGGGCCCTGATGCCACTGCAAGCTCCAGAGGAAGTACTGCACCATACAGAGTTCTAGGTCATTAGTGACTCAAAGTTACCTTAGGTCATATCACACATTCCAGGTCAACACAGCAGGACATAGATGAGTTTCCAAGGGTTGATTCTGCTTCCATGATTTACCTAGAAATAATTTGAAAGAGAAATTATAATACACTATATGTGTATTAGGGAGTAATAAGTTGAGGATGTGTGCTGTATAATAATCTTGCATATTTAGCAAGTTAATATAAGAAAAAAGCTGTAACTAAACTGACTTATTCAAATGAAAGCATGAGTCAAGAAAATCGGAGGGAAAAAGATGGTAGGTTTAACCCTAACTTTATAATAATTGCATCATAAATAAACAAATTTTCCAAGTAAATCACAAAATTATCAGATACACACTCTAGGAAGAATATAGAATGGCTTTGAAAATGAAAGAATGAAAAGTATATGTCATGCACAACTGAGCAAAAGAAAATAGGTCGTGATTTAAATGCAAGAGATAAAAATGGACATTCTATAATTATAAATGGGTAAATCCATCAAGAAGTTAATAAAATTCTAAATCTGTCTGCATCCTGTATTAGTCCGTTTTCACCCTGCTAGTAAAGACATACTTGAGACTGGGAAATTCAAAAAAAAAAAAAAAAAAAAAAGAGGTTTAAAGGACTTACAGTTCCATATGGCTGGAGGGCTTCACAACCACGGCAGAAGGAGTAGCAAGTCACATCTTACGTGGATGGCAGCAGGCAAAGAGAGAGAACTTGTGCAGGGTAACTCCTCTTTATGAGACCAACAGATCTCATGAGACTTATTCACTATCATGAGAACAGCATGGAGAAGACCTGCCCCCATGATTCAATTACCAACCACCAGGTACCTCCCACAACCTGTGAGAATTCAAGATGAGATTTGGGTGGGGACACACCCAAACCATATCTTTCCACCCCTGGCCCCTCACAAATATCATGTCCTCACATTTCAAAACCAATCATGCCTTTCCAGATGTCCCCCACAGTCTCAACTCATCTCAACATTAACTCAAAAGTCCACAGTCCAAAGTCTTATCTGAGAAAAGGAAAGTCCCTTCCACCTATGAGCCTGTAAAACCAAAAGCATGATAGTTACTTCCTAGGCCCAACTAGGGGTACAGGCATTGGGTAAATACAGCCATTCCAAATGGGAGAACTTGGCCAAAACAAAGGGGCTACAGACCCCAGGCAAATCTGAAATCCAGGAGGGCAGTTAAATCTAAAGTTCCAGAATGATCTCCTTTGACTCCATGTCTCATATTCAGGTCACACTGATGCAAGAGGTGGGTTTCCATAGTCTTGACTAACTCTGTCCCTGTGGCTTTGCAGAGTACAGCCCCTCTCCTGGCTGCTTGCAAGGGCTGGCATTGAGTGTCTGCGACTTTTCCAGGTGAACAGTGTGAGCTGCCAGTGGATCTACCATTCCGGGATCTGGAGGACAGTGCCCCTCTTCTCACAGCTCCACTAAGCAGTGCCCCAGTAAGTGCTCGGTGTGGGGGCTCCAACCCCACATTTCCCTTCTGCACTGGGCTAGCGGATGGTCTCTGTGAGCACCCCTCCCCTGCAGCAAACTTCTTGCCTGGGCATCCAGGTGTTTCCACACAACCTCTGAAATCTAGGCAAAGGTTTCCCAACCCCAATTCTTGACTTCTGTGTGCTTGCAGGCTCAATACCACGTGGAAGCTGCCAAAGCTTGGGGCCTCTGAAGCCACAGCCTGAGTTCTACATTGGCCCCTTTCAACCATGGCTGGAAGGGCGGGGATGCAGGCCAACAAGTTCTTAGACTGCACACAGCGTGACAGCACTGGGCCTGGCCCACAAAATCTATTTCTCCTCCTAGACCTCTGGGCCTGTGATGGGAGGGGCAGCCATGAAGACCTCTGACATGCCGTGGAGACATTTTTTCCCCATTGTCTTGGGGATTCTCCACACTAGGCTCCTCATTACTTATTTAAATTTCTGCTGCTGGCTTGAATTTCTCCTCAGAAAATGGGATTTTCTTTTCTATCACATTGTCAGGCTGCAAATTGGACATTTATGCTCTGCTTCCCTTATGTAACTGAATGCCTTTAAAAGCACCTGAGTCATTTCTTGAATGCTTTGCTGCTTAGAACTTTCTCCCACCAGATACCCTAAGTCATCTTTCTCAAATTCAAAGTTCCACAGATCTCTAGGGTAGGGGCAAAATGCCACCAATCTCTTTGCTAAAACATAACAAGAATAACCTTTGCTCCACCTCCCAACAAGTTCCTCATCTCCATCTGAGAACACCTCAGCCTGGATTTCATTGTCCATATCATTATCAGCATTTTGGTCAAAGCCATTCAACAAGTCTTTAGGGAGTTTCAAACTTTCCCAAATTTTCCTGTCTTCTTGTGAGTCCTTCAAACTGTTCCCACCTCTGCCTGTTACCCAGCTCCAAAGTCATTTCCATATTTTTGGGTATCTTTTCAATAGCACCCCACTCTCCTGGTACCAATTGACTGTATTAGTCCATTTTCATGCTACTCCTAAAGACATATCCAAGACTGGGCAATTTACAAAACAAAAGATGTTTAATTAAGCTACACTTTCATATGGCTGGGGAGGCCTCACAACCATGGCAGAAGGCAAAAAGTAGCAAGATACAACTTATGTGGATGGCAGAAGGCAAAGAGAGAGAGCTTGTGCAGAACCATCAGACCTCAAGAGACTTATTCCCTATCATGAGACAAACAAGGGAAAGACTTGCCCTGAGTATTATGAACAATGTCACGTGGGTGGTGATATTGGGAGTAATATCATCCTCTCTACCACAGGATACTATGACCAATATCACAAAAGAGGAGTAAATCACCTACGATAAGGAGAATATTATCATCCTCTCCACCACAAGGTATTACAAACAATATCACAGAGGGGGTACACTGCACGTGATATTGGGAGTTATATCATCCTCTCCCTGCCTGGGTATTACAAGCAACATCATGCCAGGGCAGGGTACAATGCCGAGATATTGGGAGTATTATCATCCTGACAGCCCTGTGTATTACGAACAATATCACAGCGGGGAGTATACTGCCTGCAATACTGGGAGTAAGATTATCCTCTCCCTCCCAGATATTACAAAAAGGATCACGAGAGGTTGTACACCCCACACACACACAGTATTGGGAGTAATATTATACTCTCCCCTCCTGGACATTACAAACAATAGGACAGGGGCATGTATACACAAAAAGTTTATGATATTGAAAGTAATATCATCTCCAATCACCCCTGGATATTAGAAATTGTATCACAGAAAGCTGTACACCCCTTGCGATATTGGGAGTAATATCAACCTCTCTCCCCCTGGAGTTTACAAACAATATCAGAGGGGAGTGTACACCAACAGCAATATTGGAAGTAATATCATCCTCTCCCTCCTGGATATTATGAACAATATCACAGGGGGATTTATAGCATCTGCAATATTGAGAGTAATGTCATCCTCCACAACTCTGGATATTACAAAAAATATCACATGGCGGTGTACACATGGAACGATATTGTGAGTAATATCATCCTTTTCCTGCTCCCTCCCCGGATACTATGAACAATATCACACAGGAGTGTATACTCCCTATGATATTGGGCATAATATTATCCTCTCACCCCTGGATATTATGAATAAAATCACAGGGGTGTGTAAAGCCCCAGCAATATTGGAAGTAATACCATCCTCTTCCTCCCAGGATATTACAAACAAAATCACAGGGGAGTGTACAACACCCCCCTTCTGTGATATTAGGGGTAATATCATTTTCTCCCCTTCTGAATATTACAAACAATATCACAGGGGGTGTATCCCCCACCGCAATACTGAGAGTAATATCATCCTCTCACCCCTGGATATTACTAACAATACCACAGGTAGGTGTAAATCCCCTGCGATGTTGGGAGTAATATCATCCTCTCTTTCCCTGAATGTTACTAACAATATCACGGGGAGGTGTAAATATCTCACGATACTGGGAGTAATATCATCCTCTACCCCCCTGGATATTACGAACCATATCAAAGGGGGATGTTCAGACAGGATGTTTACGATATTGAAAGTAATGTCATCTCCAATCCCCCCCATGGATATAAGGAACAATATCACAGGGAGGTATACACCTCCCGAGATATTGGGAGTAATATCATCCCCTCTTCCCCTGGATATTAGGAACCATATCATAGGGGTGTGTACATCCCCGCGGTATGGGAAGTAATATCATCCTCTCCTCCCCCTGGATATTATGAAAAATGTCACAGGGGCGTGTACACTCCCCGCGATTTTGGGAGTAATATCATCCTTTCCCCCTGGATATTAGGAACATCATCACAAGGGGGTGTACAAAAAAGGTGTTTACGATATTGAAGCTAGTATCATCTCCAACCATCCCTGGATGCTACGAACAATATCACAGAAGGGTGTACACCCCCTGAGGTATTATGATTAATCTCATCCTCTCCCCTCTAAATATTAAGAAAACTATTACAGTGAGGAGAACATCCCGCGCCACATTGGGAGTAACGTCATCCTATTTCCCGCTGGATATTGTGAACAACGTCACAGGGGGCTGTGCACGCCCCATGATGTTGGGAACAATTTCCTCCTGTCTCCCCCTAGATGTTATGAACAATATCACAGAGGCGTGTATGCCCCCCGCGATACTGGGAGCAATATCATCCTCTTAAGCCCTGGATATTACGAACAATATTACAGGGTTGTGGAAAGCCACTGCGATATTGGGAGTAATATCATCCTCTCCCGCCGTGGATATTATGGACAATATCACAGGGGGGTGTACAAACAAGTTGTTTACGATATTGAAAGTAATACATCGCCTCTCTTCCCCGGATATTAGGAACAATATCACAGGGGGATGTACACACAAAGCGTTCACGATATTGAAAATAATATCTTCCTCTCCCCCCACAGAATATTACAAACAATATCACAGGGGGGTGTACACACAATGTGTTTACGATTTTGGAAGTAATATAATCTCCCCTTCCCCCATGGCTATAATGAACATGGGGGCGTCTACAGCCCGGGCGATATTAGGAGTAATATCGTCCTCTCCCCTGGATATTATGAACAACATCATAAGGGTGTTGTACTCTCCCCTCCTAGATATTACGAACGATATCACAACTGGGCGATGTACACTCCCCATGATATTGGGAGTAATATCGTCCTCTCTCCCTGGATATTATGAGCAACATCATAAGGGTGTTGTGCACTCCCCGTGATATTGGGGGTAACGGCGTCTTCTCCGCCCCTGGATATTATGAACAATATCAAAATAAGAGGTGTACATCCCCCACAATATTGGGAGTAATATCGTCGTCTCACCCCCTGGATATTATGAATAATATCACAAGGGGGGTGTATACCCCCCACGATATATAGGGAATAATACAGTCCCCCCCGAGATATTAGGAAGAATCTCACAAGAGGGGGAGGTGTAAACCCCCCACGATATTGGTAGTAATGTCATCCTGTTTCACCCTGGATATTACGAACAATAACACTAGGAGGAGTGGACACCTCCCGCGATATTGGGAGTACTATTGTCCTCTCCCTCCTCTGGATATTGCAAACAATATCACAATATTGACTAGTGGTTTACACAGATCATCAGCCCTTAGAAGAAACACATCTGAAGGATTGGACACAAAGTCATTCCGGAGGAGATATGACTGGACCTTCCGAAAAAGGACCACTAGAAAAAAATAAATGCTTTCTAAGTGAATACTTATCTAAAGGCCATTAGAAGAAGGAGCTCAAAATAATTAAAATAATTCAAAACATGGACTTCTTTCCCAGGTAACTACCTTTCCCAGCTTTCCCAGGGAGTCTCAGGAACTGATGTCATGACTATCCATGCATGGGCTCAACAATATGAATTTCAGTTAACTGGGACTCACGGGGATACCGGCACTTCTGAGCATCCGCCTTTCCAAGAAAAATAACCCAAGATTGTACCAGACATCAAGGATCAGACGAACAGCTGGTGTCGGGTGTTTTTAGCAGGCCTCATCCAACATGAGGAGAGCAGCGGATGTTTTCCTGTATATGGATTTGTCTTTCTTGTCAGTTATATTTGTACAAGAAATATTATTTGAGGACTTTCCAAGTGCTTTCATCACAGTTAAGAAATTCTTCCATAATAAGGCTTTGAATCAGGCAACTTATTTACAACAAAGAAAATAAGGCAAAGTGTGCAGTTCATGATCTTATCACCTGCACAGGTGCAGCTGTTTCTATAGAAAGGAGAAAAGTATTCTCAGTCAAGCAAAACTGACACACAAACCCTAGGTAATTGAATTGGTATCCTATCAGATGTGGTGAAGGTTCTGACACACTAATCATGTATGATGCTGTTACTTCCATCAAGGAATATATGTATCTTGAAAGTGAGCTGTGTACTCATAGTTAATTATTATGCCAACTGAGCAGCTGGAAACATTGATCTCTGTGACACACACTGAATAAAAGGAGACTCAACGGCTAGTAGGCCACTTTGTGAATGGGAGACGGCATAAACCTGGATGTTCTTTTGGTTCCCTTAGTCAAAATCATGAACAAAGTTGCCAGCTTTGAAAGAGGCATTTTGCAACAGTAGCCTTGGAATCTGTTCAACAAGGCCTGGCCCAGTCACTTACTTAAGATGTCTACAGACTGTTAACCCGATGGAAGTCCAGGTATCCACAACCTCTCTGAATACTCAGTGGAGCATATGGCAACAGAAAGTCACTGAGTGCACCAGCCTCTTAATTTTAGGTCACATAAGTTGCCTGAAGCAGCCAACAAATGTGCTTCTATTGAATGGCAATTCCTTCCTTGCTCTTAGGCACTGATGGAGACTGAATATGTTAAGGCTTCAGCACCATGTGTGACTGTGACACTGCTCCCTTAGCTGTACATTCTCACTTGGATACTTACAAACACCATTAGTAAAAGTGAACAATCTGAACACAGCCACCATGTTATCACATGGAAATGGCACATTCTTGATCAGGTTTCGTCAGGACCCCACAGGATCTGTGGCTCCATGAACAAATGGGAAGCATGCTAGAAGGGACCAAATGACTTGTAAGTGATCATTTGGATCTTCATTTGCCCATGTGGAGCCCAAGATTCAGAGATTTCCATATGGCAGGAGTCACTGACGGCTGAGCAAAACACAAACTAACAGGTCCACTAGGTGTGGCCACCATTCAGCCAGTGGATAGCCAGTTTTTTAACTGAAACTTAACATGGGCTTTCTACCCAGTGGGCCAGACTACATTCAGTGGCAATGGCCATGCAGGCTATGCAGGCTGTCCCACATTGTACATGCTACATGTACAATGTGGCATGTACATTTAGTGGAAATACCACATTTCCACTAAATCATGGGCCTTTGCTGACAGCCTCATTATCTGTTCAGGAATATGGCAACTGAGAGACTGGTCTGTTAAAGAATCCTCAGTGTGGAGGAAAGGACTATGGCCACAGCTTTCCACCTGCAGGAAAAAGAGACACGATGCTCAATTGGATGCTGGGACTACCTAGGTAACCCTTGAGAGCAATTTATGTCATATTTTTGGATAACCCATGAGCCTTCTCACTCACAAAGGAGCATCTTTTGCTGTCCAAGCAATCTGACAATAGGCACACTCTCATGGAATATGATGAGCTTTCCATGCACCCTGCATCCACAGGCCAATGAATCTAGTGAATGGTAGATCAATGGACTCACCCAGAAACATCTAGAAAGGACATCTAGAAAATCTGTTAATGGGGTGGTACCCCATCTAACTAGAGAAATAAGGACATTAAAGATCATACTTCAGAAAAAGGGAAATAGTACGTGCTGAGAAACACAGAGATGGGTGGAAGTGAAGGTACACCAGGTAGACACTTTATTAGTCTGGACCTGTGAAAGCCATTTCAGTGTTCCTAACCATTTTTTTCCTTTAGAATGTATGCCCTAGGGTGCTTTGCTATTCAGGCCCTTACAACACCCCAGACAGGCACCCTAACTCTAGTATGAGGATTATGTTTCCTCTGGGTGTTTCCTTTATACAAGATCCCACAATGATGGATAACAAGACTAAGAAATATGAGGAAGCTAGGGACCCTTTTCTGTTGCCAGGGACATCTTATCCTTCCTTTAGTATTGGTGGTATTATGAAATATGTCAAGTTTTTACAGGGCATAATCTCCCATCCTGGAGCGGACAATCAGGACTGAAATGTCAGGGTCAAGTGACAAAGGCAATGGATTGTTCACAGAGCAAGGACAGCCAGACCGGGTTTCTACACCAACACAACTGAACCCTTGTAGATCGGTAGGGGATACCTGAGACCCTGGGATGGGTGAGAGATGATGCAGTAACCTGTCAGGCTGCATTTTGGCAAGGATGAGGCAGCAAAGTCCTAGAAGCATGACGTCTTTGTTAGCTTATTTTACGTCACCAAAGGTAATCTTTCAAAATAGTGAATCTCCCATTCTTGACCTCATTCTGTCATTAACTAGAGGTTCCCTTTCATTCTGCCAAGGGTGAATTACACCAACATTTGTAATACTATGGTGTACATCAAAAGTACCCCAGCACTGGCCCACGAAGCCAGGATCTGACACCTGCCACATGGGAGGAAACTAGAGGTCCCCTCTTTAACTTAATTGCCTCTGGAAAATGTCATGAGCAGAACTAAAAAAACATTGGTGGACTAGTATTTTGATGCACCATACTTTTTTGATTGCATGGATGAAAAATGTCCCAATGGCAATGACAAAAACAAGGACTGGACTAATGCCTCTGTCTACAGACAATATTGTATGGGCAAAACTTTGCTCATACAACTCTGCCATCAGTGAGACTTGGCTAATGAACACACCAATACCAGCATAACCACGACTGGGTGATTGAACAAAAATGGGAGAAAGGGGGCTGTATACACCCAAGGGCTACATCTTTCTCTGTGAATGGTCTGGGAGTGACCAAAATGCAGGATGTTGATGCCATCTCTGGATAACTGTGGGATGGTGAGATTCTGCATGTTGCAAATGCTGGAGTTGTCTCTGGATATTACTCCTTGCAGTTAGGTGAATCATTGAGCCTGCAGCCCAAAGTTGTAGCTCAGACTTACAAGGGACCTTCCAGAAGGTATAACAGATGATAGGTTTATGTCTTTTATGATATTTTTGGTACTACATATAGGAGTCAGTGCTCATGGAAAAAAAAGTGAAATGATAAGTAACTTGTCCCTGACTATGGCAGATATTGCTCCTTCTCTGTAGACCCTGCCTTGGTAGCCCAGCAGACATCCCTTAAGTCCTTCAGGAAGGATGTTTAAGATAACGGTGTTGCTCTAGACTTTTAAAAAATCCCAACTGGGAGAATTGTATACAATTTCCAACACCTCCTGCTATACCTGGATAAATATCCAGGTATCCTAGAAATTCAACTAGAGGAGATCTGGAAACAGGCTCAGAATTTCAGAAAACGGGCCCACCTGAAGGATTCTTCTTCCACTCTTTTAGCTAATTCTTCTGTCCATCATGGGATCCTGGGTTACATAACTGCTTCAGGTGGGCCTGATCATCCTGCCTCTGGTAGTAGTTTTCATTGACCCAGTGAAATGTATTCTGACTCTGGCTCAATGATGTTGCTTTGAGATTGCATTAGTCAAGGTGCTTCATCAGTCTGGCAAGGCACACCTCCACCTCAAGTTCAGGGTGGTTGGTAGGCATATAAAATGGAATAACTATCTAAAGTGGATGTCTGGGTTGGGGGATGACTTCACTACAGTCCTCCGACGGTCCTGGACTCACTTAGTTTTCCCTACTCTCTTTCTTACACTTCTCAAGAATAATTGTAGAATGTGCTGGAAATGTAGCATTCTGAAATAGTGAGGGACTGGTCAGAACAGCCTGGCCTCTGTTCCAGCTCCCTCTACTACTGTCCTCCTGTACTTAAGTCCTCCAGTACTTTAACTCCATGTGTCCTGTGACATCAGGGTTTAAAACCCAGAGCATCTTCTTTCCAGGGTTCCTTAGCTCTGGTGCAAGTGGGGCACACACAGTCAAGATTCTATCAGCCCCACATATCTGTGCCTCAGGGTAAAGACTCACAATAAATCCTAGGCTTCTGTAGTCCCTTGCTGGCCACCAGTAAACACTAAACCAGATTCTTGTAACTTGTTATGTATGATTATCTCCCTGGACTCTGATAAGTTGATAACCAGTGCACAGTGAACCTGCTTCACAGTAGTTACTGTTATAGAGACAGAATTTGATTACAGGTGGCCAGGGACTGGCAGCAGGGGAAATGCGGAGGGGGTTTTCATTTAATGGCTATGGAGTTTCAGTTCTAGAAGATAGAAAGAGTCCTGGAGATGGATATTATTGATGCTAGCGCAACAATGTGACTATACTTAATGCCATTGCCCTATACACGTAAAAATGGCTAAGATGGGCAAGTTTATGTTCTCTATATTTACCATCGTTAAAAAACTTGACATCTTTATTATGATACTATTGGATCAGAAGACGTCATTCTATTTTCTAATTTTCTGAGTATATGTTAATAGTCACTTATAGATGCCCTTGTTCACACCACATCTTAGCAAACAGTGGTATGTTTTCTAGAAATGGGGGGTCTCCCTATGTTTTCCATGCTGGTCTTGAACTCCTGGGTTTCTGCTATCTTCCCTACTTGACCTTGCAAACATCTAGGATAATGGGGATAAGCCCCTGCACCTGGTCTTAACTAACAGTTTACCAGGAAGTTTAACAGGGAACTTCCTTGAAAATGTGTATTCCATTGCAGCCACCTCTAAGGTAAAACAATCTCCTAAGCTATATTTCTGCACCCAAGTACACTGCTCCCTCTGTGATGCCACACGCCCTCAGCATGAAGTCCCATAAGGAGAACAAGGCAAGGAGGCAACCAAATGTTCTGAGTGGAAATTATTTTGAAGACCTGGCATTAGAAGAGCATCAGTGCTGCAGTGCTACTTGACCAGCAAAACACTCTCTGGCTTATATGAATATTTTTTCCCTCAAACTGTTGCTAATATTGAACACTAGGTTTGAGATGAGAACCTTTCTATCCTAAGTCTAGTTAAATGCCATTTCATTGAAGATACATTGCCTTATGGAGGATAATAATAATAAATATTGAAAATACTTATTACTACTACAATACTCCCTTTATATATCATGTTACCATCCTAAATATTATGTCTTGATAAAAGTGATTGAAAGGGAACTAGGACAGTATTGATTCTGTTCTCAATATCCTGTAACACATCAATTCCCAAAATTGACAAGAAAATGGTAAGAAAAACATAGCTTAATAATTGCTTGCTCTTCTGGTTACTGTTGATTGACAATTAGGTGAAATCTTACAAAAAAATTGAAACAGATTTTGGAGTGTGTTGAGCTATAATAAGTTATTGGTGGACATGTAAAATGTTACAACCACTTTGGGAAAAGTCGGATGGAGTATTAAACACTTACTGTATGACACAGTAACTACATGCCTAGGTATTAGCCCAAAAGAAATGAAGACATATGTTCATGCAAAGTCTTGTTCAAGAACATTCATAGCAGCTTTATCCATAATAGCCCAAAGTGGAAACAACCCACATGGCCATCAACAGATGAAGAGATTCATTATAAAATTACTGAACAGTTAAATAATACTCAAAAATAAAGAGGAGCACATACTTCGAACACAGGACATCTGAATGAATCAGAGAAACAGTTATGCTGCACAAAAGTAACCAGACACAAAAGAGCGCATCGTATATTTCATTTATGTGAAACTCTTAAAAAGAAAATGGAATCTGTACTGACAATAAGCAGATCAAAATTCCCTGATCTGTGTGGTGGAAAGCAAGTTGATTCCAAAAGAGTGAGTCAAAATGTTTTGGAATTATAGTAATGTTCTATCTGCAGACTTTACATGTGCTTCTAAAGATGTATTTATTTGTGACAGTTCATTGACAATGTGTTTTATTGTAATCTTTTTTGTTTTGTTTTGTTTTTTGTAATGAACTTAGTTAACAGTGAGCAAAGCAAGTGCAAGGCCAATTGGGTAGTGTTGTCTTCATATCTTCTGTCTTGCAGTGTACTGAAAATTGTATGAGCCAGAATATCTGAGAGATAATCTCTGCTTTGAAACTGAAGAACTGTGTATCTCATGGCAAGATTACTTTTTTCCAGGTACTTTGGATTTTTCTTCTATAGAATGAGAATTTAAATACATTTCATAGATTAATCAAAATGAATAAAATACCTAGGAATCCAACTTATAAGGAATGTGAAAGACCTTTTCAAGGAGAACTACAAACCTCTGCTCAATGAAATAAAAGAGGACACAAAACAAATGGAAGAACATTCCATGCTCACGGATAGAAAGAATCAATATTGTGAAAATGTCCATACTGCCCTAAGTAATTTACAGATTCAATGCCATCCCCATCAACCTACCAATGACTTTCTTCACAGAATTGGAAAAAACTACTTTAAAGTTCATATGGAACCAAAAAAAGAGCCTGCATTGCCAAGACAATCCTAAGCAAAAAGAACAAAGCTGGAGGTATCACACTACCTGACTTCAAACTGTACTACATGGCTACAGTAACGAAAACAGCATGATACTGGTACCAAAACAGATATATAGACCAATGGAACAGAACAGAGGCCTCAGAATTAACATCACACATCTACAACCATCTGATCATTGACAAACCTGAGAAAAACCAGAAATGGGGAAAGGATTCTCTATTTAATAAATTGTGTTGGGAAAACTGGCTAGCCATATGTAGAAAGCTTAAACTGGATCCCTTCCTTGCACTTTATACAAAAATTAATTCAAGATAGATTAAAGACTTAAATGTTAGACCTAAAACCATAAAAACCCTAGGAGAAAACCTAGGCAATACCATTCAGGCCATAGTGCCCTAAGTAATTTAAAGATTACTTGCATGGGCAAGGACTTCATGACTAAAACACCAAAGCAATGGTAACAAAAGCCAACATAGACAAATGGGGTCTAATTAAACTAAAGAGCTTCTGCATGGCAAAAAAAAACTACCATCAGAGTGAACAGGCAACCTACAGTATGGGAGAAAATTTTTGCAATCTACCCATCAGACAAAAGGCTAATATCCAGAATCTACAAGAAACTCAATAATTTACAAGAAAAAAAGAACAAACAACCCCATCAAAAAGTGGGCCGAGGATATGAACAGACATTTCTCAAAAGAAGACATTTATGCAGCCAACGGAGACATGAAAAAATACTCTTCATCACTGGTCATCAGAGAAATGCAAATCAAAACCACAATAAGATACTATCTCATGCCAGTTAGAAGGGTGATCATTAAGAAGTCAGGAAACAGCAGATGCTGGAGAGGATGTGGAGAAATAGGAACACTTTTACACTGTTGGTGGAAGCATAAATTAGTTCAACCATTGTGGAAGACAGTGTGGTAATTCCTCAAGGATCTAGAACTAGAAATACCATTTGACCCAGCAATCCCATTACTGGGTATATACCCAAAGGATTATA
>NW_012102093.1:92097-144994 GCF_000951045.1 Mandrillus leucophaeus | reverse complement strand
AACTAGAAATACCATTTGACCCAGCAATCCCATTACTGGGTATATACCCAAAGAATTATAAATCATGCTACTATGAAGACACATGCACATATGTTTATTGCAGCACTGTTCCCAATAGCAAGACTTGGAACCAACCCAAATGTCCATCAATAATAGAATGGATTAAGAAAATATGGCACAAATACACAATGGAATACTATGCAGCCATAAAAGAAGGATGAGTTCATGTCCTTTGGAGGGACATGGATGAAGCTGGAAACCATCATCCTCAGTAACCTATCGCAAGGACAGGAAACCAAACACCGCATGTTCTCACTCATAGGTGGAACAGAACAATGAAAACAATTGGACACAGGATGGGGAACATCACACACTGAGGTCTGTAGGGGGGTGGGTAGTTATGGGAGGGATAGCATTAGGAAAAATACCTCATGTAAATGATGAATTGATGGGTGCAGCAAACCAACATGGAACATGTATCCCTATGTATCAAACCTGCACATTGTGCACATGTACCCTAAAACTTAAAGAATAATAATAATAAAAAAATGCTATTTTGAGATTCATACCATTGTCCTCGTTCTGCACACATTTCTAGAGACAGCAAGTCAGTAGTGCCCACAGCAATGTCTAGCATGCAGTATCTGTTCTATTGTTCATGAAAATTGTCTCACATGGTCTAGCAGTGGCCAGCAGCAATTGGGTATTGACATCATTTCCCTGAGTCTTGTTTAACAGACTCCTTAATAATTCCTTTTCCCACTATTAAATATAAATTTTGTGGATATTTAGATAATTGGCTTATGATAATTGCTATTAAGGAACCTTGAGGACATGTTAGAAATCACAAAGACTGGGATATTTTGCAAATGTTCTGTTTCACCAATAGAAGCTAGGTTATCCTGAAACATCTCTTATAAAGTTTGCTTCCCAAGATGTTCCCAGGGGTCACAGGACTAGTCAATGCCAGGAAACGCAGGACATATTTTACATGCAGTACAAGTACCTGATATTTGAGGAAACTAAAGATGTGCGAACACCCTAGCAGAACCCTCTCCCCAGTGAATCACAGAATTGTGTAATCTACCTCCACAGAGAACAGGCAGAACCTAGACTTGCTTCTAATCCATATGGTATGATTGTGTTGTATTCTATAAGCCTCTGTCACAGCAGACTGGAAAGAGACACTCTATGAAACCTTCTGCTGCCCTTGAACAAGCAAATAGCCATGTGGGCATTGCCTGTGTGAGCATCACATGGCAGGGAATTGTCCACAGCCTCTAGGACCTGAGAGCAGCCTTGAGCCAAGAGTCAGTTAGAAATTGAAGCCCTGAGTCATGGAAGTGCTAAGGAATGAACTCTGCAACTACCTGAAAGAGCTCTGAAGCATCTGTGTTCTCAGGGAGTCTCGGGAGAATGAAGCCCAGTCTACACTGCAGCACAGTCTTGTGAAACCCAATGGGCAGGACCCAACAAAGCCATATCTCGACTGCTGACTCAGAAATTGAGAGATGATAAATGGGTATGGGTATAGTCTTAAGCTGATAAATTTGTGGTAATTTGTTACGTGGCCATAACAAACAACACACATTTTAAGAACAAATAGTAGACCTAAGAGCAGCCATGCCACTGACATTGACTGTAGATGGGCACAGGCTTATTCTCATTATGACCTTAGGGTTTTCAAGCACTGTGAGAGAAGGAAAGCTTTGATATGCGAGCCCTTTCCAACATTCCAATTGTGTCACATCTGCTATATCCCAATGGCCTGAGCAAGACACATGGACAACATCTGCATCCATTTAGAATGAGGCCAACCAAGCATGAGTGCAGGGAAGGGATTTATTGCAGCTAATTGTGCAAGTAGTTTATCAATAAATTTTTATCATTATTTGCTGGTAAATACCGTGCAAAAAATAAACCTCTTTAAAAGGCTTAAAGTTTTTAGGTTGTAGCTTCATTCATTGTAGTGTTCTGCTTTATACCCAAGTATAAATAACTGAGAATTCCTTCAAATTATTATTTCCATGATGGTTTATTTTCCCCATATCTTTATAGGTAATTTTGGTCCTATAATGTGCTAGCCAAGTTTACTGTGCAGAGCTGACCATTTGCACAATGTGACTGACACGCCATTGCACATTGAATGTGGACCTTGACTGGTGGTGATCTATGAGAATCTGCTTCTGCAAAATAATGTATTTCTCACCCCTTTGAGCTTTATCCTATCTGAATCCATACATTTCTCTATTGTTCCATGACTAATTCATATCTTGTCTCTATTAACTCACTCTTGCCAGAAGTGACTAAGTGCACCTAACACATAAATAATAAATACATCCAGTTCTGAAAATTCGAATTAGTTAAAAAGCATGGGGATATTATAGAAAAAAATGTTTAACTATCTTAAGTATAAAGAAAATGAAGTCTTTGTATTTTGCAACGAAACAGAGTGAAAGCTGTGTCTGCAGTTTCCAGCACCAGGGTGGGCCCCTGTCTTTCCTGTGACTGAGCACATTGCCTTTCTCACACCTGCAGGCATCCAGGGAAGTGACTGGATGGGCTGAGCTGAGTTGCACTGTTGAGTCACCCTGGGGAGATGTTGGTTATATAAGATGCATTTCAGAGGATAACAATAACCGCTAACAGCAATAAATGACAGCAGTTCAGCTTCTTCACTAACAACGGTCTTTGTAGAATTTCTCTGAAACAACCCACAGTGAATAGACTTGAACCCCAGAGTTGATCTGGGAACAAATCTAACAGAGATTGGGGAATAGGACCCATCTCTCTGACCCATGTAAAGTGATGCCAAATGTTGTCCAACCTTCACATCAAACCAGCTTCCAGATAGGTTAAAGGAGTCACATCAGACCATCCAGTCACAACTGAACCACAGGGTAACTGCAGACACATGAGCGGACTCAGCAGAGATCAGAACCACAGAGCTGACCCTCAGAATTATAAGGAGCTATACAGTTAACCCTCTATCCATGGGACCTGCACCCATGGATTCAACTAATCCTGGATCAAAAATATTTAGAAAAAATGTCCACAAAATTCTGAAAAGCAAAACTTGACTTTGTCATATGCTGATTACCACTTGAATGAATCCACACAAATTAAGTCATGTGTAGACACCGTACTAGGTATTATAAGTAGGCTAGAGGTGCTGTGAAGTGTACGGGGGATATGTGTAGGTTATACACAAATATTGTACATTTTACATAAAGGTTTTGAGTCTCCAAAAATTAGAATATCTGCAGGGTGTCCTGGAAACTATTTCCCATGGATACTGAGGGAGGACTGTACATGCTCATTTTATGGTATTTTCTTTGGAGCTGGTTTGATTTCCAAGAAGAGCTAACTAATACAACCTGTTTTTGTGAACAGGAGGCAATAGAGTTAAGTAACAGTGTAGTCCCATTTATTCAAATTTTTGTGATTGCAAAGCCTATTTGCTTGTTTTTTTAAAAAAAAGATAAGAAAACTTATACCTGATTATCATGGACTTTGGATGTCTTCCTTATCTCCCCGGCAAATGCAAAATGCAGCTGAGAAAACAATTTCTTCCCTCTATTTCCTCTCATTCTTTCTGACTATGAAGAGCAGTACACTGCTATTCAAACTTCTCCTTACTCAGAATAATCCATGTTTTACATTCAGTGGGTGTTTTCAATGTGTATAGACCACGAGTGTTGACTATGTCTTGGAGAGTTTCTTGCCCATTAACTTTTCATTCATTCATTCATTCATTCATTCATTCATTCATTCAATAAAGTGTTAATTGAGCAACTATGTTGGACCAGGAATATATCTAGGCTGCACCCCTGAGAAAGTCACTGTCTGACTCTCCTTTACCTATATCTTTTCTGGTGAAGAAAAGGCCATGTTTAATTAAAGATAAATCAACAAAAAGATTCTAGAAAAAGTTAAGGGTCATAAAGGAAAAAAGTGGCAAGGGAAGAGGAAGTGGTTAATGAGGAAATGTAGTCAGTTAGTTGGGGAGGCAGAGGCTACTTTTTCTGAGGAGGTGACTGACCTGGAGGATGAGAACAACTGACCTGAACAGAAGTTTCTGAAGGGCATAGAGGTTCATGACAATCAAGGCTCTTAGAAGGAACACAGTGTGAACATGTGAATGACAGAGAAAAGCACTATGAGGAGAGTGACTTAACCAAGAGAAAAAGAGAGAAAGTCTGTGAGGGGGCAGGTCAGAGCCATTTTCTCTCAGTGTCTTAAAGATCACCACATACGACTGGTGTGAAATTGAGGAAGCCTTCATTTTCTGTTTGAGGAGCAAATGCTTTCTAAGCACAGCAGGACATTCTGGGAATTTTTTTAAGCAAAGTACCCCCATGGTCCTATTTGTTTTTTAGCAGAGTAATGACTCTAGTTGGGCTGTGAGAAGCAGAAGAGATACTTATCTGGACAAAGTGAATCCTGGCATAAACTAGTCTTGTGGCAGTAAAGAGTACTGGAGACATAAGCAGATGATAACATATTTTTAAATCAATGTCAATTACACTCCTTGGTGTGAGAAGAGTAATATTAGGAGTGACTGGGAAGCTTTAGCCTTAATCTATTAGATAGATTCGGATTTACTAATGTTAAATGTATTAGCAGTCAAGAAAATCGAGACAAAATGAAAGGAGTTTGTTATTTTTGCTTAGTTCTAGATTGAGGTGCCAATGAACATGCAGATTAAGTGGCATGTTTGCAAGTGAGTGGAGTGTAAGCTCAGAGGAAAGAAAATACACATAGGTATTCAGCAGTGCTTACAGGGTAATTAATGGTATTAAACCCTCATGTATGCATATGCATCTGCATATATTTATGCATGTGTATGCACATATATGAACATATGCATATGAGTCTTTTTCAAAAAATAAAAGGGGTAAAATCAATAATCTCAGCTTCCACCTTATGAAACTACATAAAGACGAGCAATTTAAATCTGAAGTAGAACATGAGGAAAATTAATAAATATTAGAGCAGAAATCCATAAAACTGCAAACAGAAAAAGCGACACTAAACACCAAGCAAACCAAAGGCTGGTTCTTTGGAAAGAACAATGTTGTTTAGTTCCCATATATTTGAAAATTTGGGGGTTACAGTTTCAATATTGATTTCTAGTTTGATCCCTCCGTGGTCAGAGCACACATTTACTATGATTTTAATTATTGCAAATGTGTTGAGAGATTATGTGGGCAGAATATGTCCTATCTTGGTATTTGTTCTGTGGGCACTTGGAAGAAAAATATGAGCATTTCTATTGTTATGGGTTAGAGTATTCTATAAATGTCAGTTAGATGCCTTGGGTTGGTGATATTGTTGATTTCTTCTATATACTTGCCAATTTTTTGTTGAATTGTCCTATTAAAAATTAAGAGGGAGTTTTGAAGTTTCCAAGTGTAATTGTTTTGTTAGTTTCTGCCACATGCACTATATTGCTCTCTTGTTTGGTGTCTACGCACTTAGAACTGCTCTGTCTTCTTTCCAAAATGACTTTCTTCATTATGTAATGTACTTTTCTGTCCCTGGTAACATCTTTGGCTCTGTAGTCTACTTTATCTGATATTAGTATTTGCTACTGGTTCTTTCTATTAATATTTGCATGGTATACCATTTTCATTCCTTTTATATTCAATCTACTTGTACTGTTAGAGCTGATGTGAGTGTCTGACAGACAACATAGAGTTGGGACATTTCTTTTTGATTTATCCATTGTTGTCTTTTTTTTAAATTTCATACTTTACATATTTAATATATTGATAATTATTGAATATTAATATTTAAGTCTGTACTCTACGTTTTTGCTGTATCTTTTTTTTTGTTTCTCTTTTTGCTGCCTTCCTTTGGGTTACTTGAACACTTTTACAATTTCATTTTAATTTTACCAAATTTTGTGGTATCTCTTTTTTGTAGTGATTTTTAAATTGGTTGTCATGGTATTTCCTTTATATGTATAGCTTCCCACAGTATGTTGACATCAATATATTACCATTTCAAATAAATACAGAATTTTACCTTTTTTATGTCATTTTTCCTCCCCTTTATAAATAGATTGTTTTTTGAAGTAATTTCTCTGCACATACTAGGAACAAAACAGTATTACAACTTTAATACACAACTATCACATATGATTTAGCAATGCATTATATCTATCTACCTTCTCATTTTTGTAGCCTTTTGTCCCTAACATTATTTAATATCCCCTCTTTATCCTTTGTTTTACCTTTCTGGGGCTTATTTTGGCTATGTTTAAAGGGGATCTACTAGCAGCAAATACTCTTAGTTTTTCTACAACTGAGGATTTCTCAACTTTTTCATTTCTAAATAATGCTTTTACTGGACGTAGAATTTTAGGGTAGCAGATCTTTTCTTTAAATAGTAGAAAATGTGTCATAACTGACACCAGAAGACAAGGTGGAAATATTTCCAAGAACAGAGGACAACCATGCGCTCAGTGAGTTGAAAGACATCTCTTCCCCTCGCATTCGTTTCCAAAGCTGCCGTTTACATTACCACAGTCTTATTGGCTTCACACAACATAAATGTATTACCCTGCAGTTCTGGAGGTCAGAAGTCTCACAGAGCTAATGTTAAGGTGTCAGTAGGGCTGTAATCTTTCATGCGTGTCTGTGTGAAGAGACCAAACGGGCTTTGTGTGAGCAATAAAACTTTTTAATCACCTGGGTGCAGATGGACTGAGTCCAAAAAAAGGAGTCAGCAAAGGGAGATAGGGGTGGGGTAGTTTTATAGGATTTGAGTAGGTAGTGGAAAATTATAGTTAAAGGGCATTATTCTTTTGTGGGCAGGGTTGGGGGTCACAAGGTGTTCGGTGGGGAGCTCCTGAGATTCATTGTCCAGGAGAAGGAATGTCACAAGGTTAATTGATCAGTTAGGGTGGGGCAGGAACAAACCACAATGGTGAAATATCATCAGTTAAGACAGGAACTGACTATTTTCACTTCTTTTGTGGTTCTTCAGTTGCTTCAGGCCATCTGGATGTATAAGTGCAGGTCACAGGGGATATGATGACTTAGCTTGAGCTCATAGGCCTGACATTTCTGTCTTCTTATATTATTAAAAAAAAAAAACAAACAAAATAGTGGTGAATTGTTGGGGCAGTGAAAATTTTTGGGGGTGGTATGGAGAGATAATTGGTGTTGTTTCTCAGGGCTGCTTCAAGTGGGATTAGTGTGGGAACCTAGAGTGGGAAATATTAAACTGAAGAAAGATTTGGGGGTAAAGAGTGATATTGTGGGGTTGTTAGAAGGACCATTTGTCATATAGAATGATTGGTGACAGCCTGGATGTAGTTTTGTATGAATTGAAAAATTAAACAGCATATACAAGGTCCAAATAAAAGAAGGAGAAAAACAGTTATTAAAGGACTAAGAATTGGGAGGACCCAGGACATCCAATTAGAGAGTGCCCAAGGAAGTTCAGCATAATTATTTGCTTGGTTGGCAAGTTTTGGGGCTCTATCCTTGAGGTTTTTTATGTTGTCATATACCAGGACAGAATGATTTAGGTTAAACCAACACTCTTCCTTTAAAAATATACAGAGTCCTCCTTTTTCATCAGTGAGTAAGTCGAGGCTTTGGCAGTTTTGGAGGACAACCACAGCTAAAGAGTCAACCTGGGCCTGAAGGACTGATAAAGTTTGTGATATGTCTGTGATGCTAGCAGAGAAGTTATTAGAGAGGCTACAAAAGGTCATGATAGAGATTGAAATGTCCAGTCTGAGAGCAATAGTGGAGGCAGAAAGTCCTAAACCGACAGGCAAGGGAATTAGTGGAATAACCCTTTTTGGCATGATGGTTTCATGAGGGGAACAGGAAGCTGTTTGTTCCCATTTCCAAATTGAATTTTGGGAGTAAGGAAAAGTAGTGTGCATGTGCCAGTCCAATTAGCATGTAGACACATATAGGTAGAGGATCCACAAAGGAAGAGACCTTGTGCAAGGCAAAACTGGAACTGCAAAGTGAAAAGATGAAAAGGAGTACTAAAAGAAGTGTCTTGTACCCAGACTCCTAGGGATCCAGCTAGTGTGGCAGCCATCAGAGATTGTAGTGGGGACTGATGGGGTAACTGCATAGAGGGGAAGGTTCTTTGCATGGTGTATGAGAAAGTGTCAAGTGTCTATGAGCAACCTTTCACTGTTATTTACGGGGCTGTGTATAAGCAAATAAGAAGAGGTCCTGGGAGGAGTGTCTGAAGAGCAAGGGGAAGGAAGCCAAGGATGGAGTGAAATACAGAGTAAATGTCTTCCTAAGCAATAATAACTGCTAATGTTTTTAAGTTTGTCAGTATTGATAGAGGGTTTATCTGTAACAGGGAGCTGGAAAGCCCCAATTGTTTGAGTGATGTGTGTAGTTGGGCTTTGAAGATGAAGATTGAAGGAACATCGAGAAGGTGGAAAGTTACCCAGGGGGATTTCAGTGGGTATTTGCCTAGAGATGCATAAAGGAGCAGCCACAGGAATAGTAGCTTGTGTTGTGAGGGGTCCAAACACTGGGGGAGTAGAGATGATAAAAGGAGAAAAGTTTTTTAAGGAAGTTTTTTAAGAAGGGCGGTAGCTTGCTGATGTGGAATGTGTGGGGAGGTCTTGCTATACCTGTCTAGAAAGTAAATAAGTTCTTCAGGAGGGTAAAGGTGAGGGCTGTAAAAGGAAGTTCAGAGGTGTTGGGAGACAGGAGATGTTACCCAGTCGGTATGAAAGGCAGGGACAGCTGTATATGCGTAGGAAGAAAGGAAAATGCAAAGCCAGCAATTGCTCGCTAAGGAGGGATTAGAAATGGCTAGGAGAGAGTGAGTGAGACTGATAGTGTGGTGGTGATAGCTGGAGAGAGGGAGAGGGTAGCATAAGAATGGGAAGGAGAATAAGAGTGAGTATAAAAGTAAAGAATAGGACTTCATCAGGGTGGAAGTAGTGGAGTGTGCCCTGCCAGCAAAGATCATCTATCCACTCCAAGAGGAAGTCAAGAGTGGCAGTTTGGCGATAGGACCGGGAGATATCAGCTGTGATGGTTTGGAGAAACAGTGTAAACCGATAGTGTAAACAAGAGCAGGGCACTTATGAGTAGTTGAGAATGGTGACTAGAAGTGTGACTAGACAGAAGATAGTAGGGATGACAAGTTTTTGGGGCGCAGTCCAAGTAGTGAGGTTGACTGTGTAAAGCCCTATTGCAAAAAGTAGGGTAAGGATGAATAGACCTAATAGAATGAAGGGACATATTAGGCTCATAAGGGTTATTACTGTTTTTCAGAAATGTGAGTGAGTTTAAGGGAAGTAGGGGAGAGTACTTGTGACTTCCAGGAGAAAAAGGAAAGATCAGGCTTGCTGTCCAATGGACACAGCTTTATTCAGGAATGGTGAACCCAATGGGGAGGGTCCTTCAGACAGACAGCAGTTGGGGTGCTATAGAGGACTAGGTAGGGTTCAGTCCATCGAGGCTATAGAGCTTGAGGGGTCAGACTCTTAACAAGAACTGATCGTCCAGCTAGGGTGTCTTCATATGGTTGGGAATCTGGAGGAGGCAAGAGAAGATTAGCAGCCTGGTGAATTTCCTGTCTAGCTTGCTGGAGGACTGCAAGATAGTTGCCCAGAGGACTGGTGTCTGGGACGAGGTTGGGGCCAAGCAAGAAAGTGAGTCCATATACAAGTTCAAATGGACTGTACCCTGTAGCATATTGAGAGTAGGCTCTACTTCTGAGAAGGACTAGTGATGGAAGTATTGTCCAGTCCTTTTTAAGTTGGAAGCTGAGTTTGGTGAGGTGTGTTTTTAAAAGACTCTTAGTTCTTTCTGCCTTTTCCAAAGACTGAGGATGGTAGGGGGTATGAAGGTTCCACTGAATATCAAGAACCTGAGAGACAGCTTGGGTGATTTGACTAATAAAAGCCAAACCACTATCAGATTGAATAGAAGTAGGGAGGCCAAATCAGGGAATTATGTCTGCTAGAAGGGAAGAAATGACTGCAGTAGCCTTTTCAGAGGTAGTGGGAAAGGCCTTGACCCATTTGGTGAAGCTGTCAATCCAAACTAGGAGATATTTAAATTTACAGACATGAGGCATATGAGCGAAGTCAATCTGCCAATCTTGTGTTGGAGTAAATCCACGAGCCTGATGTGTAGGAAAAGGAGGAGGCCTGAGAAAGCCTTGAGGGCTGGTGGCATGGTAGACACAGCATTGAGAGGTGATGGTCTTAAGGATGGATTTCCATGAAGAGAAGGAGATGGGGGACTGCAGGAGGCAAGCCAGAGGCTTCTATCCCACATGGAAGTAGTCATGCAGGGAAGAAAGCATAGACTGAGCTTGTGAGGCAGGAAGAATGAATTTTCCATGATTTAAGAGCCACTTGCCCTGAGTTGGAAAAGACTGGTATAGCAGGTTTTCAGAAGAGTAGTTGGGAGTGATAAATGAGGAAGAAAAATACTAGCCCTCTGGAGTGGGAGCTGGAATATTAGCAGGTGAGGAGGCATTGGCTATTTCTTTTGCTGTCCTGTCGGCATAGGCGTTTCCTTTTGCAATAAGATGTGTAGGTTTCTGGTGTCCTTTACAATGAATGACTCCAGGCTTGGCCAGCAGGAGACCAGCCTTAAGGAAGGCCTTTATTAGGGAGGCATTGATAATGGAAAGGGTTTGTGTGGTAAGGGAGCCTCTCTCAGCCCCTATGGCAGCATGGTTATGGAGGATGTGAAAAGCATATTTGGAGTCAGTATAAATGTTAATGTGCATCCCCTTAGTGAGAGAGAGCACACAAGTTAAAGCAATCAGTTTGACTTGTTGGGAAATGGTGGAAGGAGGAAGCACAGCAGCTTCGATAATAGAGGTGTGGAACACCACAGTATATCCAGCTTTGGCTGGTGAAAATTGATTGGGTGGTCTGAATTTTGAATTGGAAGAATAGAAATATGAGGAAAGGGGGAAGATACTATGTATATCAGGGAAATACAGTAATGTGGTTCAGGACTTGTGCTGGGTAGTAAGTGAGAAGCTGGGTTGAAATCGTGCCCATGGCCAATAGTTACTGTTGAGGTTTCAATAAAGAATGAATAGAACTGGAAGAGTCGAGGAGCAGACAGTAAGTGTGAAAGGTGCGAGGAGGATATTAACACTTGAAGGTTGTGAGAACTGTAAAGGGTAAGTGGAGCATAACTTGTGATTTTGAGGGCTTCTGGAAGTATTACAGCAGCAGCTGCCACTGCAAACAAATATGAGGGCCACGCCAGAATTGTGAGGTCAAGTTGTTTTGATAGAAAGGCAACAGGCCATGGGCCTGGCTCCTGTGTGAAGACTCCAGCAGCACAGCCTTGTATTTCAGCTGTGTGTAAGGGAAAAGGAAGGGACAAGTCAAGGAGTGCTAGTGTGGGAGCTCTCTCCAGGGCCTTTTTGAGAAAGCGAAAAGAAGAATGGGGAAATGACTTAGGGTCTATGGTATCAGTTAAGTTACCTTTTGTGAGCTTGTAAAGTGGTTTCGTTAGGACAGCAAAGCCTGGTATCCAGAGTCGAAAATATCCAACAATGCCTAAGAAGGAAAGGAGTTGTTGTTTGGTGGTGGAGATTGGAGTCTGGGAGATTAACCGAGCACGGTCTGCAGGAAGGGTGTGTGTATGTTGATGGAGTATTACGTCGAGATAGGTAACTCTAAGGGGAGAAATTTGTGCCTTGGAGGGGGATACTCGGTATCCATTTGAATAGAGATGTTGAAGAAGCAGGATAGTGTCCTGTTGGGCAGATTGGTAAAACAAGCTGTAAAGAAGAAGATCATCAAAATATTGAATAAGGTGGGAGGCAGATGGGTGAACAGAATGCAGATCATGAGAAAGGGCCTGGCCAAGGTAGTGTGGGCTGTCCCTGAAGCATTGGGGCAGAACAGTCCAGATGAGTTGTTGGGATTGGTGGGTGCCAGGGTCAGTCCAAGTAAAGGCAAAAAGAGGCTAGGAGGAGGGATACAATGGGATAGTAAAGAAGGTGTCTTTGAGGTCAATAACAGAATAATGAGTTGTGGAAGTGGGTATTGAAGATAGGAGGGTATAGGTGTTTGGCACTATAGGGTGGATGGGAAAGACGATTTGATTGATAAGGCAAATATCCTGAACCAACCTGTAAGATTTGTCCGGTTCCTGGATGGGTAGGATAGGGGAGTTGTAAGGAGGATTTGTAGGCTTTAAGAGGCCATGTTGTAACAGGTGGGTGATAACAGGCTCTAGTCTCTCAAAGCCTGTTGTGGGATGGGATACTGGTGTTGAGCAGGGTAACAGTGATTTTAACGGAATGTTAAGGGGTGCATGATCAGTCGCCAAGGAAGGAGTAGAGGTATCCAATATTTGTAGATTAAGGCAGGGCGACACAAGGGGAGGATGCGCAGGAGGCTTTGAACTGAGAAAAAGGGTGGCAATGAGGTGTGGCTGTAGCCCAGGAATATTTAGGGAAGTGGATAGTTTTGTTAAAATGTCTTGACCTAATAAGGAAACTGGGCAGGTGAGGATAACTAAAAAGGAGTGCATAAAAGAATGTTGTCCAAGTTCTCACCAGAGTTGGGGAGTTTTAAGAGGTGTAGAAGCCTGGCCATCAGTACCCACAACAGTGATGGGGGCAAGGGAAATAAGTCCTTGAAAAGAAGGTAATGTGGAGTGGGTAGCCTCCATATTGATTAAGAAGGGGACGGACTTACCCTCTACTGTAAGAGTTACCCAAAGTGTCTGTGATGGTCCAGGGGGCTTCTGAGGCGATTGGGCAGTGTCAGTCTTCAGCTGCTAAGCTGAGAAGATGTGGGAAGGAGTCAGTCAGAGAACCTTGGGACAGAGCTCCAGGAGCTCTGGGAATGGCTGCCAGATGAGTTGGACAGTCCAAATTCCAGTGGGGTCCCGCATAGATGGGACATGGCTTAGGAGAATCCTGGGCTGTGGGCATTCCTCGGCCCACTGGCCAGATTTCCAACACTTGAAGCGAGATCCTGGGGGAGGAGGTCCTGGAAGAACACAGGCTGCTGCGGTTTAGGCATTTTGAAGTTCTTGTATGCTGGAGACGTAACTGGGGTTTCTTTCACAGTGGAGGCAAGTAATTGCAACTCAGAAATACGTTGCCGCTTGGCTGCTTCTTCTCTATTATTGTACACCTGGAAGGCCAGGTTAATTAAGTCCTGTTGTGGCATTTAAGGGCCAGAATCTAATTTTTAGAGCTGTTTCTAATGTCAGGAGTGGATTGGATAATAAAATACATACTGAGAATAAGACGACCTTCTGGAGCCTCTGGGTCTAGGGCAGTAAAGCATCTGACGGTTGTTGCTAAATTTGCCATGAACTGGGCTGGGTTTTATATTTGATGAAGAAAAGCATAAACGCTAACTGATTTGGGAGAGGTCGGATAAGGAAAAGGGAGCATTAACCTTGACTACGCCTTCAGCTCCAGCCACCTCTCTAAGAGGAAACTGTTGGGCGGGTGGGGGAGAGCTAGTCGCAGAACAAAACTGTAAGCCAGATGGGGTGTGAGGAGGGGAGGTAATAGGAGGGTTATAGGGTGGGGTAGCAGAGGCTGAGGAAGAATTGGGACCTGGCTCAGACTGGTGAGGAGCAGCCTGGGGAGGAGGGGAGAGGTCAGATGGGTCCGTAGAAAAGGAGGATTCAAACGACTCACAGTTTGGGTTGGAGGTTGAAGGAACAGACAGGAGAGAAAGAAGAAAGATTTGGCATGAGTCACATTGGGAGCAGAGACTAGGGAGGGGCCGATGTGTAGTAAAGAATACCTGGACGTGAGGCACCTCAGACCATTTGTCCATTTTCCAACAAAAATCATCCAGGTCTTATAAGACGGAGAAATCAAAAGTGCCATTTTCTGGCCATTTGGAACCATTGTCGAGTTTGTATTGGGGCCTAGCGGTATTGCAGAAGAAAATAAGGCATTTAGATTTTAGGTCAGGTAGGAGTTGAAGAGGTTTTAAGTTCTTGAGAACACAGGCTAAGGGAGGAGGGGGAATGGAGGTGGAAGATTGCCCATAGTGAAGAAGATAAGTTTAAAGAGAAAGGGAGAGACATGGAGAAGGGGGTGGTAAGCAGCCCTGGGCTGTAATGTGGGTGAGCAGCCAAAGCAGGCATCCCCACAACTGACTTGCCACCAAAGGAATGTGGGTGAATGACCAAGGCAGGCATCCCTGCAGTGATCAGACACCAATGGAATGTGGGTGAATGATCAGGGCAAGCATCCTCGTGATTATCAGACACCAAGGGAAAACTGCCTTCCTGAGTCTGTGAATGGTGCCAGGGTTTTGGGCTCACCAACAAAATGTGTCTCCTTTGTCTCTACTACAGAGGAAAAAGAAGTGGAATTGGAAGGACAGAGAGATTGAAGGATAATGAGAGAGGCTGGAGAAGAGAGTGAAAAGACTGATTACTTGATTCAAAATTGGTGAGATGTTCCTTGGGCTGGTTCCTACCCGAGGATGTAGATGGATCTTGTGATGAGTGAGGGCGAGGACAGTGGGCCAGTGTCCCTAAAAAGTCCCCCTGTCCCAGGTTTCAGCACCAAATGGTATGCATGTCCATGCAAAGAGACCACCAAACTGGCTTTGTGTGAGCAATAAAGCTTTTTAATCACCTGGGTGCAGGCGGACTGAGTCCAAAAAAGGAATCAGCAAAGGGAGATAGGGGTAGGGCAGTTTTATAGGATTTGGGTAGGTAGTGGAAAATTGCAGTTAAAGGAGGTTGTTGTCTTGCAGGCACAGGTGGGGCACAGGAGGTTACAAGGTGCCCAGTGGGGAGCTTCTGAGATTCATTGTCCAGGAGAAGGAATGTCACAAGTTTAATTGATCAGTTAGGGTGGGGCAGGAAGAAATCACAACTGTGGAATATTATCAGTTAAGGCAGGAACTGGCTATATTCACTTCTTTTGTGGTTCTTTGGTTGCTTCTGGTCATCTGGATGTATATGTGCAGGTCACAGGGGATATGATGGCTTAGCTTGGGCTCAGAGGCCTGACATAATCCTTCTGGAGGCTCCAGAGTAGTGAACTGGATCCTCTGTTTCTTATCTTCCAAGCACTCCCACATATCTGGTTCCATGGCCGCTTCTTTCCTTAAATCACATCCCTCCCCAGTGTCCCACTCCTCTCTGACTGCAAGCCTCCTCTTCTATTTAAAGCCCTTGTGACAATATTGATTTAATCTTCATAATCAGGTTGCTTATTCTCAAACTCCCGGAAAACCGGGGTTGATGGTCTCATGCTGGTTTGGATAAAATGACACTGACATATGTGGAGTGTTTTTAAGGAGAGAAAAGTTTAATATACAAGAATGAAGGAAGATGAAAACAGCTCCCCTGTACAGAGAAAGAGGGACAGGGGATTGTAACAAAGAGAAAACTCTATGTGGGGAAGAAAAGTAGCTGCTTATATGAGGAGGCTGGAGAAGGTGGTGTCTGATTTGCATAGGGCTCAAGGGATAGGTTTGACCAGGCATGTCATTCACGTAGCCTGTGAAAAACACTGGCCCTCCCATGGTAGTCTTTAAATATGAAAATGCAGGTCATCATAATGTTCTACACACATGGGGATATATGGGGACAGCCATGTTGCCAGAAACATGTGGGAACAAGGAAGAAGACAGTGGGAATCACCATGTTTGGGTGAACCCAGTTTCTAATGGCTGGTATTTGCATAGGAAACCTTCCCAGCCTGGCTCCAAGAGCCAGGGCTTTCCAGCTAGACAAGAAACATTTCTAGAGTGGCTTTAAAAGAACAAAACCTTCCCAAGGACCCCTTTTCCTCTCTATCTGCCTAAAATAATTTCTTCATAACTCCTGTATTATTTAGGTTCCAGAAACAAGGACATGGACATCTTTTGGGTGGAGACATTATTCATTCCACCAACAATAAACATATTCCCCAGAATTGTCCTTCTCTAAAGTAAAATTTAAAAAATCATGAAGCATTTTTATGAATCAAGAGAACTGGACAAAATCTTAGACTCAGGTTCCTCTAACTTGGGAGTTTTATCTGCTGGGGTTTGCTCACTCCACTGTCTCTAATGTAGATTTATTGATGTGTAGATAGTTTTAGAGGATTTTTAAATTTTGTGACCCAATGTAAACAAAACACTATCTGAGACAGGTCTCAATCAATTTACAGGGTTATTTTTCCAAATATATGGCTTATGGCCTGTGACACAGCCTTAGGAGATCCTGCAAACATGTGCCCAAAGTGGTTGGATTACACATTGGTTTTATGCACTTTAGGGAGCACAGAAATTACTGCAAAGACATAAATCAATACATATCAGATATGCATTAGTTTGTCCTGGAAAGGTGGGAATTCTTGAAGAAGGGGCTTCCAGGTCATAGGTGAAGTCAAAGCTTTCCTGACTGGCTACTAGTTGAAAGAGTTAAGCTCTTCCTAAAGAGTAGAATTCACCATAAAAAATGCTTGAGTTTAGGAAACGGAGGTTCTTGTCATGTAGATGAATCCTATGGGTAGCAAATAAAGTAGACAGTGAATGTTGCTTATCAGACCTTTAAAAACATGTCAGACTCTTTGGAAAAGACTTAGTAAGGGGAGGAGATTCTCTATAAAATGCAAATTTCCCCCACAACAGGCAGCTTAGCAGGGCCACTTCAGAGTATGTCAAAGAAATGTTTTTAGGGTAAAATATTTTTATTTTCTTCAGGGCCTATTATCTGTCACGTTGGACTATAATATCTCATTGCTACAAAGTATCTGTTTTGTCAGTTGAAAGATCTCTGTTGTAATGATAATGCTGGTCAGTTGTGTCTGAACTCCAAAGGGAGAAGAGTATAATAAGGCACATCTAAACCCACATGCCAGTCATGGCCTAATCTAGTTTTTCAAATTTCTTTGAAGTTCTCTCTGCCAAAAGAGGAGTCCATTCAGCTGGTTGGTGGCCTACAACTTAATTTTTGGTTTTAGCACATAGAAAAACAAAATGACTGCACAAATTCAATCTAAAATAGATTGGTAAAGACAAATTAAGAGCTTCCTGAATATTCCTAGATGTCAAAGAAAAAGAAATTATTATAATTCAGAAGAGAAATACCCTTCATACAAAAGATTAATGCTTTTTTTTTACTATCTTGGTTTGGGTCCACCAGCAATGAGGATTCCTGTTTAGGCAGCAAATTTACACTGGGAGGAAAGGAGGAAAGTGAGGAAGGGAACAGAAGATGAATGGTAAAAGACACATCAACAACCCACCTGACTCAGGAGAACTGAAGATCAACCACATGTGGAAACATGGACTAAATTCCTCTGGGCTGTTCCATCTGAGAGATGACGAAGCTGGGGTATGTGTACACCTTATCCTGTCCTCACTGATTGTGAGCTGTCTCTCTTGTTCTCTTTCAAGCTGCTATAACACATTCCTTGTCACTGTGTAATTCATAAGGAGCACATATTTATTTTCTCACATGTCTGGAGAATGGGGAAATTTAAGATCGAGGCATGGGCAGGTTAAGGTCTGCTTTCTTTGCTTTCAAGACGATGCCTGGAGTTCTGGGTCCTTCAAAGGAAGGAAGGTCGTGTCTTAACATCACAGAGGAGTAGCAGAGAGAGAGAGACAGATCCTAGCCCTATAATCCCTGTTTATAGTGGTATTAATGTATTCCACTAGAGGGCTCCACCCTGATGACCTAAAAACATCCCAATAGGCCCCATATGGCAATACCATTACACTGAGAATTAACTTTACAACAGATGGATTCTGGAGGACACAGTGAAACCACAGAACTTTCCTAATAAGGGAGGAGACCACCCCTCATATTGTCTTATGGCCAATTTCTGCCTCCAAAGAAAGAAGAAGTAAACACTAAAAGGCAGAAATGAAATCCACAGGCAGACAGCCCAGCACAGCACCCTGGGCCTGGTAGTTAAAGATCGATCCCTGACCTAATTGGTTCTGTTATCTCTAGATTACAGACATTGTATAGAAATGCACTGTGAAAATCCCTATCTTGTTTTGTTGCAATCTAATTACCGGTGCATGCAGCCCCCAGTCACGTATCCCCTGCTTGCTCAATCAATCACGACCCTCTCACATGCACAGCCCTTAGAGTTGTGAGCCCTTAAAGGGACAGGAATTGCTCACTGGGGAGCTTGGCTCTTGAGACAGAAGTCTTGCCGATGCCCCCGGCCAAAAAAAACCCCTTCCTTCTTTAACTCGGTGTCTGAGGAGTTTTCTCTACGCCTCGTCCTGCTACACTGAGAGACACCCATTCAAGGCCATTTGTTCTGCAATGCATGCAGGTAGCATTCTCTGCCCAAGACCATAAAGAACATAAGACATGCATATTGCCATTGGAAGTGAGCAGAGGTACAGCAAAAGGAAAGCCCTGGACTACAGATGGAGACTTCTACATTCATCCTGGTACAGTTAACCCTTGAATAACTTGGGTTTGAAATTTGCAGATCCACTTATATTTTCTTCTGTGTGTCACCTATGAGCAAGCAAGCACTTAATACATAGAAAATATATTTTCTCATTTTTATAGTTTTCTTAATAACATTTTTTTCTTTAGCATACTTTAATTGAAATAATAGACTATATGATATAAATAACTTTAAAAAAGTGTTAATCAACTATTTATTTTATCACTATGGCCAGCAGTCAAAAGTAAGCTATTAGTACTTAAGTTAGAAATGCAAAAGTTCTACACAGGTTTTCAACTGCACCAGTGCTCAGTACTCCAACTTCCACATTGTTCAGGAGTCAACTGCCCTTTCAGTCTGTAGCTGCATCTCTCTGGAACAGCATCTTGGCAGGTGGGTTGCAAGTAAAGGAATCCGGTAAATAACATCTCAAACTGTGCTGCATTAGTATGACAATTATGTAAAATCAAAGGCATTTAGAAAGCAGTAAATGCACTAAAAGGCTCTTCCTAAACATCCCTTATCTGCCTAAAAGGAGATTCTCCAGAAGGAAACGAATTGTCAAGAAAATTCTTCCTGAGAATCTTTATATCAGGGAAAATTAATATCAAAGCGGAATCTAAAATAGAAGAGACTGGAAGTTGATGCTTTATCCAGACAAGCTTTTATCTGTTCTTTTGAGGACACACTTCTGTTCTCATCTATTCTCTCCAGGTTGCCTACACTTCCCAATTCCCTCTTCCCTAGAAAGGAAATATAAACAACTGGATCTCATTGAGTTACCTGGGTAATCACCCTGCTATGATATCCTGCTGCACTTTAAATGAATTTTGTTTGCCTTTTCTCTTATTAATCTTCCTTTTGTCAGTTTATTTTCAGCAAACATTTAGAGGACAAATGGAACTTTCTTGCTTTCTCCCAATATAAGCAAGTTTCCTTAAAATTCAGGCTGTTTACAAAGCAGCAGGAAGGTTTGTGCACAGGCTACAGCACTGTGATTTGGCTCCCGTAGTCAGGCATCAGTAAAATTCTGTACAGCCCTAGGCTGTAGCCCACTGATGCCACTGCTACTGAGCCAGGCTGGGACATTTTTGGGCACACTAGAGATGTGAGATATATCAAGTGCAAATCCCTGTCCAATTACATCTGGATCCAACTGATTTCTCCATGTACAAAGGCAATTGCTTGATACAAAATTGAATGTCTCCTTCCTGAAGATGTTATCAAGGAGGCTGGTGTCTGGGTCAGGATGATGTCTCCACTAACTGATAAAAAGTGAAAAAGGAAAGTGGTATTGATGGTGCATGGCAGGGACCTGCTTCATTCAGTGGTTACCTTCACTAAGAGAGATGAACTTTGGGAAATAACAATGGCAGAAAAGAAGGTAGACTATGAAGGTGCCCAAAACAAGAATAAGGTGCAGCCCATTTAGTCTATGGGTATTATAGAGACCTGCACCTCTTGATAATGGAGGATCTGTGAGTGCTGCGTGCATTGAGAAAACATGGTATCATCTCTGCATCTGTAGTAAATTGTCTGATCTCATATTGGTAAGAACAATGGCATAACACCATTATCTAATACTTACAAATACATGTAGCATCATGTCAATAATTTTATTTTTAATTTTTTTACATAGGAACAATATTAAACCCAGAGAAATGTTGCATGTATATGACAAATACCCCCTTCCCTAACTGGAATCATATAAGAGTCTTTTGAAGACTTGAGAATTGTACCATCTAACACTTTACTATGGGTTTCCTACAAACTACTATATTCTCCTAAATAATCCCCATACACCAATGAAATACATTACTCCATCGACTCCTGAGGAATATTTCAAATTGTCAAAAATAAACTATAAAATGTTTCTCATAACAACATAGTCACTAGTAGAAACACATTTTCTGTGGACAAATTTGTGCTACCCTGGTCTTACCTGGGACACCTGGGGACACTGAGCTGGTGCTCAGTTACTGAGATGAGCCAGCCCTGCAGCTGTGCCCAGTCTGCCCCATCCCCTACTCATTTGCATGTTCCCAGCACACTTCCTCCTTCCCTGAAGACTTTTTAATAGGCTGGTCACACTTTGTGCAGGAGTCAGTCCCAGTCAGGACACAGCATGGACATGAGGGTCCTCGCTCAGCTCCTGGGGCTCCTGCTGCTCTGGCTCCCAGGTAAGGAAGGAGACACTAGCAGTTTACTTAGCTCAGTGTGCTCCCTACTGCTTTACTATTCAGGGAAATTCTATTACAACGTGAATAATTGTGTGTACATTTGTTTTTATGTTTCTAATCTCAGGTGCCAGATGTGACATCCAGATGTCCCAGTCTCCATCCTCCCTGTCTGCTTCTGTAGGAGACAGAGTCACCATCACTTGCCGAGCCAGTCAGGGCATTAGCAATGCTTTAGCCTGGTTTCAGCAGAAACCAGGAAAAGCTCCTAAGCTCCTGATCTATGCTGCATCCAGTTTGCAAAGTGGGGTCCCATCAAGGTTCAGCGGCAGTGGATCTGGGACGGATTACACTCTCACCATCAGCAGCCTGCAGCCTGAAGATTTTGCAACTTATTACTGTCAACAGGGTTACAGTACCCCTCCCACAGTGTTACACACTCGAACATAAACCCCCAGGGAAGCAGATGTGTGAGGCTGGCCTGCCCCAGCTGCTCCTCCTGATGCCTCCACTGGCTGAGAGTGTTCCTCAGATGCAGCCACTCTCTGATGGTGTTGGTAGAGGGGGACATGAAGTCACCTCTGCACCCAAATTCTTTTCTCTTTCTCAGCCCCAACTACACAGACATAGCAATGCCTCTCCTGATTTAATAAAGACAGAGATCATGACACCTAAGGAGTCTAGTTTATGGCTTCAGTTGGAATTCATACAATACAGAAGAAGCCACTATAGATATTCTAAGCTGGAATTGTCTTAATAAAGACAATTAGAGTAAACTACTAAAGTCTAAATAAAATGTACAGATAAATCTCTAAATTTAATATTGTATTTGCAAAGAAATATTTGCCAAGTGGGGCATAGAGGAAAACTCAGTGGTCTTCAATGTATTTAAAGAATGAAGAGAAAGTTAGCATTTTATGAAAAAGGGAAAATATTACCTACGGCTCTTGGGGAAAGTTCATTGGCACTAGTAAGGCTTGGGAGCTGGCAAGCTCAGGCTGGCGAGCAGTGGTGGACAAATTGAATCCTAGAATAATAACAAGTTATCTCAGATATTATGGATCAATTTGATTTCAGGTTACAAGAAGCCAAAGCAGTGAAGCTTGCAGAGAATTTTGTTTCTGAAATACCAGCGATTCGGTATAGATCCTGCTGCTCACCACACAGAAGCCAATCACTAAGACAGCAAGTATTGCCAACGAACAGGCTTTAATCAGGTGCTGCAGTCAAGGTGATGGGACACCGTTCGCAAATGTATCTCCCTGACCAACTAAAATTAGGGTTTATATAGCAGGGAAGAAATGTGGGAAAACAGGAATTAGCGAGGGGTAAGGAAGATAATTTGGTCAATAGGAAGCAGGAGGTCAGTTAGGCGATCATAATGGGCAAGGGGTCTGATGTCTCACTGTTCCAATTCAGTGATATGTAAGTTTCAGCTCTTTGATAGTATCTGGGAGGCCTGTTGATTGGTTTACTGGCAGAAAAAAAAAAAAAAAAAAAAAAAAACCTCGGGTAAGACAGATGTAATTATCCTGAGTTTTCAGACTGGGGGTGTCAATTTCTATGTTTATTCAAAAAAACATAAACATTAGTTCCCTGGGATAATGGGGCCTATTTCAATTGCATTCTAGAAACAGTATCTTGTACCCTGAGTTCCTTTCCCCTCTGGTTTCTTGGCTCTGTTGGGTATGACAAGAATGACCAAATTCCTAAGATTCATTTTCACACTACAGCTTTTCAAAGCCAAGGATATAGTAGTCATGAAAGCTGATATTAGAAGCAGGATTCTCTGGCGCTCCCTCAGAAAACAGAATGCATGTGCCCCTGAAGTATGAGCTGTTTAACCATGTAGTCCTCAGTCCTGTCTGGAAGCTTAGGGGTAGGGATGCTGATGCTCTCAGCTTCCTACAGCATCTTTCCAGGTGTTTCTCAAGTCCTCATCTCTGTCCCTGTGTTTGTCTTAGGTACCAATGGAGAATATTGAGTCATCCTTTTCTGACTTCCAAATCTTGTGGAAAGACTTCTTATTGGGCAGCTCTATAAGAAACAAGAGAGGCAAAAAGGGATATTTATGTAAGTTAAAATGAGGCCCCTGTGAGGCCCCGTGAGACCAAAGGTTCTTGGTCTCACACTGCTTTAGATAAAATGCCACGGAAACACGTGGAGTGGTTTTAAGGAGAGAAAAGTTTAATATGCAAAAAGGAAGGAAGAAGAAAACAGCTAAACAGCTCCGCCATACAGAGACAGAGGGACGGAGATGGAGAAAATTCCATGAGCAGTGGAAAAGTGACTGCTTATAGGAGGAGTCTGAAGGAGGTGGTGTCTGATTTGCATAGGGCTCAGGGGATTGGTTTAACCAGGCATGTCATTCACATAGCCTGAGAAAAAACTAGCCCTCCCACCCTAGCCGTTTAATATGCAAATGTAGGGCACCATAATGTTCTATGCACATGGAGAGATGTAGGGACAGCCATGTTGCCAGTCACATGTGGGGGCAAGGAAGAAGAAGGTGGGAATTGCCATGTTTGGGTGAACCCAGTTTCTCATGGCCTTTATTTGCATATCAAAGCTTGCCAGCCTGACTCTAAGAGTCAGGACTTTCCTACTAGAAAAGAAACATTTTTGGAGTTGCTTTAAAAGAAACAAAACCTTCCCAAGGACCCCCTTTCCTCTCTATCTGCCTAAAATAATTTCTTTATAACTCCTATTGAACTTGGGTTCCAGAGACGAGGATATGGACATCTTTTGGGTAGTATTTATTCCACCAAAAATTAATATATTTTTCAGACCTCTGAGCCCAAACTAAGCCATCATATCCCCTGTGACCTGCATGTACACATCCAGATGGCCTGAAGCAACTGAAGATACACAAAAGAAGTGAAAATAGCCTTAACTGATGAAATTCCACCATTGTGATTTGTTCCTTCCCCACCCTAACTGGTAGGATATAGTCTCCCCTGCCCTTAAGAAGGTACTTTATAATATTCTCCCCCACCCTTAAGAATGTACTTTGTATGGCTATACCAAACCTGTAAGAACTAATGATAATCCCACCACCCTTTGCTGACTCCTTTTTCAAACTCAGCCCGCCTGCACCCAGGTGAAATAAACAGCCTTGTTACTCACACAAAGCCTGTTTGGTGGACTCTCTTCACACAGACACATGTGACAATATTCCCCAAAATCGTCCTTATCTGAAGTAAAATTTAAAAAATAACAAAGTTTTTTTATGAAGCAAGAGAGCTGGACAAAATCTTAGACTTAGTCAGAGTCTAACTTGTGAGTCCTCTAACTTGTGAGTTTTAGCTATTAAGGTGTGCTCACTCCACTGTCTCTACTGTAGACTTTTGGATATGTAGATAGTTTTAGAGAATTTTTAAATTCGATGACCCAGTGTAAACAAAACAGTATCTGAGACAGGTCTCAATCAATTTATAGGTTTATTTGCCAAAGATAAGGCTTATGGCCTGTGACACAGCCTTAGGAGAGCCTGCAAACACGTGCCCAAGGTGGTTGAATTACACATTGGTTTTACACATTTTAGGGAGACGCAGAAATTACAGGCAAAGACACAAATCAATATACATAAGATATACATCAGTTTGTCCTGGAAAGGTGAGATATCTTGAAGCAGGGGCTTCCAGGTCACAGGTGGATTCAAAGGTTTCCTGATTGGCAACTGACTGAAAGAGTTAAGCTCTGCCTAAGAGTTGAATTTATCATAAAGAAGTGCTTGAGTTTAGATAAGGGGGCATGGAAGCCAAAGTTCTTGTCATGTAGATGAATCCTATGGGTAGCAGACAAAGTAGATGGGGAGGGGCTTATCAGACCTTAGAAAAAAAATCAGATGCTTTGGGAAACACTTAGTAAGGGGAGGAGATTCTCTGAAGAATACAAATTTTCCTGACAACAGGCAGCTTTGCAGGGCCACTTCAGACTAGGTCAAAGAAATATTTTTAGGGTAAAATATTTTGATTTTTTTCAGAGCCTATGATCTGTCATGTTGGAGTACGGTATCTTATTGCTACAAAGAGTCTGTTTCGTCAGTCCAAAGATCTCTGTTGTGATGATAATCCTGGTCAGTTGTGTCTGAACTCCAAAGGGAGGAGAGCATACTGAGGCACATCTAAATCCACCTGCCAGTCATAGCCTAACCTGGTTTTTCAGATTTCTTTGAAGATCTCTCTGTCAAAAAAGAAGTCCATTCACCTGGTTGGTGGCTTACAACTTAATTTTTGGTTTCAACACACAGAAAAACAAAATAACTTCACAAATTCAATGAAAAATAGATTGGTAAAAAAAAACTTAAGCACTTCCTGAATATTCCTACATGTCAAAGAAAAATAAATTATTAGAATTCAGATGAGAAATACCCCTCATACAAAAAATCAATGGTTTTTTTTTTTTTTTTTTTTTTTTTAGTATCTTAATTTGGCTCCACCAGCAATGAGGATTCCTGTTTAGGCAGTAAATTTACACTGGGAGGAAAGGAGGAAAGTGAGGAAGGGAACAGAAGATGAATGGTAAAAGACACATCAACAACCCACCTGACTCAGGATAACTGAAGATCAACTACATGTGGAAACATGGACTAAATTCCTCTGGGCTGTTCCACCTGAGAGATGAGGAAGCTGGAGTATGTGTACACTTTTCACTCGCATCCATGTGAAGAGACCACTAAACAGGCTTTGTGTAAGCAATAAACCTTTTTAATCACCTAGGTGCAGGTGGGCTGAGTCCAAAAACAGAGTCAACAAAGGGTGGTGGATTATCATTAGTTCTTATAGGTTTTGGGATAGGTGGTCAAATTAGGAACAATGTTTTGTGGGCAAGGGTGGATCTCACAAAGTATATTCTCAAGGGTGGGGAAAACTACAAAGAACCTTCTTAAGGGTGGGGAGATTACAAAGTACATTGATCAGTTAGGGTGGGGCAGAAATAAATTACAATGGTGGAATGTAATCAGTTAAGGCTATTTTCACCTCTTTTGTGGATCTTCAGTTGCTTCAGGTGATCTGGATGTATACATGCAGGTCACAGGGGATATGATGGCTTAGTTTGGGCTCCGAGGCCTGACATTCCTGTCTTCTTATGTTAATAAGAAAAATAAAACAAAATAGTGGTGAAGTCTTGCGGTGGTGAAAAATTTTGGGGGTGGTATGGAGAGATAATGCCTGATGTTTCTCAGGGCTGCTTTGAGCAGGATTTAGGGCAGCGTGGGAACATAGAATGGAAGAGATTAAGCTGAAGGAAGATTTTGTGGTAAGCGGAGATGTTGTGGGATTGTTAGAAGAAACATTTATCATATAGAATGGTTGATGACGGCCTGGATACAGTTTTGGATGAACTGAGAAACAAAACAGAAGATACAAGATCCGAATAAAAGAAGGAGAAAAATAGGTATTAAAGGACTAAGAATTGGGAGGACCCAGGACATTCAATTAGAGAGTGCCCAAGGGGGTTCAGCATAATAATTACTGGTTTGGTTAGAAAGTTTTTGGGCTCTCTCCTTGAGTTTTTTTATGTTGTCATACACCAGACCAGACTGGTTTAGGTAAAAACAACACTTCATTTAACAATATACAGAGTCCTCCTTTTTCAGCAGTGAGTAAGTCAAGGCCTCGGCCTTTTTGGAGGACAACCGCAGCTAAAGAATCAACTTGGGCCTGGAAGACTGATAAAGTTTGTAATATGTCTGTGATGCTAGCAGAGAAGTCATTAGAGAGGCTACAGAAGGTTGTGACAGAGGGTGAAATGCCCGCTATTCCAATAAGAGCAATAGTGGAAGCACAAAGTCCTAAACCGACAAGCAAGGGAATTTGTGGAATAACCCTTTTTTGTCGTGTCGGTGTCATGAGGGGATCAGGGAGCTCTTCGGTCCCATTTGCAAATTGAATTTGGGAGTAAGGAAAACTAGTGTGCACGTGCCAGTCCAATTAGCAGGTAGACACATGTAGGTAGAGGATCCACAGAGGAAGAAGAGACCTTATGTGACGCAAAACTGGAGATGCAAAGTAAAAAGATGAGAAGGAGTGCTGAAAGGGGTGTCTTGTACCCAGACCCCTGGGAATCCAGCTAGCATGGTAGCCATCAGAGGTTATAATGGGGACTGATGAGGTAACTGCATAGAGGGAGAGGTTCAATTTTCATGGTGTATGAGAAAATGTTGAGTATCTACTAGCAAACTTTCACTATTATTTTTGGGGGCTGGGTATAAGTAAACAAGAAGAGGGCCTGGGAGGAGAGTCTGACAAGCAAGGGGAAGGTAGCCAAGAATGGAGTGAAATACAGTGAAATACAGGGTAAGTGTCTTCCTAGGCAATAATTACTGCTAATGTTTTTAAGTTTGCCTGTATTGATAGAGGGCTTATCTTTAATATGGAGCTGGAAGGCTCCAGTTGTTTCAGTGATGTGTGTAGATGGGCTTTGGAGATGAAGAGTAAAGAAACATCGAGAAGGTGAAAGGTTACCCAGGGGAATTCCAGTGGGTCTTTGCCGAGAGATACATAAAGGAGCAGCCACAGGAACAGTATTTTGTGTTGTGAGAGGTCCAAATATGGGGGGGAGTAGAGTTGATATAAGGAGAAAGGTTTTTTAAGTAAGTGTGGAGGAGGGTGGCAGCTTGCTGATGTGAAATGTCTGGGGAGGTCTTCCTGGACCTGTCTAGAAAGTAAATGAGTTCTTCAGGAGGGTAAAGGTGAGGGCTATTAAAGGAAGTTCGGAGGTATAAAGAGACAGGAGATGTTTTCCAGTCTGTATGTAAGGCATGGACAGCTGTGTAGGTGCTGGAAGAAAGGGAAATGCAAAGCCAGAAGTTGTTTGCTAAGGAGGGATTAGAAATGGCTAGGAGAGAATGGGTAAGGTTGATGGTGTGGTGGAGATAGCTGGGGAGATGTAGAGGGTGGCAAGAGAATGAGAATGAGATTAAGAGTGAATATAAAAGCAAAGAATAGAACTTCATCAGGGTGAAAGTATTGGAGGATCCCCTGCCAGCAAAGATCATCTATCCACTCTAAAAGGGAGGTAAGAGTGGCAGTTTGGGGATAGCACCAAGAGATATCAGCTGTGATGGCTTGAAAGAACAGTGTAAATGGCAGTGTAAACAAGAGTAGGGCATTTATAAGTAGTTGAGAATGGAGAATAGGAGTATGACTAGACAGAAGATAGTAGGGATGACTAGTTTCTGTGGCTCAGTCCAAGTAGTGTGGATTACTTCATAAAGCCTTGTTGCAAAAAGTAGGGTGAGGACGAACAGATCTAACAGAATGAAGGGATGTATTAGGCTCATAAGGGTTATTACTGTTCTTCAGAAATACGAGTGAGTTTAAGGGAAGTAGGGGACAGTACTTGAGACTTCCAGGAGGAAGAAGAGGGATTAGGCTGTCTGTCTGATGGACACAGCTTTATTCTGGAACAGTGAACTTAGGGACTACGCATCAATATTTATACTGACCCCATATCCTGCACCACCATGCTGTTTTATGGGCTGAAAGGTTTCCTCACTATGCAAAGGTCCTCCATCATTAATACCTTTTTAATAAAAACCCTTCTCAAGGCTGCTTTACATCCAAAGGAAGCTAGAGTCATTCACTGCAAGGGCCACCAAAAAAACATCAGATCCCATCGCTCAGAGCAGCGCTTGTACTGATAAGGTAGCTAAAGAAGCAGCTAGCATTCCAACTTCTGTCCCTCACGGCCAGTTTTTCTCCTTTTCATCGGTCACTCCCACCTACTCTCCCACTGAAACTTCCACCTATCAATCTCTTCCCACACAAGGCAAATGGTTCCTGGACCAAGGAAAATATCTCCTTCCACTCTCACAGGCCCATTCTATTCTATCGCCATTTCATAACCTCTTCCATATAGGTTACAAGCCACTAGCCCACCTCTTGAAACCTCTCATTTCCTTTCCATCATGGAAATCTATCCTTAAGGAAATCACTTCTCAGTGTTCCTTCTGCTATTCCACTACTTCTCAGGGATTGTTCAGGCCCCCTCCCTTCCCTACACATCAAGCTCGAGATTTGCTCCCGCCCAGGACTGGCAAATTGAGTTTATTCCCAGGACTGGCAAATTGAGTTTACTCACATGCCTCAGGTCAGGAAACTAAAATACCTCTTGGTCTAGGTAGACACTTTCACTGGATGGGTAGAGGCCTTTCCCACAGGGTCTGAGAAGGTCACCGTGGTCATTTCTTCCCTTTTGTCAGACATACTTCCTCAGTTTGGCCTTCTCACCTCTATACAGTCCGATAACAGACCAGCCTTTACTAGTCAAAGCACCCAAGCAGTTTCTCAGGCTCTTAGTATTCAGTGGAACCTTCATATCCCTTACCGTCCTCAATCTTCAGGAAAGGTGGAAAGGACTAATGGTCTTTTAAAGACACACCTCACCAAGCTCAGCCTCCAACTTAAAAAGGATTGGACTTTTACCTCTTGCAATCACCTGGGCGCAGGCGGGCTGAGTCCGAAAAGAGAATCAGCAAAGGGTGGTGGATTATCATTAGTTCTTATAGGTTTTGGGATAGGTGGTCGAGTGAGGAGCAATGTTTTGTGGGCAGCGGGTGGATCTCACAAAGTACATTCTCAAGGGTGGGGAGAATTGCAAAGTACCTTCTTAAGGGTAGGGAGATTACAAAGTACACTGATCAGTTAGGGTGGGGCAGAAACAAATTACGATAGTGGAATGTCATCAGTTAAGGCTATTTTCACTTATTTTGTGGATCTTCAGTTGCTTCAGGTGACCTGGATGTACACGTGCAGGTCACAGGGGATATGATGGCTTAGCTTGGGCTGAGAGGCCTGACATACACATGATCCTGTCCTCACTGATTTTGAGCTCTCTCTCTTGGTCTTTTTCAAGCTGCTATAACAAATTCCTTGTCACTGTGTAATTCATAAAAAACAGAAATTTATTTTCTCACACTTCTAGAGAATGAGAAATGTAAGATCAAGGCATGGGCAGGTTAATGTCAGCTTTCTCTGCTTTCAAGAAGATGCCTGAATTCTTGAGTTCTTAAAAGGTGGGAAGGCCACGTCTTAACATGACAGACAAGCAGAAGAGAGAGTGAGATCCCAGCCCCATAATCCCTGTTTATGCTGGCATTAATGTATTCCACTAGAGGGCTCCACCCTCCTGACCTAAACACATCCCAATAGGCCCCACCAGGCAATACATTTACACTAGAATTATCTTTCCCACAGATGCATTCTGGAGGACACAGTGAAACCACAGAACTTTCCTAAGAGATAAACATTCCAGGCCATCTGGCCAGCAATGCATACAGGCTGAGTTCTCTGCCCAAGATCATAAAGAATGTAAGATATATATATACGGCCATTGGAAGTGAGCAGAGGTACAGCAAAGGAGAAAGCCCTAGATTACAGATGGGGACTGCTGCATTCACCCTGGTACAGTTAACCCTTGAATAACTTGAGTTTGAAATTTGCAGATCCACTTATATTTTCTTCTGTGTGTGTCACCTGTGAGCAAGCACTTAATAAGTAATAAATATATTTTCTCATTTTTACGATCTTATCAATAACATTTTTCTTTAGTATACTTTATTAGAAGAGTAGAGTATATAATATATCAACTATTTATTTCATCACTAAGGCTTCTAGTCAAAAGTAAGCTACTAGTACTTAAGTTAGGGATGCAAAAGTTCTACACAGGTTTTCAACTGCACCAGCCGTCAGTGCCCCAACCCCCACGTTGTTCAGGGGTCAACTGCTCTTTCAGTCTGTAGCTGCATCTCTCTGGAACAGCATCTTGGCAGGTGGGTTGCAAGTAAAGGAATCCAGAAAATAACATCTCAAACTATGCTGCGTTGGTATTATGATTACGTGAAAACGAAGACATTTAGAAAGCAGCAAATGCACAAAAAGGCTTTTCCTAAATATCCCTTATCTGCTTAAAAGCAGATTCTCCAGAAGGAAACCAACAGTCAAGAAAATTCTTCCTGGGAAATTTTATATCAGGGAAGATTAACACAAAACAAGAATCAAAAATAGAAGAGTTTGGAAGTTGATGCTTTATCCAGACAGGCTATTACCTATTCTTTTGAGGACGCGCTTCCATTCTCGTCTTCTCTCCACGTTGTCTACACTTCCCAATTCCCTCTTTGCTAGAAAGGAAATATGAACAACTGGATATCATTGAGTTATGTGGGTAATCACCCTGCTATGATATCCCACTGCACTTTAAGTAAATTTTGTTTGCCTTTTCTCTTATTAATCTTTCTTTTGTCTGTTCATTTTCAGCAAACATTTAGAGGACAAATCGAACTTTCTTCCTTTCTCCCAATATCAGCAAGTTCCCTTAAAATTCAGGCTGCTTACAAAGCAGCTGGAAGGTTTGTGCACAGGCTACAGCACTGTGATTTGGCTCCACTAGTCAGGCATCAGTAAAATTTTGTACAGCCTCAGGCTGCAGCCCACTAAAGCTGATATAGTTGGATCCACTTCACCTGCTACTGAGCCAGGCTGGGACGTTTGGGGCACATTAGAGATGTGAGATATAATGAGTGCAAATCCCTGTCCAGTTTCATATGAATCCAACTGATTTCTCCATGTACACAGGCAATTGCTTGATAAGGGATTCAGGGTCTCTTTTCTAAAAATGTTAACAGGGTCGCTGGCGTCTGGGTCAGGATGATGTCCCCAGTCACTGATGAAATGTATAAGAGGAACGTGTCATTGATGGTGCATGGCAGCGACATGCTCCATGCCATGGCCACCCTCATTAAGAGAGATGAACGTTGGGAAATAATACTCAATGGCAGAAAAGAAGGTAGAATATGAAGGTGCCAAAATGAGAATAAGGTGCAGCCCATTTAGTCTCTGGGTACTATAGAGACCTGTAGGTCTTGATAATGGTGGATCTGTGAGTGCTGTGTGCATTGAGAAAACATGGTATTATCTCTGTGTATCTGTAGTAAATTGCTTGATCTTATAGTGGTAAGAACAATGGTATAACACCATTACCTAATACTTAGAAATAAATATATATCATCGTGTCAATAAATTTTATTTTTCATTTTTTTAGAAAAGAACAATATTAAAATCACAGAAATGTTGCAATTATAGGATAAAGTACCCACTTCCCTAATGAGAATCACATGACAGTCTTTTGAATACCTGAGAATCCTACCGTTTAACATTTTACTATGTGTTTGCTACAAACAAGAATATTCTCCTAAACAATCCCCATACACCAATGAAATACATTACTCCATCGATTACTGAGGAATATTTCAAATTGTCAAAACAAACAAAAAAAACCTAAAAAATGTTTCTCATAACAAACTAGTCCCCAGTAAAACGCATTTGTTGCAGACAAATTTGTGCTACCCTGGTCTTACCTGGGACATCAGGGGACAGTGAGCTGGTGCTCAGTTACTGAGATGAGCCAGTTCTGCAGTTGTACCCAGCCTGCCCCGTCCCCTGCTCATTTGCATGTTCTCAGAGCACATCTTCCTGACCTGAAGACTTATTAATAGGCTGGACAGACTTCATGCAAGAGTCAGACCCAGTCAGGACACAGCATGGACATGAGGGTCCCTGCTCAGCTCCTGGGGCTCCTGCTGCTCTGGCTCCCAGGTGAGGAAGGAGACACTAGCAGTTTACTTAGCTCAGTGTGCTCACTACTGCTTTACTATTCAGGGAAATTCTGTTACAACATGATTAATTGTGTGGACATTTGTTTTTATGTTTCCAATTTCAGGTGCCAGATGTGACATTCAGATGACCCAGTCTCCATCCTCCCTGTCTGCTTCTGTAGGAGACAGAGTCACCATCACTTGCCGGGCAAGTCAGGGCATTAGCAGTTATTTAAATTGGTATCAGCAGAAACCGGGGAAAGCCCCTAAGCTCCTGATCTATTATGCAACCAGTTTGGAAAGTGGGGTCCCATCAAGGTTCAGTGGCAGTGGATCTGGGACAGAATTCATCCTCACCATCAGCAGCCTGCAACCTGAAGATTTTGCAACTTATTACTGTCAACAGCATAATAGTTACCCTCCCACAGTGTTACAAACTCGAACATAAACCCCCAGGGAAGCAGATGTGTGAGGCTGGGCTGCCCCAGCTGCTCCTCCTGATGCCTCCATGGGCTGAGAGTGTTCCTCAGATGCAGCCACACTCTGATGGTGTTGGTAGAGGGGGACATGAAGTCACCTCTGCATCCCAATTCCTTTTTCTTTCTCAGCCCCAGCTGCACAGACATAACAATGCCTGGCTTTAATTAAACAATGCCTGATTTAATAAATACAGAGATCATGACACTTGAGGAGTCTAGTTTGTGGCTTCAGTTGGAATTCATATAACAGAGAAGAAGGCACTATAGATCTTCTAAGCAGAAATTTGTCTTAATACATAGAATTAGAATCTAAAGTACTGAAGTCTAAGTAAAATGTAAAGATAAATCTCCAGATTTAATGTTTTATTTGCTAAGAAATATTTGCCAAGTGGGGCATACAGGAAAACTCAGTGGTCTTCAATATGTTGGAAGAACAAAGAGAAGGTTAGAGTTTTTCAAAAAAGGGAAATTATTACGTATTGTTTTTTGAGAAATTTTATTGGCTGTAGTGAGAGTTGGGAACTGGCGAGCTCAGACTGGCAAGCAGTGGTGAACAAAGTGAATCCTAGAATTATATTATCTCAGAAGTTGTGGGTAAATTTTGATTTCAGGTTACAATAAGCCAAAGCAGTGAAGCTTGCAGAGAATTTTGTTACTGAAATACCAGGGATTCAGTGAAGATACTGCTGCTCAGCACACAGAAAACCAATCACTAAGACAACAGTATTGCCAAGGAACAGGCGTTAATCAGGTGCTGCAGCTGAGGAGATGGGACACCATTCGCAAATGTATCTCCCTGAACTACTAAAATTAGGGTTTATATAGCAGGGAAGAAATGTGGGAAAACAGGAATTAAGGAGGGGTAAGGAAATTAATTTGGTCAACAGGAAGCAGGAGGTCAGTTAGGCAATTATAATGGGTAAAGGGTCTGATGTCTCACTGTCTAAATTCAGTGATATATAAATTTCAGCTCCTTGATTGTATCTAGAGGCCTGATGGTTGGTTTCCTGAAAAAGGAACTCAGATTAACAAATGTAACTATCTTGAGTTTTAAGACTGGGGGAGTCAATTTCTATGTTTATTCAAAAAATCATAAATATTAGTACCATGGGATAATACAGGCCATTTAAGTTGCATTCTAGAAACAGTATTTTGTACCCTGAGTGCCTTTCCTCCCTGGTTTCTTGGCTCTGTTGGGTATGACAAAAATGACCGAATTCCTATGATTAACTTTTATGCTACAACCTTTTAAAACCAAGGATGTAGTAGTCAGGAAGGTTGTTAGTAGAAGCAGGATTCTCTGGTGCTCTGTCAGAAAATAGAATGCATCTGCCCCTGAAGTATGGACCAATTAATCACGTGGACCTCCGTCTTGTCTGAAAGCTTAAGGGTTGGGGTGCTGCTGCTCTCAGCTTCCTACAGCGTCTTTCCAGGTTTTTCTCCAGTCCTCACTTCTGATCTTGTGTCTGTCTTAGGTAATCAGTGGAGAATATTGAGTCATCCTTTTTTGACTTCCAAATCTCATGGGAGGGCCTCTTATTGGGCAACTCTATCGGAAACAAGAGAGACAAAAAGGGGTATTTATGGTAGTTAAAATGATTTTTTCCCCCATGAGCCCACTTAAATAAATTATATTTAAAGCCACATGTTGAAAACATGTTCAGCTTTATTTTCTTATTAATGCAAATTTACATTTGCAAATATTTTCAATATGGTAAAGGTTGAAAACGTAATTATTTGTCCATGGAATCATAAAACACCTCTATAATTAAATGGGGTAAACATTTTCTTAAAAATGTGTACTCACTGAAATAAAGGAATATATTTAAAACGTGTGAACCTATGTTAGAAATTATTGGACTTAAATTCAACTGTGCAGTTTGGTTTGGGATGTTGTTCACTCCTGTGAACTGCCACAAGAATCTTGAGTCATGTGTAGTCACTGCTGTTCAGCAGTTGTCTTCAGACAATTGATATCTGTAGGCTGAAGATGAGCTCAGTGCCGTGCAGAGAAACCACTCAGCTGAGCCCTTCCTTGATCAGCCAGATGATTGTGAACATGAGCATCCATGAGCATGATAACAAATGTTTACTGTTATCAGTCACTGAGTTGTGTATTTAACCAGTTTCCAATCATTAATGCATGAAAGCCTACTGATACAGTATTTACACTTCTACCTGTATACACACACACACATATTTTTTCTTAAATTGGTGGTATAAAGGTGAATATTTAGTAATCAAATTATAAAGTTACTAAGAGAAAGTTAATGACAAAATTAAAACTAGTATTTCAATAAAAAGTTAAAATTTACTTCATTTATAAAAAATGTGCATACACATAAGATACATAAAACTGAATATATATTTATTTGATAAAATATTGGCTACAAATATATACAGTATTCATATTTAAGTGCCTTTATTCTATTATATATTCAATATATGCCTGTTTATAAAATTATTATCTAAATTGAATACATTTAAATAATTTTTGTTACATTCCATAAAAATTGTATTCTGGACCACATATAGTTCATAGTCTTGCTACAGAATATTTATTTGTAGCCTTTATTTTTAAAACTCTACCAAATGATTGTCCTAACATAAAATATTTTTCCAACCCAGTAGAGCTGCAAGGGTATAACTAGAGCAAATTTTGACTAATGTGGAATATTAACTATTACATCCTATGAAAGTCTTCGTTATGTTCATGCCCACAATGATGATACGCCAACTAGAGTTCTCACGTCAATGGATGCTGGATGGAGTCATATCAGTGCCATTGTCAAGGAAGCCCTGGAAATGTAAACATCATGACGGTGGGTAATCTGCAAGGATTACATCGGATGATCACATTGCAAAGAGAACAGCATTCTACTTATGTTGGCTCTTGGTTTTTGACAGACCATCTGGCCTTAAAAGAAATGCAACAGGATGATTGCAGACAAAGCCATTATGGAAGAGCTATGACTAGATGTTTCAAAAATGAGCCATAATAAAAAGAAAATGCCAAGTGAATATTAATAGAAATGCCATTAATGAGCAGGGGGATTTTAATAATGAGGACTATTCAAAACATGAACTTCAGTCACCTTTCCTCACTTTTCCAGGGAGACTCATAAATCAATGTTATTGAGGTCCCTGTGGGGACTCAATAATATGATTTTCAAGTAACTGAGATTTACAGGGCAACTGGCTCTTCTGAACACCTAATTTTCCAAGAAGAATGACCCCCCAACATAGTACCACACATCAGGGCTCAGACTAACAGCTGGAGTCAGGTGATTCTAGTGTCACTGGGTGCACCAGACTCAGATTTTGTACAGAAAAGTTTCCTGAAGCAGCCAACAGTTGTGCCTCTTTTTAATAGCAACTCCTTGCTTGCTGTAGTAAACTGATAGGAGCTGAGTATCTCAGACCTAGAGCACCAGGCATGATGCTGCTACCTTAACTACCCATTCTCACTTTAGTGCCTACAAACACAATCGATAAAACTGGACAGGCCCAACAGATTCAAATTATTAAATGGAAATGGTACAGTCAGAATCAGCCCTAACCAGGATCCCTCAGGATCCATATGCCCCATGAACAAATGGCAAGCTTTCTAGAAGGGAACAAATGACTCACAGGGGACTATTCAGCTCTCCTTTGGCCACATAGAGTCAAAGATTCAGAGACATGCATGTGGCCACCATCCAGCCAAGGGATGGCGTCTTTTGACTGACACTGAACAAGGACATTCTGCCCGATAAGACAAACTATATGGAATGATAGTAGCCTTACAGGCTGCCCCTAACACTATATTTTGCTCCATTTCCACTAAATCATGGGCCATTGCCAACAACCCAGCCACCTGGTCAGGAAAATAGCAACTGAGTGACTAAACTATTAAAGGATCCCCTGTATAGGGAAAAGGACTATGGCAACAGTTTGCTTCCTGGACAGTTAAATATATGTCACTCAGTTAGATGTTGGGGCTACCATGGCCACCCTTGAGAGGACTCTATGTCATGTTTTTGGATATTCCATGAGACTTCACTCTGGCCAAGAAACACCCTCAGTGTCTAACATGACATGGGCACACATGTCCAACATGACAATGGGCACACTCTCATGGAACACAATAGACCTTCTATGCAATTACCAACACCATCCACTGTCTGCTGTACCAGGATAAACACCTCATGTATCCTAGAAATACAATTAGAGGTGATCATAAAGCAGGCTTACTGGTTGTAAACAATGGGGCATCTGAAAGATTCCCCTTTCACCTATTTAACATCGTAGTCACTACTTTGTGGAGTCTTATCCTCCTGCCAGTGGTGGTAGCTTTCCTTGGCCCAATGAACTGTACTCTCACCATGGCTTAATAACCTACACTGAGATTGTGTAAGTCAAGGTGCTTCATTAATCTGTAAAGATAAATCTCCACCTCTAGTTCAGGGGAAGTTGGTGGGCATATGCAATATGCTAGCTTTGCTAAGGGGGATGTCTAGGTGGTGGGGTACCTGCAAGACAGTTCTCCAATGACCCTGACTGACTTAGTTCCCTCCACTTTCTTGCTTATTTTAAGAGTTCTCAAGAACAATTGTAGAATGTGCTGGAATTGTAACATCCTGAGATAGAGAGGAACTGACTTGAACAGACTACCTGTGCTCTGTATCATTTTCCCACAGAATAGAATGCCCTTTAACGCTGTGTGTCTTGTTACCCCAGGATATAAAACCCAGAGTGGCTGCTTTCCCACGTTCCTGAGCTGTGGTGCAAGGGGGGGACACATAGTCAACTCCATCAGCTCCACATGGCTTTCCTGTGCCTTGGGGAACTGACCCAAAATAAGTCCAGGACTTTCGTGTTTCCTTGCTGCTTCTCTGTAAATGATAAACCCACTTCATGTAACTCGCTGTGTGGGGCGTTCTGTTCCCCACGCTTAAGTACGTTGGTAACCAGTGCACAGTGAACCTGCTTCCAAGATGTCACTGACATAGAGAGAACTGAAATGGAGGTTATTGGGGGTAGGGATAGAGGAAATGGCGGGGGAGTATTGTTTAAGTGGGATATATATCAATTTTTATAAGATGAAAAGAGTTCTGGAGTTAGTATCAGTAATAATAGCAGAACAAAGTGAATATACTTAATGCCATTTCGCTGCACTCTTAATAATGGTTTAGACAATTTTATGTTGTCTGTATTTACTATAGTCAAAAAATTAACATCTTGATTATAATATTGTTGACTCAGAAGACATTGCTTTATTTTCTAATTTTCTCAGCAAATGTTCATATATAATCACTTTATGATGCCATTGTTCACACATTTTAACAATTTGTGTGTGTGTGTGTGTGTATGTGTGTTTATTTTGTAGACATGTGATCTCCATGTGTTGCCCAGGCTAGCATCAAATTCTTGGCCTTATGTGATCCTTCCTCCTCAGTTTCTCAAAGAGCTGAGATTACAGGTCTGAGCCTGAGCACTTGGCCACAAGAAACAATTTATCAGAACATTTCATAGGAGACCTCTTCAAAACGTATATTCTATTGCAGTCACCTCCAAAGCCAATCTCCTAAGCCATGTTTCTGCACACAAGAGCACTTCTCCCTCTATGATGTGACGTCCCCTTAGCATGAAGTCACACAGACACATAAGAGAACAAGGCAAGAAGTCAACCCAATTTTATGAGTGGAAATCACTGCAAAGATCTGGCATTAATAGGGTTTAGGTGTTGCACCACTTCTCCACTAGTGAAACACCCTCTGATTTCTCTTTCTGGATTGTTTTCTCCAAGGTTTTCTAATATTTAATGCTAGAGCTGACATTAGAAGCTTTTTATCCTGAGTCTAATTGAATGCTATTTCACTCAAAATGTATTGCCTTAAGAAGTATGATTATAAATATTGAATAATGCCTGTTACTACTACCTACAGTCCCTTTAGATTTCCTGTTATCATCCTAAATATCATGACTTAGGAAAAGCATTTGAAAGTGGTTTAGACAATATTGATTCTGATCTCAATATACTGATACATGTCAAGCACCCACAAAAGTCAAGAAAATTCTAAGAAAAACATGACTTAATGATCATTAACCATTCTGGTCACTGTTGAGTGAAGATTAAGAAAAAGTCTTAAAAACAAGTAGCTGAAACATTGAGAACTCTCATGAATTCTGGGTAGAGATGTAAAATGGTACAGCTACTTTGAAAAACAGTTTGGCAGAGTATTAAACACTCACTGTAAGAACCAGTAACTGCACTCTTAGGTATTTGCCCAGAAGAATTAAAGAAATATTCATGCAAAGCCTTGTATAATAATGTTCATGGTAGTTTTATCCACAATAGCCCAAAGTGGAAACAACCCACGTGGCCATCAGCAGGTGATGGGATACACCATGAAATTCCTAAACAGCTAAATAGTACTCAAAAGTAAAGAGGAACACCTCATGAGGACACAGGGTGACATGAATGAGCCTCAGAAACAATTATGCTGCACAAAGATCACCAGTCATAAAAGAACATGTGCTATAATCTATTTATGTGAAATTCTTAAAAAGAAAGTGGTAACTATACTAACAATAAGCCGACCAAGGATTTTCTGTTCTATGAGTTGGAAAGCAAGTTGATTTCTGAAGAGCAGGACAAAACATTTTGGAGTTATAGAAATGTTCTGTGTATTGATTTTGGAGGTGCTTATAAGAATGCATATATTTATAAAAGTTTGTTCAACAGTACATTTAAAATCAGTGTATTTGATTGGAAATATTTTTTTCAATAAAATTGGTTAGCAGTGAATAGTAGTTGCAAATCCAATTAAGTAACATTGTCTTCACATCTTTTATTCTTGCAGTGTACTGGAAGCTACATGAGCCAAAAGTTCTTCTGGTAGATCATCTCAGCTTGACACTAAAGAACTATGTATCTTCTGGCAAGATCTCTCTTTTCTAGGTATTTTTGGAATTTTCTTCTATAGAATAAGAATTTAAATATATTTCACAGATTAAATTGAAACAGTAGACTTTTAATACACATTATTTATGTCAACTAAAAGTCTAAGCAAAATAAAAAGTCATTAAAAACTGGGAAAATATTTAAATGTGAGGAAATGTTATTAAAGTTAGGGAAAGAGATTCAACATACCTTATGGTTCATACAAAATTTCAGAAATTAAAATTGCCTATTGAGAGTTCTTAGCGTAAAAACTGTAATACTCTTTACCATGTGTGTTCACGAAATGTATAGATATGCAGATGGATTCCATTTTTCTCCCTTTTTCTTAAGATTTTTGTGTTTATGTTCATAACAGAAGCCAGCCTTTAATTTCCTTGTTTTGTTGTGTCTTTATTAATTTTTTGACTGGAGGACATTATGACCTCCTATAATAATTTTCAGAGTTTTTTTTTTTAATTCCCTTGAACTTATGTGTGATTTTGATAAGTACCATGTCAGTAACCACCAAATATAAATTTGGAGTTTTCTTTCTGGGTTTTTATTACAGATTTCTTGTTACTTTTGAGGTAAGAGGTAGGCAGGACTTCACTCAGGACCAGATATGAGGCTCGCCAAAAAAGGAACAGGGTTCTGAAAGCACCTTTCCATAAGACACGCTCACCAATGCCATAACAGTTTACCATTGCCATAGTAACATCCAGAAGTCACAGCCCCTTGCCATGGAAACACCTGGAAATTCCTGGCCCTGTAATAGCAACACCTGGAAGTTGGGGCAACACCACCCGTTTTCTAGCTATTTCTGAACAACCCACCCCTTAATTATCACATGATTAAAGGTGAGTATAAATGTGACTGTAAAACTGCCCCTGGCTGCTCCTCTTGGCCCTCTGCCTATGAAATACCCCTGCTCTGCAGGAGTAGTCACAGAGTGTAACACTGCTGCTACCTCAATAAAGCTGTTTTCTTCTATCACTGGCTTATGCTTACATTCCTTCCTGAGCAAAACCAAGAACTTGCCTTGCATCAGTATTGAGCCAGTCACTTACCACTAGAGATGGTGAGAGGCAGCCTTTGATGTGGCAGTGAGATGGCGGAAACAGCGGAGAAACGAGACAGCAAGACACAGCACGAGATGGAAGTTTATGAGAAGATGGACACAGCGATCAGCAATGGGCAAGAGAGCTATTGGAGACGTGGCAAGACAGTCATCAGTGAGAGAGGGCGAGACAGTGACCAGCGCTACAGCCATCAAAGCTACAGAGCTGCTAATATTGCAGAGCTGTTAACACTGGCCAAAGGCTGCTTTAATAGCCATCATCTTTCCTGACAGGCAGTGGAGCCGAGTGGATGGGCAAGTGGCCACAGAGCCACTGCTTCATGCAGGCCAGCCGCTCCGTGCTCCAGTTCCTCCATGGGAGTCCAACCCACCCAAGCTGGAGAGCCTGGAGAGATCTTCATGCAGGCTCCACATTAGAGATTGCTTGGCACCATTTTGGCTCCAGCACAGCTGTAAGTGTCCCCTCTACCCACCTGCCCTATATCGGATGATCCAGGGAATGAGACCTTTGGCTAGATCGTCAATTTGAAGTCCCCCATAGCACACCTGACTACATCCTCGTTGTTCCTTTTCTTAGTCATTTCTCCTCCAATGCCATTTTATTTATCCAACAGTCATTTTATCTTATTTTCTCCCCGATATATATGTTTGGCTTGCAGTTTTGGCATTGGCTTCCTAATTATGTTTGTGCAATGATTTAAGGCAGAACACTTGGTTCTAAGAATTTTCCTGTTCTGTCAACCTTAAGGAAGCCACAGTCACATTATTCTATGGCCCAAACCAGGCCTTTGAGGTTCACTGTTGGCCACTCCACTGAGGTTCCAGGATTTTCTGTACTGGTCAGCCCCTGGATATTCCAGGGCTTCCTGGCATTTGGTGTGGGGACACTCCTAGGCAGATACTCGGGTACTCTGGGTTTTTGGCATTTGGTATTGTTGGCCACTCCCTGGATGCTCCCGGGTTTTCAGCATTAACATTCCTCCTAGGATTGTGGATTGGAGCCTCACCCTACACCCTACTGGAATCTTGGTTTGCCTTCTCTTCTTCTCTGCCCTAAGGTTACCATTTTCTATAATGGCATTTTTTTTTTCTTGTTGTCACTTTATTTACACCTTTTCTTCTACATTTTACTTAATAAAAATACTGCTTTAAAGTCAGGCACAGTGGCTCATTCCTGTAATCCCAGAAGTTTGGGAGGCTGAGGTTAGCAGATCATTTGAGGTCAGGAGTTCAAGATGAGCTGGGCCAACACGGTGAAACCTGTCTCTACTAAAAATACAAAAAGTGAGCCAGGTGTGGTGGCACCTGCATGTAATTCCAGCTACTTGGGAGGCTGAGGCATGAGAATCCCTTGAACCCAGGAGGAGAAGGTTGCAGTGAGCCGAGTTCCCACCACTGTACTCAATCCTGGGTGACAGAGTGACACCCTGTCTCAAAAAATAATAATAAAAATAAATAAAATAATAAAAATACTGCTTTAGTCATATTTTGTTTACTAACAATTGCTTACAATCCACTTTCATAACGTCTTGCTACCTCTACTTACACCTTCTATGCAGGAAGTGGAAATCTGAGACAAGAGTAATGATGGCTTAGTCACTTTCCCTCTTGTTGGATTTAGAAAACTTTATGTGTCCAGTAGAAATCCTTGTTAGATGAGGGGACAATGGCAAGCATCACAGAGGACTTGCCACTAGGGTGTCTATTTGGCAATTGGAGCAAATTCAAATTCAGCTTAAAGAAAAAGAAACTCATTTTCTATCACAACTCTGCTTGGGTTCAACACAAATTAGAAAACCAACAGACTTGTCCTAAACATGGTTCCATACGTTATAATGCTATTTTACAATTAGACTTATTCTGTAAAAAAGAAGAAAAATTGTCCCTTGTATACATGCTTTTATGGCCCTTTAACTCCCTCCTGTTATTTCCAGATACCAGGAAGCCACACCTCGAGGAGACCCTCCAAGCTGCTCTCCCTAGATGGCCTGCACGGCCTCCCCCGAGTCTCCTCAGTCCCCCAGGTCTGAGGGAGGTCCCACCAGTTCTCTAACCTATGATTTTAACCTAAGGCCATCAAGCACCCCTCCCCCTTATCCAACTAGCACCTGCCTAAAGTCCTTGCTATGAGACTTTAAACTCGTAAGAGTCATTCTTAAACATGGCCTCTAAAGTTTACAACAACAGGGACAGGACCAAAGAGTTGAGAGAACAAAAAAAAGAAATAGCCAAAAGCACAATTATTAACAGCTGCTTTAAAATCCTGCCACCTCAGGGCTCCCCATCCCAAGAAAGTGTTATAAGATCAGTGTCTAGGATGCCCACATGAGAGCCTCCAATGTATCAGCCCTTCAGCCAGAATCAGTGTGCCTACTATTAATATAAACAAAAGGGACATTGACAATAAGAATGTCTTAAGTGTCCCTGGTGGGAGAGGAAATGGCTCCCCATCAATACTAGAACTAACTTTTCACTAGCCCCCAACTAGCTGCCTTGCTCTAGCAAAATTGATACAACTCTGATGACTGGAGGAACATCAGTGTCCTTAGCCTCACGCCAATTTAGATAAAACAACATCGACACATGTGGAGTGGTTTTAAAGAGTGGAGAGTTTAATAGGTAAGAAAGAAGGAAGAAGCTCCCCTACACAGAGATGGAGGGAGGGCGGCTCCAAGCAGAGACAGGAAGCCCTAAGTGTGGCTGAAAACAACCAGTAACATGAGGCTGGAGGAGGCGGTGTCTGGTGTGCATAGGGCCCAGGGGATTGTTTTGACCAGGTATGTCATTCGCAGAGCTGCAAAAAGCTGGCCCTCCCACCCTAGACTTTTAATACGCAAAGGCAGGACGCAGTGATGTTCTACACTCTTGGGGATATATGGGAGTGGCCATGTTGCCAGTCATACGTGGGGACAACAAGACTGCAGGAATCGCCATGTTTGGGTGGACCCAGTTTCTAATGGTCTGTATTTGCATATCAAAGCTTGCCAGCCTGGCTCTAAGAGCTGGGGCTTTCCTTCTAGGAAAGAAACATTTCTGGAGCTGCTTTAAAAAAACAAAAACGTCCCAAGGACCCCCTTTCCTCTTTATCTGCCTAAAATAATTTCTTAATAACTCCTATAACAAAATTACCAGGAGTCCCAGACCCTTAACCTGATGGATAGCTTTTGTACTGGCAGACAAGTGGACATTGGAACATCTTTCTGGTGTCTCCATTGCTGAGTGAGCTCTCTAGTGGCTCATGAACTCTGGGGTCTCCCTTTGAGCAATGTGGTCCACCCCCTTGCTTCCTTATTTCATGTTTTGCTATCCCCTTCCCTACCTCTTCCTGTCTTTCATACCTATTGGGGCAAACAAAGTTTAGCCAGGTTGACAGGTCTTGGTTTTGTAAATAACTTGGATCCAGCTGTTTTGTATAAGTCACTTAGTTTGTGAGATATGTTTGTGTCTACCATGCTATCAAATTGGCTTATAAATAAAAGACCAGTCATAGTCTATACCTGTTAGTTTGAAGAGAATGTTGTCTTTTCTAAAATTTAACATTAAGATTTGTATTAAGGCAAGCCACTAATGTTGGTAGGCTTTAAAATGGTTAAAATGACTTTAACTAGTGAGCTTTTTGTATAGCTAAAATCATAAAAACTGTAGAATGGTTTTCATCTATAGAATGCCAATGAAGCAGCCTCCTTGTCTGGGGTAAATACCAAGGTTCTTGCTCTCGCAGCCAAGGAGATCGAAGTCACAGACACACACACACACACACGCGTGCGCGCACACACACACACAGAGTGAGTTTGGAGCAAGAGTTTAATAGCAAAAAGAAAAGAATAGCCCTCCGTCACAGAGAGGGGTCTCGAGCAGGCTGCCAAGTAGTAGTAAAAATGTCAGGGTTTGTATGAATAGATTAGTGAGGAGGAGTGTCTTATCTTCCCAAGGCCTGAAGATTTAGTTGGGACCAGTTGTTCTATCTGTATAGAGCAGAGTTGTCTATTAGCTTTTACTCTTAGCCTGTGTTTCTTTGTTTTGCTTATCTGGGAGGGCAAGTTTCCGTGTCTGTTTCCAGACATCTTCTTGCAGCTCTAGGCATTCCCCCAGTCTGCTTTTAGCTTCCCTATCTTAGTGTGCCTAGAGGGAAGGGAATATGCTTATTAAGGCGCCCTGTTTTACAGGGGCTCATTGTGTAAGTGTGAAGCTTGGAGATTACTCAAGAGACTCCCCCCACTTCCCTTCTGTGCCCCAGCTGTCTAATCTGTGTTTTACAGCCTGAATTTTCAGGCTACCTTTTGTTGGAAAAGAAATGATTTCTTTAAGCTGCATGATATTAGAAAGGGGGTTATTTTTGAGCTGCTTTCTATTAGAAGGAAAGTTTGCTGCTGGGGCTCACTTTACCCTAACTGTCCACCTAAATAATTTCTTTCTGCCTCCTACAACACCAATGTCTAATGGACAGCTTATAATTTCTTGCTTCCTAGGTATATATCAAATGTGTCAAACAAATGTGATATTTATTGGGAAAATAATTGTTGTCTAATTTGGAAATACTAAAAGAGAGGTTCAAAATATGAGGAAATCAGTAGATAAAGAGAGATATGAAGAAAGTTATAGGTGGAAGATGTATGTTTTTTCAGGGAAGGATGTAAAGGAAGAGTAACTTTGTGTGAAAAGGATCTTGTATGATAAATTCTCATCCTAGAGTAAAATGACTAATTTTCTAAGAAAGGTATCGTATAGGTGAAGTCAGAAAGTTCAAGTATGTTATAAAGAGTCTGTATAAGTCAAGGTAAGGTTTGTGAACAGAAATTTATGAAAGAAATTTTGTGTATGATTAAGCCTGCTATAATTGAAAAATTGTGTGTGGTAGACTTTCTAGAAAATGGTCTGCATATTGAAACTGGGTTTCTTTGTTATTGATTTGCTAAATTACATAAAATTTTGTTTTTGAAGCTGGGTGCAGTGGCTTGTTCCTGTAGTCCCAGTGCTTTAGGAGGCCAAGGTGGGTTGATCGCTTGAGGTCAGGAGTTCAAGACCAGCCTGGCCAGCATGGTAAAACCCCGTCTCTACTAAAAATACAAAAATTAGCCAGAAGCATTGGTACATACCTGTAATCCCAGCTACTTGGGAGGCTGAGGCAGGAGAATGACTAGAACCCAGGAGGCGGAGGTTGCGGTCAGCCAAGATCACGTTACTGCACTCCAGCCTGGGTGACAGAGTGAGACTCCATCTCAAAATAAAAAAGACAGAAAATTTTGATTTTGATACGATAACAAGTTTCTTTTAAAACTTCTGAGATTTGTGTCTTAGAGATTCAACTGTTGTGTTTGTTACTTTCAGCTTGTTCTCCCTTTTAAAGGGCCTGGGATCATTGCTGTCTCCTTTAGCTTCTTCATCAGCTCCTGTGACTTTTTCACCTCCAGTTCTGACTGTTGTTGTGGCCTTGATGCTAAAGTGTTTTGTCTTAGAGGTCTGTGGAAGCAATGTTTTCCCCCAATGTAGTATTATTCTATGTACTTAATTTTTCTTAACACATATAACCTTATTTGGGGCTTTAGTTTTTTATTTTTATACTGTTGTCAGGGATGTGTGTTCTCTGAAAGCTCAAATTTCTTGCCTCATCCAGCTCTGGTGGCTGCCAGCATTTGCTGGCTTTTTGCTGCATCACCTAATCTCTGCCACTGTGGTCACATTGCTTTCTGCTCTTCTGTCTGTATCAAGTCTCCCTCTTTCTTATAAAAGCAATAACATTTCAGGCCCAGCAAGGTAATTCAGGATAATCTCCATTTCAAGATGCTTAATTTAATACAGTCTGCCAAAATTTTTTTTCCATGTGACATTCACAGGTTCTAGGAATTAAGATGTGGTTATCTTCTGGGGGCTATAGTTCAGCCTGCCACAAACTTCGTTGCATTATATATTTAACAACTTTTAGTAAGAAATCATCAAAATCATTTTAAATAATAAATATCCTCCTCAACCCCTCAGTCTCTCTGATTCCTTATCAATCCTGCTACAATACTGCTTTAAAATATTTTTTTTTCTTTGAGATGGAGTCTTGCTCTGTCACCCAGGCTAAAGTGCAGTGGGTTGATCTCGGCTCCATGCAACCTCTGCCTCCTGGGTTCAAGTGATTCTCCTGCCTCAGTCTCCCAAGTAACTGGGACTACAGGTGTCTGCCAATGCATCTGGATAATTTTTTCTATTCGTAGTAGAGACTGGGTTTCACCATGTTAGCCAGCATGGTCTAGATCTCCTGACCTCGTGATCTGCCCACTTAAGGGCTCATGAGTGCCTGCCCACCTCCATTCTGTCTGGCCTAGAATATTTAATTGGCTATAAATTTTTTGATTCCAAGCCTTTTGTCCAAAGGAACTACCAAAGAAATCTTAAGAAATCTAATTCAGGCCATGGTGGGAAACAGGGAGTCAGACACACCTTGCTCTACCCCTATTCAAAATGTAGGCCAGATTCAAAAAGCCTTTTAAAATTTTGAAAACAAAATAGTGCCCTTTTTCACAAAAGAAAATAATAGCTTCTTTGCTCAGCCAGAAGACTTAGTCTTACTAAAAACTTAAAAAGTAGAAACTGGCTGGGTGCAGTGGCTCACACCTGTAACCTCAATACTTTGGGAGGCTGAGGTGGGTGGATGACTTGAGTCCAGGAGTTCAAAACCACCCTTGCCAATATAGGGAAACCACACTTCTGCCAAAATTACAAAAAATTAGCTGGACATGATGGTACATACCTGTAATCCAAGCTACTCAGGAGAGTGCAACATAAAAATAGCTTGAAACTGGGACTCAGAGGTTGCAGTGAGCCCAGCCGGGATTGTGCCACTGCACTCCAGCCTGGGCAACAGAGTAAGACTCTGTCTCAAAAAACAACAACAAAAAGGATCCCCCAAGAATCAATAATAACCAGAATAAAGCGGCCCTTGTCAGATTTTCTTAATTACTCCAAATACTGTTAGGCTTCAGGAAGTCACTAGTTGGGTACAGCTATCCAGAATTAAACATGTTTCTTATGAGGTCTTTCTTGGCAGGCACAAAAGGTGAACACCACAACCTCCATTTATAAAACCTAGAAAACTTAAGGCTGTTGTTTTGCAAACACATACATTAATAACGTGGTTCTGTGGTTGAGCATCGGAGCATTACATTTTCTCTCTCTTCTAATTATAATTTTCTTGTTTAATCTTCTAGCAAAGTTTATATCTTCTAAATTTCATGTAAAGATGATACGATCTGTCACAAGGCTTCCAATTCATTCTGTCTTCTCACCCCACAAATGAAAGCGTCCTGCCATCGGGCCCCTTAGTTCAGGTACCAAAGATTTTTACTCCTCAAATGCTAGGGAAGGCCTGCACCCATAAAGTCAGCAGGAAGCACTTACAGAAAATGGACTCTGCACTTCTGCGGTCCCCTTAAGATTAAGGAGGAGTATCTAATCTCTGAGGGGCAATGAGATAGGAGGTGGGTGGAACTCAACTCTGGAAGACTGGCTAAAACAAGAAAGAGGCACTAGAAGCACCTGTCCGTGAGACATGCCCACCAGTGTCATATCAGTTTACCATTGCCATGGCAACATCTGAAAGTTACTGCTCCACAAGAGCAGTCAAGAGCTGTAACCGCCACCACAGTAAAGCCGTTTCCTTCCACCACCCGCTTACACTGCGCTCCTTCCTGAGGAAGGCCAAGAACTTGCCCTGCACCACTTTTGTCAAGTTAGTTGACACAAAATTACTCATAATATCCTCTCTTAATTTTTTACTTTTACAGGCTGTGTAATGACTTTTTCCTTTCCATTTACAATATTGTGTTTTGTGTCCTTTTTCTTTCCCCCATTTTTGTACAGCCTTCATCAAGCAGTCACAGGCTTCAATTCAATTATTTCCTGGTGGTAATACGACTCATGAGAAATGCTGATTCTTCTGGGTATGAGGCCCTTCACCCTTTTCTTTTTTTTTTTTTTTTGAGACGGAGTCTCACTCTCTCACCAGGCTGGAGTGCAGTGGCACGATCTTGGCTCACTGCAAGCTCCACCTCCCGGGTTCAAGCGATTCTCCTGCCTCAGTCTCCCAAGTAGCTGGAACTATAGACATGCACCACAACGCCCAGCTAATTTTTGTATTTTTATTACAGATGGGATTTCACCATATTGGCCAGGATGGTCTTGATCTCTTGACCTCGTCCCACCCACCTGAGCCTCCCAAAGTGGTGGAATTACAGGGATGAGCCACCACACCTGGCCCACTCACCATTTTTATATTTAATACAGTGGAAAATACTGTGACATAAGTCTCTGCTTACAAACTGATCACTGTCATACATCATTTCCCAACCAATACAGAGTTTTTCTGTTCCTCACTGGTATAATTCACATAGGAGTAGAAATCTCAAGTTTAAACTGTGGATTTGCACTTTACCACTTGATGTATTAAAGAAGGTGAATAATATTAATACATCATCAGTAGGGCCGAGCACAGTGCCTCCCACCTGTAATCCCAGCACTTTGGGATGCCGAGGCAGGCAGATCACCTGAGGTCAGGAGTTTGAGACCAACCTGGCCAACATAGTGAAACCCCATCTCTACTAAAAATACAAAAATTAGCCAGGTGTGGTGGCACACATCTGTAATCCTAGCTACTTGGGACAAAATAGACTATTCCTAATGAAACTGCTTGGAAGACTGAGGCAGGAAAATTCCTTGAATCAGGGAGACAGAGATTGTGGTGAGCCAAGATCGCACCACTATACTCCATCTTGGGTGACAGGGCGAGTCTGTCTCAAAAAAACAAAAAAAAAATTGTAATGTTGAATTTAAACATCTATTTGACAAGAAGTTCATAGTTCCTTCTTTCCAAAACAATTCAGGAATGAGCCTGGTTTGATGCCTCTCTCCCCAACATGATACAAGTGTGGCATAAATCTATGAAAAATTCAATTTCCCTGTGCCTACAACAACTACCTGGGATTGAAAACTTCTTCTTTTGCTGTAGTCCTTTCATCTACACCCAGTTCCACCTAATCTGTGACTCAAAACAATACTTGTCAGAAAAGACTTTGGAAAGAGCAAAAAAGACTTCCTTAGAGGTGTCAGAGATTCCTGCACCACCATCTGTCCATCTCTAGAAGCAGTTATGAGTTTGAGGAAGATCAGGGCTTGTAAATCTACCTGTTTTCACTCCCACTGTATTTCCTAACAACAACAACCACAGCAACAGCCATAACATCACAGGACAAACCTTTACTACTTCCAAGGCTTTTATCTCAGTAAATCTTCTTTCCCTCTATCTCAGGCAGCTAGAAGATTTGATACTCATACAAATAGTAGTGTAGCTTTCTGTTCATAATTGGAAAAGCAGACAAGACCCAATGTAATACAGGCATTCCTTAAGCCAGTTACCATTCAGTTTTGGATCATCACTGCACACATATACCCAGCATACGTCTAATATATATGTAAAAATCCATGAAGCAACAGTTACAATAGCTTGTGTTTTCTATTGTATTGTATTTTCCTCTTATATCATCTTCTCCTATTTGTCACTAAAAAAAAAAATCTGTTCAAATCAGTCTAAATTAAATATTGGATCATAGGTAGATAAAATCTTTTATTTCATAACACATTGACCAAACGCGTAAGTTTCTTTGCAAGACACAGTCCACATTTCCAAGATAACAAGCCTGAAAAAATTACACTTGAGCGAGCCCATAAGTAATGATGGTAGCCTGTCCTTATTGTCAGTCCTGGGACAAGAATAACACAAAAGATAACAAGTTAGAATCATGATTACATAAGAAAGAAGGACAGCAACAGGACATGGCAACCTTTCATAGGGTAACATTTTAATAACGGATGATAAGAAGTAATGTGTTAGACAGGGAAGGATGGGAATGATTGAAGTTCTGAGTACTCTAGCACAGATTAAGACCAAATCTTTAGGATTTTAAGAGTTGTGTACAATTACTGAAAAAAAAGCCCTAGAATTTAATTTGACTGTGGATAAAACATTCTCGGATTAGATTTAAGACTATTTTCCATGCTAAGTAAGTATATTTATGACAATGATGACTGTAGTGCTGAATATTCAACCAATAAAAACAAAATTAATTGCCCCATAATGTCCTGAATACTATTGTAAGTATTTCATCTTATTTTCTTCAAACTGTCTACAGCACTGTAAGATAGGTACCACTATTGTCACAGTTACACAGACATGGAAACTGAGACACAAGGAAGTGAAGCTACTTGATCAATTTCAAGCAATCGGCAAGCCATGGAGCATCTATGTCAGGGCCTGCCAGGACATGTGACTGTGAACAGAAGTTTTTCACTTTTAACTCAAAGAGGGTATGTGTCTGGGTTAATGGAAAGCTTCACGACCCTCAGAAAACATTATTAACAAGCAAATGAAAGGTGTGTCTGGAAGATTAAGTTTTAACTGACTCTTCACTTCAGTAGATCCAATAATGCACTTAGGGAGATGACTGGGCATATTGAAGACAGGAAGAGAGAAATGAAAGCACAACCTTTTATATTGTTCTTAACAGCCTTGTGCCAAACATCATCTGGCTGAATTTAGGTGACTGAGGAGAAGAAACACACAGGGGTGAAATTCTGTGCTCACAAGGGAGAAGTTCTACACTCAGACTGAACCAACAGACTTTTGTGACTTGACAACCAGGGAGGCGCAGGATGCTCAGTGCAGAGAGGAAGAAGCAGGTGGTCTCTGCGTCCAGAAGTGCAGCTCCCACCCCAGCTGCTTTGCATGTCCCTCCCAGCTGCCCTACCTTCCAGAGCCCATATCAATGCCTGGGTCAGAGCTCTGGGGAGGAACTGCTCAGTTAGGACCCAGAGGGAACCATGGAAGCCCCAGCGCAGCTTCTCTTCCTCCTGCTACTCTGGCTCCCAGGTGAGGAGAACATGAGGTGGTTTTGCACATCAGTGAAAACTCCTGCCACCTCTGCTCTGCAAGAAATATAATTAAAATTCAATGTAGATCAACAAATTTGCCTCTACTCAAAGACAGTGGTTTTGATCTAGATTACATGAGTGCATTTCTGTTTTGTTTCCAATTTCAGATACCACCGGAGAAATTGTGATGACGCAATCTCCAGCCACCTTGTCTTTGTCTCTAGGGGAAACAGCCACCATCTCCTGCAGGACTAGTCAGAGTGTTGGCAGGAAGTTAGCCTGGTACCAGCAGAAACCTGGGCAGGCTCCCAGGCTCCTCATCTATGGTGCATCCAGCAGGGCCACTGGCATCCCAGACAGGTTCAGTGGCAGTGGGTCTGGGACAGACTTCACTCTCACCATCAGCAGCCTGGAGCCTGAAGATTTTGCAGTTTATTACTGTCAGGAGACTAGTAACTTATCTCCCACAGTGATTCAACATGAAACAAAAACCTCAACAAGACCATCAGTGTTTACTAGATTTACCAGCTGCTTCCTTTATAGACAGCTAGTGTGGTTTTAGCAACTCTGCTCTATTTGGACATTTTTGTGGTTCTAAAAAAAAAAATCCTTGAACAATTTGGACTCTGATTCTTGGACTCTCTTCAACTGAGGCAGCAGAATCCCAGGTTTCCAGAAATAATGTCTCACTGTATGAATCCTTATGTAGCCTCAGTGGTTCTTCACTTTATCAGTAAAAGTAGGTCAGTGCATGCTACACCACTCCATTTGAATTCTGCAACATTCTAAATAGTAGAAAATGCTATTTGTTTATCCAAATAGTTGACTTGGTAAAAGCTGTTCATGTGAAGATACTACCATGGCTGAATAAATCCCATTCTTTTTCTTTCTTCAGGCTATCAGCATTTCAGTGGCAAATGATTATTATAGAACCATTTGCCATTTAAAAGTGAACTAAATTATTTCTTCAATTTTCTCTATGATGCAGTAGACTGTAAAAAGACTAAAATCTGTAAAAATAAAGTACATGTTAGGAAAGGAAGAAATAGACTATTCCTAATGATGTCTGCAAATGACCAAGTAGAAGGAGTGATAGAAGCAGTTGTTTTCTAATCTTAGTTATTTCTTGCCTTCTGCTAGCTTTTGAATGTGTTTGTTCTTGCTTCTCAAGTTCTTGTAACTGCGATGTTAGGGTGTCAATTTTAGATCTTTCCTGCTTTCTCTTGTGGGCATTTAGTGCTATAACTTTCCCTCTACACGCTGCTTTAAATGTATCCCAGAGATTCTGGTATGTTGTATCTTTGTTCTCATTGGTTTCAAAGAACATCTTTATTTCTGCCTTCATTT
>NW_012102093.1:90138-91032 GCF_000951045.1 Mandrillus leucophaeus | reverse complement strand
ATTTTGCTCGTTAGTTGATGCAGTTTCTTCCTAGCATCAATGGACTTTACAGTTTGGCATGTTTTTGCAATGACTGGCACTGGTTGTTCCTTTCCATGTTTAGTGCTTCCTTCAGGATCTCTTGTAGGGCAGGCTGGCTGGTGACAAAATCTCTAAGCATTTGCTTCTCTGTAAAGTATTTTATTTCTCCTTCACTTATGAAACTTGTTTTGGCTGGATATGAAATTCTGGTTGAAAATTATTTTCTTTAAGAATGTTGAATATTGGCCCCTACTCTATTCTGACTTGTAGAATTTCTGCTGAGAGATCTGCTGTTAGTCTGATGGGCTTCCCTTTGTGGGTAACCCGACCTTTCTCTCTGGCTACCCTTAACACTTTTTCCTTCATTTCAACTTTGGTCAAAGATTAGAGCAGAACTGAGGAGATAGAGACACAAAATCCCCTCCAAAAAAATCAGTGAATCCAGGAGCTGGTTTTTTGAAAAGATCAACAAAGTTGATAGACTGCTAGCAAGACTAATAAAGAAGAAAAGAGACAAGAATCAAATAGACACAATAAAAAAGATAAAGGGGATATCACCACCGACCCCACAGAAATACAAACTACCATAAGAGAATACTATAAACACCTCTACACAAATAAACTGGAAAGGCTAGAAGAAATGGATAATTTCCTGGACACTTACACTCTCCCAAGACTAAACCAGGAAGAAGATGAATCCGTGAATAGACCAATAGCAGGCTCTGAAATTAAGGCAATAATTAGTAACTTGCCAACAAAAAACAGTCCAGGACCAGACGGATTCACAGCTGAATTCTACCAGAGGTACAAGGAGGAGCTGGTACCGTTCCTTCTGAAACTATTCCAATCAATAGAAAAAGAGGGAATCCTCCC
>NW_012102093.1:13799-84432 GCF_000951045.1 Mandrillus leucophaeus | reverse complement strand
AATAAAGGAAGCAACTCTTTTCATTATTTTTCTCCAAGACTTCCTTCCAAATAGATTTCATTGTTCATATTCATTTATTATCATGAATAAGACATGTTGACATTATGTAACATCTGCTATGAAGCACTGAGGATACATCCTATCTGTATTATTCGTGCCAAAAATTAATGGTGTGAATTAAATCAATAGTAAACATCATACAAACTCAATTGGGAGGATATTCTTTGACATAACTGGCCAGTAACCTTCAAAAGTTTCAAGGCCATGAAAGAGAAACAAAAGTGAAAAACTGCTACAGATTTCATGATATTAAGGACAGGATAGTCAAATAAAATGTGGAAAACTGAATTTTATCTTATAATATAAAAAATGGCATTAATGGGAAAATCAGTGAAATCCATATGGTATTTTAAAGGAGTTAACTAATAACATTATATCTATGTTCATCTCATGGTTGTGATACTTACACTGTGGTTATGCATGATGCGGACATTAGAGCAAGCTGGAAGAGGAGTATATGGGAAGCATCTTTGCTATATTTTTAAAATTTTAAGTTTGAAATATTTCCAAATAAATTTAAAACACATACACACACACAAGAAATTAAAAAATAAGAAAAAGATGTTTTTTAAACAATTCTGCAAGTTTCCTCCTATTTTGCACCTTTTCCTATTTCTAATTCTATCTGTATTAAAGACAATCACAGCTGCCATTATATAGAGTATAATCACTAATTTACTCAGTTCTAGAATACAAAGAAGGCATCTTAAAAATTGACAGTGGGTTCCTTCATGAATGTGAAATCTAGGGATTGGGATTCTCTATTTTTGAAGATCTTGGTTTCTCTTTAAACTGAGAATGCAGAGTCCAAGTTCTCAAATCCAAAATTACTTTTGTTAGCCCTTAAGCTTATTCCGCTTCAGCATGGCTAATATGTTCATTTAAATGCAATTTAGAAGGTATCTCTGTTTATGGTATCACAAAGAGTTTAATACATCTTCTGTACAAAAATCAACAACAAACACACATACAAATATAAAGCTAAAATATGAAAGCAATTTCAGCACTGAAAATTAGCAAAGCACAGAATAATTAAAGACATGTATTCTTTATGGAAAAAAAAGTACTAGTGCTTTGAAGGAGAACAGAAAAAGTCTGTAGCCTTTTGCCCTGTGACACCACCCTTCTACCCCCAGCTCAGTCAGCATGAATAAAGAACTGGAGTTTTACCAATATGAGGATAGCAAATTTGCTGCTGAAGGGGGTGGACTTAAGTAAAGTCAAGGAGTGTTTCCAGCTAAACATGGAGAACTCCATAAAAAATTAACAGTAAAACCCAACAGATTTGCTATTCCAAAATGAGGCCCTGTTTGGGGCAAGTAGTACACCTGCTGACAGTAAATAGCAGATTCCTGGATAAGACAGAGCTATACGCTGAAACAACCTCTGCCCACATTCCTGATGACTTGGAAGCTATAGATAGGAATGATGAGACCCAGGAATGTCAGTGCAAAGTAAAACCAGAGGGAAGTAAGAACTAGCTGCATTTCGCATGTGCTTTTTAAACTACACACAGATGGATTGACAGAAGATAGATTTATAAGCTCCAGATATTTGAGCGAAATATTCTTCTCAAATCCTTGGTGACCACTAAGCTATGCAGATACATGTGCATTTCCTATAAATTCAAACTAAAGATTAATATTAAGAATAAAAAGAAGCAGAGATATCAGTGGTCAAACACCACGTGAGATATAGATTTTTCAATATCATGCGTTAAAAATACATTTAATATATCTAAAGCTCAACCTATCCTATCTTAAATGTGCTCAGAACACTTCTATTAGCTTACAGTTGGGTGACATCATCTAACACAAAGCTTATCTTACAATAAAGTGTTGAATATCTTATGTAATTTATTGGATACTGTGCTGAAAGAGAAAATGGAATAGTCATGTGAATACTAGAAGTACTATTTCTATTTGAACGCATACCACTTTCACACCTTCTGAAAATCAAAAAATTATAACTCCAACTACTATAAGTCAGGTACTATCAGTAAGTTCAGACAAGTAACTAAGAAGAAAATTTTTTAAATATCAGAAAAAATGAAACAAATTCAAGACCTGGCATGGTGGCTCAAGCCTGTAATCCCAGTACTTTGAGAGGCTGAGGCAGACGGATCACCTGAAGTCAGGAGTTTGAGACCAGGCTGGGCAAAATAGTGACACCCTTGTCTTTACATAAATTAAAAAATAATATCAGAGAGTGGTGGCATGCACCTATATTCCCAACTACTTGGGAGAATGAAGCTGGGGGATTACTGGAGCCCAAGAGGCCAAGGCTGCAGTGAGCTATGATCACATCACCACATTCCTGCCTGGGTGACAGAGTGAGACCCTGTTTCTAAAATAATTAAAATTTAAATTTAAAAAACTCACAATCTAAAGACAAGTACCCTAAAATCTTATCAAAAATATACAGTTTACAGTTTAATAAATCCTAGAAAAAACAGAGGAGTATGATCTCTATTGAAGAAACAAAAATAAAGCAACTACAATAATAACAACAGAAAATAGCCAATGAAAGCTGATTCTAACTTGTCCTAACTATTGATTTTAGCAAAGACTACAAAGCAATTAATATGCAGATGTTCAAATAATTATTTTTAAAACTACAATCATTCACATAAGAAAGGAAATATTAAAAAAAGAAACTTCAGCAAGTAGGGCCTCAAGAAAAGAAATGGAAAGTATAAAAAATGGCCCAATGGGAACTCTAGAAATGAAAAGTACAGTAACCCAATTTAAATATTTATTAGCTAGGTCTAATAGCAATTTGAAATGGCAGAACAATCAGTTAACTTGTAAATAGGGGAATAGAAATTATTGAGTCTAAAGCAAATGTTTAGAATAAATGGTAGAAGATTTCAGAGATTTATAGCTCAGAGTAAAAGATACCAACAAATGTATAATGAGAGTAACAAAGGAGGAAAGAGAAAGTGGCTGAAAAAATATTTGGAGAATTAACGGCAGAAACTTCTAAAAATTAATAAAAAATACTCAGATGAAAAAATACAGTAAAACCCTTTTAGATAATCAATAGAAATTAATAACTGAACACATTATTTTAAACGTTGAAAGACAAAGAGAAAATCTTCATTGCATCAAAAATGAAAGCAGACACTATATACAGAGAAACAACAACATAGCCATTGGCTAAGTTTTCACTGGGACCAATAGCGTCTAGAAGTAGTGAAATGATATATTTAAATTTTGAAAGGAAAAAAAAAGGCAACCAGGAAATCTACATTCAGTGAAAATATCCTTCAAACCTAAAGAAAAAGCAAAAAGAATTATTTAATAAACAAAATAGGTTCATTCATAGCAGCTATGTCTTATAAGACATTTGAGAGAAAATCTTTCAGAATCCCAGGAAATGACAACAGACAAGACCCTAAGTCCACTGGAAGAAAAGAAGGCCTCAAAAGTAGTAAGAAACAATACCAAGGCTAAAAAGATAAAAATACCCTTAATGCTATTTATAAGAAGTTCAAGACAGGAAAACCTAAATGATTGTGTAGATGTCAGAGAGACAGTTACTTTTGCTGGGTGGGAGGGGTGAAAACTGACAAAGATTGTTCACGAGGGAAGCACAAGAGAATGTGAAATATTCTATTATTCCATCCAGACAATGAATTACACATAAACTTTATTCAGTTGTACATTCAAGATTTGTGCACTTTACTCTGGCTGTTTATCAAATGAAATAAAACTAATAAAACCAAACCTAGACTTTTTCCCATTTACCAGTAATCACAGTCAAGAGCCCAGACTAATTTAGAATATTATTATTATTATCACCACTTCTTTACCCTTTTTTGAAGCTTATACTTTTCATCCAGCTACAGTCTCACAGCTCCACCTCTGGACCATTCTTTTGGAAGACCCCATAGCCATAGGGCAGGTAACCCCTATGGAAGACATAAATGACATGATTGATGGGTATTTAGCAGAAAACAAGTTGTATATATCAGATACTGTCCTACACAGAGGGTACAATACATGTCAATGAGAGAGTCCCACTAGCACAGAAGTATGAACTCTACCTTCAGAATATGGTCCAGTGTTTAGAGTTCATCAAAGAACACAGATCAAGGTGTCCTCTCACCTGGGTATGAGAAAGTGAAATGACTACAGATTCTCCCCAGATCAGTGGCCTGTGGATCTGGAGACGTGTACATGAAACTCACATTTGTTCACATACGCAGTCACTTCCTGGCTTCACCCATAGGAATGATGGTCTGGCTTCCCAGTTACTTGGGAATTGTGCACACAGGCTGTCAGTTACTAAAACAACAATGAAAAACAGTGACTTTGGTTAAATGTATATCAGTAGTTACATCCTGGGGGGAAAAATGAGCAGAGAGCATATATTTCAATACCAAATGAAAAATCACAACCTTGTGACTCCAGTCTCTTCCCATATGATTCATTATGGTTGTGCTAAAACTTCAGAGTGTCAAATGAGCCCCATATATTCATCCTTAAAGCTTTGTCCTTGTCCAACCTGAGCCCACGTTTGGGCCATCCAGTGGCATCCAAGTACACTTGTGAGATGACCAGTGTCCAGAGAGCATTGCTGGGACAACTCACAGGCAGCTCCATGCTGAATCTCTCCCCTCCAACTCCCAGCATCACTGACCCTGAAGGAGTGTCCCCCTGTCCTCCACACCACACAGAGCACAGCCTGCCCTGCCATGATTTCACAGTGCAACTCATAATGTCATCACAGATTCCACTGGCTCAAAGACAAAGTCAGGTCCCAGGCAGAGGATGATGTGGGGGACGAAGAAAAACCATCTTTTCATCAATTTTTCTCTTAGAAATTTCCAGGCATCTATAAGCTGAAATAGATAGTTACGTAAGTTGTATACATAGTTACTATCTTAAAAATGGAAGCTATTTGTAATATGAGAAACATAAAACATGGAAAATAATTAAATCTCACAAGAGCATTCTTGTTGTCAGAGATCCAAATTCACCTAATCTAATTCTGAACTCCCTGCCTTATGGTCCATCTCCATGGTGTCTATGTGCTCCACCCTTGTCAAATATATGTTCAAGTAATTATTTTAACCTATAATAAAATATTTTAAAAAGAATATGTAAAGACAATGATTCAACAAATAGAGGCTCTCAAACAGAGATAAAAATATGAAAACAGAACTACTGGGAATCCTAGAAATGAAAATTACAACAACTCAATTGAAAAATGTATTAGATAGACTCATCAGCTATTTAAGATGGCACGAGAATCACTGAACTGAAAAACAAGTCAATAGAAATGATCTCATATAAAGAAGGGAAAAATGCATCATCAGCAATTTAAGATGACATGAGTATCAGTGAACTGAAAAACAAGTCAATAGAAATGATCTCATATAAAGAAGAGAAAAATAATAAAGAAAATGTATAAAACTTCAGACATTATACGTCCATGTGAATAATACCAACAAATTTGTATTAGGAATCACAAAGGAGAAGATAGAAAGAGGCTAAAAAACGTGTTCCCATCTTTATGCCCATGTGTACCCATGTTTAGCTCCCACTTATAAGTGAGAACATGTGGTATTTGTTTTTTTGTTTCTGCATCAGTTCACTTAGGAAAATGGTCTCCAGCTGCCTCCAAGATTCTGCATGGACATGGTTTTGTTCTTATTTTTGGCCGCATAGTGTTCCACGGTGCATATAGACCACAGTTTCTTTGTCCAGTCCATGGTTGATGGGCACACTAGACACTGGGGACTGCTAGAGGGGAGAGTGTGGGAGGAAGGGCAGAGGCTGAAAAACTACCTATGGGTACAATGTTCACTACCTGGTTAATAGGTTCAGTCATATGCCAAACCTCAGCACCGTGCAAAATAACTTGGTAACGTATCTGTACATGTATCCTCTGATTCTAAAATAAAAACTGAAAAAGAATAAAATGGAGAAATAATGAAAATCATTTTTCAATGTGATAAAACATATTAATCTATACATGAAAGAAACTCAGTGAAAACCTTTTAGGATAAGCACAATGCAATTCATAACTATATACATTATAGTACCAATGTTGAAAGACAAATACACAGAGAATTTGGAATGCATCACTAAAATACTGACTTACTGTATACTAGGTAGTAAAAATAAAGCTATTGGCTAAATTTTCATATTTACCAATGAAGTTGAGAAGACAGTCAAATAATATATTTAAATGCTGGGAGAGAAAACTCAACCACAAATTCTATATCCAGCAAAACACTCACTTAAATATAAAGACAAGGTAGAAATTTTCCTTCATTGTACAAAGATTATTTCTTTAATAGCGTATATGCCTTGCATGAAATTCATGAGAAAATTCTTCAGAATCACAGAAATGACAGCAGACAGTAATTCAAACTGAGAAGAAGGAATCAAGGCCTCAAAAAATGAAAGAAATAAGAAAGAAGCTACAAAAAATGTTTACTTTACCTGATATAAAGATTGACTCCAGGAAAAAAACAATTAAAATAGATGTCAGAATATCAGTTATATTGATTGTGTTTTGAGCAGCAGCTGCTGACTGGGAAGGTGCATAATGAAAGCAGCGAGAGAACTGGAAACCTTCTATGTTTTTATGTGGATCATGACATGAAATGATCTGGATCCTGTCACACATTTGCACCTTTAAGATTTCCACCCTTTGCGTGTGTATTTTATCTTAGATAAATAAAATAAAACAAACCTAGAATCTTTTAAATAAACCTAAACAAAGAAATAAGAATCACCTTGGGCCGGGCGCGGTGGCTCAAGCCTGTAATCCCAGCACTTTGGGAGGCCAAGACGGGTGGATCATGACGTCAGGAGATCGAGACCATCCTGGCTAACACGGTGAAACTCCGTCTCTACTAAAAAATACAAAAAATAAAAACTAGCCGGGCAAGGTGGCGGGCGCCTGTAGTCCCAGCTACTCCGGAGGCTGAGGCAGGAGAATGGCGGGAACCCGGGAGGCAGAGCTTGCAGTGAGCTGAGATCCGGCCACTGCACTCCAGCCTGGGCTACAGAGCCAGACTCCATCTCAAAAAAAAAAAAGAAAAAAAGAAATAAGAATCACCAAGTATTTATGATAGCTCAATCTTATTAACGAAAAGTGTAAAACATGCCCGAGACAGTCCTAAAGAACTAGAAATCTGGTAAGGGAAACAGCAGGAAATATCTAAATATGTTCCTTCTGACACTCAAGCAACACAGATTTTACCTCTCTTGATTTCCTTAAAAACATAAAATATATTTAAGTCATTTTGCTCACAAGAGAGGCCCCCACCTTCTCCTTGGCTCTTTCCACCTCACTGCACTCACCAGCGAATTTGCATATTGTCCCTTAGGGAGGACCTTCCCTTGTGAGTCTTAGATAAAAGCTCAGCTCTAGCCTTGCCCTCACTGATCAGGACTCCTCAGTTCACCTTCTCACAGTGAGGCCCCCTGTTCAGCTCCCAGGGGTACTAATGCTCTGGGTCCCTGAAAAGGGCAGAAGGGAGATGAGGGAAGAGAATGGGGTGGGAGGGTGAGCTCTGGGGGCCCCACTGCCTCCCATGTGTGTTCTGTCCTTGTGTTAGATGCGTCTTGTCCTCCAGGATGGGGCATGTGATGTCTAGATCTGTGAGTGAGGAAGATTCCAGAAGGAGCAAGGACATGTACTTTAGTGAAAGCTGTGACACAGAAAGAGGAGGATGGGGTAGGTGACTTCTAGAAGCCCCTTTGTGCCTTGCAAATCTCGGTTCCTTTTAAACCTGTATGTTTGGGGAATATTAACCGTAATCACACACAAAAAATAATTGAGCAAAACATAAATACCAGACAGAAAATTATCAAAATGGCTCACAATGTTTGTACATAACCTTGCACTTCTCTCTTATTATTTCAGGATTCAATGGAGATGCTGTGATGACCCAGCTGCCACTCTGCCTGCCCGTCACCCTTGGAGAGCTGGCCTCCGTCTCCTACAGGCTTAGTCACAGCCCCCTTCACAGTAATGGATACACCTATTTGAAATGATACCTACAGAAGCCAGGCCAACCTCCACGGCTCCTGATTTATTTGGTTTCCAACTGGGACCCTGGAGTTTCAGACAGATTCAATGGCAGTGTGTCAGTGACAGATTTTATGCTTAAAATCACCAGGGTGGATATTGAGGATATTGGGGTTTATTACTGCCAGCAAAGTACACATTAAAGAGAAAGCTTAATGAGAGCTCATTCTAATCCTCTCTTTTTTCCCTATATTCATTCATTAATTAAATTCATTCTGCATAACAAGCATCTAATTGAGACTGATTACTTGCAACACAGAAGTAATACGTTCTTTGGATTTGGTTTAGCAGTTACTAGAGTACATTTACATTGATAAGGTTTGGTGATATTAAAACACTGTTTCCCTCCCCTCTTCCACCTCCCCACTCCACTTTTGTTACGGCAGACCCCTGATCAGGACCGCAGCAAACTCTGTATTTTATCCTACTTTTTTCAGGGATAGCCCAAAATAAAACTCTTCACAGTCTAGATTTTTTTTTTAATTACTAGATATGTTGCAGCAAATATATGCAAAAATAAAGACCTAGTGCCAAAAGTCTTTCATAGTCTCAATCACAACATACTGAAGTAAAAAAGTAGTATTCTAAACTCCAGAGCTGGATTTCAGCAATAAGGACCACGTTTGAAAGAATAAAGGAATATGCGTATGCTATCTAAAATGGAATCTGGATCAATGCAAGATAATATGTAAGCTAACTTTTTACCCCATGCAAAATAACCATCTGAAGACTCTGAGCAGGGGGCACTATGTAAGACACTGGGGGGTTGTGTTTGAGATATGAACCCAGATGGAAGTTCTCATATACTTCCTGGGAGGAATCACAGAGTTGAGAGACCCCTGTCTGGTGTTCAAGGCTGGGCCCTAATACCACTGCAAGCTCATGAGGAAGTGCTACATCTCACAGAGCTCTAGGTCCTTAGTGACTCAAAGGTTACCTTAGGTCGTATCACACATTCCAGGTCAACCCAGCAGGACATAGATGAGCTCCCAAAAGTTGATTCTGCTTCCATCATTTTCTTAGGAGTGATTTGAGAAAGAAATTATAATACACTCTATGTGTATTAGGCAGTAATAATTTGAGGCTACCTACTGTATAATAAACTTAGATATTTAGTAAGTTAATACAAGAAAAAAACATAATTAAATTGACTAATTCAGATAAAAGCATAAATCAAGAAAATCGTGAAAAACAGGATGGTACGTTTAGCTCTAACTTTATAAATAATTGCATCGTAAATGGACAAATCTTTCCAAGTAAAATCATAAAATTATCAAACAGGATTAAAATCAAAGATGTATGCTACTCATAAAATACACACCATGGTAAGAATATAGAATGTCTTTGAAAATGAAAGGATAAGAAGTACATATTATGCAAAAACGGAACAAAAGAAACTAGGTCATGACTTTAATGCAAGAGGAAAAAAATAGACATTTTATAATATAAATGAGTAAATCTGTCAAGAAGCCATTAAAACTCTAAATTTGTCTGAATCCTGTATCAGTGCATTTTCACCCTACTGATGAAGACATACCTGAGACTGGCAATTTACAAAAAAAAAGAGGTTTAATGAACTTACAGCTCCATATGACTGGGGAGGTCTTGCAACTATGGCAGAAAGAAGAGCAAGTCACATCTTACATGGATGGCAGCAGACAGAGAGAGAGCTTGTGCAGGGGAACTCCTCTTTATAAAACTATCAGATCTCATGAGACTTATTCACTATCATGAGAACAGCATAAAGAAGACCTGCCCCCATGATTCAATTACGAACCACCAGGTACCTCCCACAACCTGTGGAAATTCAAGATGAGATTTGGGTGGAAACACAGTCAAACCATATCACTCCAACCCTGGCCCCTCAGAAGTATCGTGTCCTCACATTTCTAAACCAGTCATGCCTTTCCAGCAGTCCCCCACAGTCTCAACTCATCTCAACATTAACTCAAAAGTATACAGTCCAAAGTCTTATCCAACACAGGGAAAGTCCCTTCCACCTATGAGCCTGTAAAACCACAAGCAAATTAGTCACTTCTTAGACCCAATGGGGGTACAGGCATTGAGTAAATACAGCCATTCCAAATGAGAGAAATTGGCCAAAACAGTTGACTGACAGGCAAGTCAGAATTTCAGCAGGGCAGTTAAATCTTAAAGCTCAAAAATGATCTCCTTTTACTCCATGTTTCATATCCAGGTCACACTGATGCAAGAGGTGGGTTCACTGGTCAGAGTAACCCTGTCCCTGTGACTTTTCAGGGCACAGCCTCCCTCCTGGCTGCGTGCAAGGGCTGGCATTGAGTGTCTTGGCTTTTCCATGTGAATAGTGTAAGCTGTCAGTGGATCTACCACTTCTGGAGTCAGGAGGAGAGTGGCCCTCTTCTCATAGCTCCACTAAGCAGTTTCCTAGTAGGGACTCTGTGGGCACTCCAACCTCCATTTCCTTTCCTCACTGCTCTAGCAGAGGATCTCCATGAGCACCCCGCCCAGCAGCAAACTTCTTGCCTGGGCACCCAGGTATTTCCATATATCCTCTGAAATCTAAGTGGAGGCTCCCAAACTCCAATTCTTGACTGCTGTGCATTTGCAGGCTCAACATCACTTGGAAGCTATCAATGTTTGGGGCTTGCACCCTCTGAAATCACAGCATGAGCTCTACATTGGCCCCTTTTAGTCATGGCCCCTTTCCCCATTGTCTTGGGGATTAACATTGGACTCTTTGTTACTTATGCAAATTTTTGCAGCTGGCTTGAATTTCTCCTCAGAAAATGGGATTTTCTTTTCTATCACATTGTCAGGCTGCAAATTTTCTGGACATTTATGCTCTGCTTCCCTTTTAAAACAGAACACCTTTAACAGCACCTGAGTCATCTCTTGAATGCTTTGCTGCTTAGAAATTTCTTCTGCCAGATATACTAAATCATCTCTCTCAAAATCAAAGTTTCACCAATCTCTAGGGCAGGGGCAAAATGCCACCAATCTCTTTGCTAAAACATAACAAGAATAACCTTTGCTCCAGCTCCCAAAAAATTGCTTATCTTCATCTGAGACCACCTCAGCCTGAATTTCATTGTCCATATCATTATTAGCATTTTGGTCAAAGTCATTCAACAAGTCTTTAGGGAGTTTCAAACTTTCCCACATTTTCTTGTCTTCTTCTGAGCCCTCCAATCTATTCCTGCATCTGTCTGTTATTCAGTTCCAAAGTCACTTCCACATTGTTGGTCCGGTGCCAATTTACTGTATTAGTCCATTTTCACACTGCTGATAAAGACATATCCAAGGCAGGGCAATTTACAAAAAAAGAGATTTAATGGACTTACAGTTCCACATAGCTGGTGAGGCCTCACAGTCTTGGTGGAAGTCAAAGAAGAGCAAGTCACATCTTACGTGGATGGCAGCAGGCAAAGAGGGAGAGCTTATGCAGAAGAACTCCTCTTCATAAAACCATCAGAACTCAAGAGACTTCTTCATTATCACGAGAACAACACGGGAAAGACTTGCCCTGGGTATTACAAACAATATCACATGGGTGGGGTGAACACCCCCCACGATATTGGGAGTAATATCATCCTTTCCCCATCTGTGTATTATGAGCAATATCATGCAGGGAAGCGGGTACAACACCGAGATATTGGGAGTAATATCATCCCCTCCCCACCGGCTATTACGGACAATATTACACCAGAGGCACACTGCCTGGAATATTGGGAGTAACGTCATCCTCTTTCCCCCAGATATTATGAACAATATCACAGGGGTGTGGACACACAAATTGTTTAAGATCTTGATAGTAACATCATCTCCAATCCCCTCCTGTATTTTGTGATTGATATCACAGAAGGGTGACACCCCTTGCGATATTGGCAGCAATATCATCTTCTCCCCCGCTGGAGATTAGGAACAATATCAGAGGGGGATGTACACCACCCGAAATATTGGAAGTAATATCATCCTCTCTCACCTGGATATTACGAACCATATCAAAGGAGGGCATCCATGATACTGAGAGTAATATCATCCTCTCTCCCACAGATATTATGAACAATATCACAGGGGGGTTTACACCTCCCAAGATATTGGGAGTAATATCATTCTCTCCAACCTTGGATATTACAAACAGTATCACACAGGGGTGTACACCCAGCATGGTATTGGAAATAATATCATCTTCTATCTGCCTGGATATTATGAAAAATATCATATGGTTGTGTGCAACCCATGTGATGTTGGGAGTAATATCATCCTATCCTCTCACCCCTGGGTATTACAAACAATATCACAGGGGTGTGTAAAGCCCCTGCAATATTCGGAGTAATATCTTCCTCTCTCCCCCAGGATATTATGAATAATATCAAAGGGGTGTGTACACCCCTCATGATATTAAGGGTAATATTAATTTCTCCCCCCTGAATATTATGAACAGTATCACAGGGGGGTGTACCCCTCTCCCATGATATTGGGAGTAGCATCATCCTCCTCTCCCCCTTTGCATATTATGTACAATATCATATGGGGGGGGTAAATCCCCAGCAATGTTGGTAGTAATATCATCCTATCTTCCCCTGGATATTACGAACTATATTACAAGGTGGTGTACACCCCTTGCAATGTTGGGAGTCATATTATTATTTCCCCTCCCCCAGATATTACCAACAATATGACGGGGGATGTACACCTCCCACGTTATTAGGAGTAATATCATCTTCTCCCCCACTGAATATTATGAACATTATCACAGGGGGGTGTACGCCCCCCGGGATATTGGAAGTAATATCATCCTCTCTTCTACTGGATATTATGAACAATATTACAGGGGAGTGCACACACAAGGTATTAACGATATTGAAAGTAATATCATCTCCAATCCTTCCCTGGATATTGTGAAAAATATCACAGAAGGGTGTACACCCCCATGATATTGAGAGTAATATCATCCTCTCCCTGCCCTGGATATTAGAAACAGTATCACAGGGGTGTGTACACTCCCCATGATATGAGGAGTAATATCATCCTCTCCCCACCTGAATATTACAAAACATATTAAAGGGGGTGTATGCCCCTTGAGATCTTGGGAGTGGTATCTTTCTCTGCCCCCTGGATATTACAAACAATATCACAAGGGTGTGTACGATATATTGGGCATAATATCATCCTCTCCCCCGCCCCGAATATTATGAAAAATATCACAGAGGAGTATACACACAAGGTGTTTACAATATTGAAATTAAAATAATCCCCTGTCCTCCCCTGGATATTATGAACAATATCACAGGGGGGTGCACACCCCCCACGATATTGGGAGTAAAATCATCCTCTCCCCTCACTGAATATTACAAACAATATCACAGGTGGGTGTACAAACCCCTTGATACTGGAAGTAACATCATCCTCTTCCCCACTTGATATTACAAACAATATCACAACGGGGTGAACACCCCCCGTGATACTGGGAGAACATCATCCTCTCCTCCCCCTGGATATTGCTAACAATATCACAGGAGGGTGCTGCCTTCGCGATACTGGGAGTAATTTCACCCTCTCCTCACCCCCCAGATATTATGAACAATATCACAGGGGGGTGTACTCCTCCCGCAATACTGGGAGTAGCATCAATCTCTCCATCCCTGGATATTACGAACAATATTATCAGGTTGTGTAAAGCCCCCACAATATTGACAGTGGTATCATCCTCTCCCACTCTGTATATTAAAAACAATATCAAAGGGGGGTGTACACACTAGTTGTTTATGATATTTAGAGTAATATCATCTCTCACCCACTGGATATAACAAACAATATTACAGGAGGGTTACGCCCTCCGTGATATTGGGAGTAATATCATCCTCTCCTGCCCTGGATATTAAGAACGATATCACAGGGGGGGTGCACATCCCAGGCGATATGGAGAGTAACATTATCCTCTCTCCCCCTGTATATTATGAAAAATATCACAAGTGGCTGTACACCCCCCTCGATATTGGGGGGAATATCGTCTTCTCGGGGGGGGGAATATCGTCTTCTCGGGAGGGAATATTGTCTTCTTACCAGCTGCATATTACGAACAATATCAAAAGGGGGGATGTACACTCCCCGTGATATTGGGAGTAATATCGTCCTCTCCCCTCCCCCCAGATATTATGAACAATATCACAAGGTGGGTGTACACAATCCGCGATATTGGGAGTAATGTAATCCTGTCTTCCCCTGGATATTATGAACAATATCACAAGGTGAGGTGCACAAAATCTGCGATATTGGGAGTAATGTAATTCTGTCTTTCCCTGAGTATTATGAACAATATCACAAGGTGGGGGGGAAACCCATGATACTGGGAGTACTATTGTCCTGTCTTGTCTCTGGATATTACAAACAATATCACAATATTGACTAGTGGTTCTGACAGATCATCAGGCCTCAGAAAAAACACATCTGAAGGATTGGACACAAAGTCATTCTGGAGGAGATATGACTGGGCCTTCCAAAAAAGGACCACTAGAGGCCAGACACAGTGGCTCACGCCTTTAATCCCAGCACTTTGGGAGGCCGAGGGGAGTGGATCACCTGAGGTTGGGAGTTAGAGACCAGCCTGATCAGCATGGAGAAACCCTGTCTTTACTAAAAATGCGAAATTAGTTGGGCGAATGGTGCGTGCCTGTAATCCCAGCTACTCCGGAGGCTGAGGCAGGAGAATCATTTCAACTTGGGAGACAGAGTGCAGTGAGCGGAGAAGGTGACACTGCACTCTAGCTTCAACAACAAAAGTGAAACTCCATCTCAAAAAAAAAAAAAAAAAAAAAAGAAAAATATGGGGTTTTCCAAGTGAATACTTATTTAAGGCCATTAGAAATAGGGGCTCAAAATAATTAAAATAACTCTAAACATGGACTTCAATCAGTTACCTTTCCCAGCTTTCCCAGGGAGTCTCATGAACTGACATCATGATTATCTGTGCATGGGCTCAACAATATGAATTTCAGTTAACTGGAACTCACAGGGATACTGGCACTTCTGAGCATCCAACTTTACAAGGAGAATAACCCAAGATTGTACCACACATTAAGGATCAGACTTGCAGCTGGTGTCAGGTGTTTTTAGCAGGCCTCATCCAACATGAGGAGGACAGTGGTTGTTTTCCTGTATATGAATTTGTCCTTCTTGTCAGTTATTTTTGTGCATGAAATACTATTTGAGGATTTTACAAGTGCTTTCATCACAGTTAGGAAATTCTTCCATAATATAGCATTGAATCAAGCAACTTATTTACATCAAAAAAGTGAGACAAAGTGTGCAGCTCATGATCTTATCACCTGCACAGGTGCACCTGTCTCTATAGAAAGGAGAAAAGGTATTCTCAGTCAAGCAAAATTGACACACAAACCCTAGGTAATGGAATTGATATCTATCAGATGTGGTGAAGGTTCTGACACACTAATCATGTATGATGCTGTTACTTCCATCAAGGAATATATGTATCTTGAAAGTGAGCTGTGTACTCATATTTAATTATTATGCCAACTGAGCAGCTAGAAACATTGATCGCTGTGGCACCCACTGAATAAAAAGAGACTCAACAGCTGGTAGGCCCGTTTGCGTATGGGAGGCAGCATAAATCTCACCTGGGTGTTCTTCTTGTTCCCTTAGTCAAAATCATGAACAGTTGTCCTGAGATGAATGAGAGATGATCCACTAACCTGACAGACTACATTTTGGCAATGATGAGACTGCAAAGGCCTAGAAGCATAACATCTTTCTTAGCTTCTTCAAGTCACCAAGGGTAATCTTTCAAAATACTAAATCTGCCATTCTTCACCTAGTACTCTCACTAACTAGAGGTTCCCTTTCATTCTACCAAAGGTAAACTGCACCAACATTCCTAATACCACAGTGTACATCATCAACAGGACCTGAGCACTGGCCTACCAAGTGAAGATATGACACCTGCCACATGGGGGGAAACTGGAGGTCCCCTGTTTAACTAAATTGACTCTGTGGCAAATGTCATGACCACAACTAAAAAAAACGTTGATGAGCTGACATTTTGATACACTATACTTCTTTGATTGCATAGACGAGAAATGTCCCAGTGACAATGACAAAAACAATGACTGGACTAATGCTACCCTCTGTCTAAGGACAATATTGTATGAGCAAAACTTTGCTCATGCAACTCTGCCATCAGTGAGACTTGGCTAATGAACACACCAATACCTGCATAACCATGACTGGACGATTGAACAATAAAATGGGAGAAAGGGAGCTGTATGCACCCAAGGGCTACATCTTTCTCTGTGAGTGGTACATGAGTGACCAAAATACAAGATGTGTGATGCCATCTCTGGATAACTGTGTGATGGTGATATTCTGCATGTTGGGCATGCTGGGGTTGTCCTTGGCTATTACTCCTTGCAATTAGGTGAACCATTGAGCCTGCAACCCAAAGCTGTGCCTCAGACTTACTAGGTACCTACCAGTAGGTATAACAGAGTATGGGTTTATGTCTCCTATGATATATTTGGTACTGTGCATAGGAGTCGGTGCTCATGATAAAAAGAGAAATGATAAGAAACTTGTACCTAACCATGGCAAATATTGTTTCTCCTCCATAGCCACTGCCTTGGTAGCCCAGCAGACATCACTTAACTCCTTCAGGAAGGATGTTTAAGAAAATGGTGTTGCTGTAGACTTTTTAAAAATCTCAACTGGGAGGACTATATACAATTTCCAACACCTCCTGCTGTACCTGGATAAACACCTCAGGTATCCTAGAAATTCAAGTAGAGGAGATCTGGAAACAGGCTCATAATTGCAGAAAATAGGCCCACCTGAAGGATTCTTCTTTGACCCCATTAGCAACTTCTTCTGTCCATCATGGGATCCTGGGCTATGTAACTGCTTCAGGTGGGCCTGATCATCCTGCCTGTGGTAGTAGTTTTCATTGGCCCAGTGAAATCTATTCTGACTCTGGCTCAATGATGTTGCTTTGAGACTGTTTAGTCAAGGTGCATCAGTCTGACAAGACACACCTCTGCCTCCAGTTCAGGGTGGTTGGTGGGCATATAAAATGGAATCGCTTTCTAAGAGGGGTGTCTGGGTTGGGGGGGTGACTCCTGTATAGTCCTCTGATGGTCCTGGACTCTCTTGGTCCTCCCCACTCTCTTTCTTACACTTCCCAAGAATAAATGTAGAATGTGCTGGAAATGTAACATTCAGAAATAAGGAGGAACTGGTCAGAAGAGCCTGGCCTCTGTTCCAGTTCCCTCTAGAACTGTCCTCCTGTACTTAAGTCCTCCCGTACTTTAGCTCCATGTGTCCTGTGACACCAGGGTTTAAAATCCAGAACATCTTCTTTCCGGGGTTCCTGAGCAGTGGTCCAAGTGCAGGACACACAGTCTGTGCCTCAGGGTAAAGACCCACAATAAATCCTAGGCTTCTGCAGTCCCTTGCTGGCCACCTGTAAATACTGAACACATTCTTGTAACGTGTTGTGTATGATTGTTCTGTCTCCCTGGACTCTGATGAGTTGGTAACCAGTGCACAGTGAAACTGCTTCAGAGTAATCACTGTCATAGAGACAGAATTTGAATGGAGGTTGCCAGGGACTGGTAGCAGGGGAAATGGGGAGAGGGTTGTCATTTAATTGGAATAGAGTTTCAGTTTTAGAAGATGGAAAGAGTCCTGGAGATGGACATTATTGATGATAACACAACAATGTGGCTGTACTTAATGCCATTGCCCTGTACACTTAAAAATGGCTAAGATGGGCAATGTTATGTTCTCTATATTTATCATCGTTAATAAACTTAACAGGCCAGGCGCGGTGGCTCAAGCCTGTAATCCCAGCACTTTGGGAGGCCGAGACGGGTGGATCATGACGTCAGGAGATCGAGACCATCCTGGCTAACACGGTGAAACCCCGTCTCTACTAAAAAATACAAAAAAAACTAGCCGGGTGAGGTGGCGGGAGCCTGTAGTCCCAGCTACTCGGGAGGCTGAGGCAGGAGAATGGCATGAACCTGGGAGGTGAAGTTTGCAGTGAGCCGAGATCATGCCACTGCATTCCAGCCTGGGCAACAGAGTGAGACTCCATCTCAAAAAAAAAAAAAAAAAAAAAAAAAAAAAAAAGAGAAAAAGAAAAAGAAAGCTTAAAAATCCTTGCTATTCTGGTTACTCTTGAGTGACAGGTGAAATCTTAAAAAATATCAAAACAGCAGTTGGAGGGTGTGGAGCTATAAGTTATTGGTGGACATGTAAAATGTTACAGCCACTTTGGAAAAAGTTGGACAGAGTATTAAACCCTTACTGTAAGGCCCAGCAACTACCCGCCCAAAAGAAATGAAGACACATGTTCATGCAAATTCTTGTTCAAAAACATTCAAACCAGATTTGTTCATAATAGCCCAAAGTGGAAACAACCCACATGGCAATCAACAGGTGAAAGGGTCTATTATAAATTATCAAACAGTTAAATAATACCAAAAATAAAGAGGATCACGTAATTGGAACACGGGGCATCTGACTGAATCTGAGAAACAGTTATGCTGCACAAAAGTCACCAGACACAAAAGAGCACATCCTATAGTTCATTTACATGAAACATTAAATGGACTCTGTACTGACAATAAGCAGAACAAGAATTCCCTGATCTGTGCGGTGGAAAGCCAGCTGATTCCAAAAGAGTGTTTCAAAACTTTCTGAAGTTATAGAAATGTCCTATGTCTGGATTTTGGAGGTGGTTCTAAAGATGTATTGCGACAGTTCATTGACAGTGTATTTTATTGTAATTATTTTTTTTCAATAAACTTAGTTAACAGTGAACAAAATAACTGCAAGGCCAATTGGGTAATATTGTCTTTGCATCTTCTGTCCTGTAGTGAACTGAAAATTGTATGAGCCAGAATATCTGAGAGATAATCTCAGCTCTGAAACTGAAGAACTGTGTATTCCTTGGCAAGATCTCTCTTTTCTAGGTATTTTGTATTTTTCTTCTACCGAATGAGAGTTTAAATATACTTCATGGATTAAATCAAAATAGTAAGCTTTTAATACACATTTGTTATTCATTGTAACTAAAAGTCTAAGCAAAATGAAAAGTCATACAAAATTGGAAAAATTGTTTAAATAAGATGAAATATTACTTTAAAAGTTAGGAAAATTGAACTATCACATATTCTATTTCATATCAGTTTTTCAGAACTTATAATTACATATCAACTGTTTTTAGCATAAAATCGATAATACACTCAGGCCAGGCGCGGAGGCTTACACCTGTAATCCCAGCACTTTGGGAGGCTGAGGCGGCTGGATCACGAGGTCAGGAGTTTGTGACCAGCCTGGACAACATGATTAAACCCCACCTCTACTAACAATACAAGAATTAACCATGCTACTCTGGAGGCTGAGGCATGAGAATCACTTGAACTTGGGAAGTGGAGGTTGCAATGAGCCGAGATCACACCACTGCACTCCAGCCTGGGTGACAAAGCGAGACACTGTTTCAAAAAAACAAAACAAAACTATAATACACCTAATCTTGTGGGTTCACAAATGTATATGTAAATATAAAAATAATTTTATTTTCCTTCTTTTCACAATTTTCGTGTTTATGTTCATAACAGATAGCAGCATGTAATTTCTCCTTTTGTTATGTCCTTGTTAGTTTTGGGACTAGAGCATATGGTGATCTCATATGATAAGTTTGGCAATATTTATTCTTTTTGATTCTCTTGAAAGTTTGTGTAATTTTGGTAAGGTATTATGTCACCAGTCAGGCATATGTAAAATTAGAGTTTTCATTCTGGGTAAGTTTATAGTACAGATTTCTTGTTACTTCTGTCAGGTTAGTTGCTGTACAAATACTCATAATATCGACCTTTTATATTTGTATCATCATAGGCTCTGCAATGATTTTCCCCTTTCTATTTATAGTACTCTGTTTTCTGGCTTTTTTCTCTCCTTTTTGTACCCCTTTCATCAACTAGGCACAGGCTTCAATTCTTTCTGGGAGGTTGTATGGCTCATGAGAAATGGTGGTTCTTCTGGATATGAGATAATTCACCATTTGTATATGTAATACTGTGCAGTGGTGTGACACAAGCCTCTTCTTCACGAAACTGATTACTGTGCAAACATCGTTTCCCAACCAATACGGAATGTCCTGTGTCTTTACTGGCATAATTCACATAGGCATACAAACCTTGAATTTAAATTTGTATGTGCCCTCTTCCACTGGGTTTATTTAAGGAAGTTACATAATGAGTTGCTTTGAATTTAAAAAAATCTATTTGGCAAGGAATTCATAGTTCCTTCTATCTAAAATAACCTAATGAATCTTCCAGAAGTGATCCTGGTTTGATGTTTCTGTCCCCATGATAACAGAGGTTTGGCTGGTCATCACATTTAGAAAGTCCCCCATTTCCCTGTCTACAACCACTGCCCAGGCATGAACACTCTTTTCCCTTGCTCTAGTCCTTTTTTCTACACCCTAGTTCCGGGAAATTTGAGACTCAAAACATTTGTCAGGTAAGATTCTGGATTGAGCTAATAAGACTTCTCCAGAGGTGTCAGGTTCCTCGACTATCATTGATCCATCTCTAGAGGGAGTTGTAAGTATGAGGAAGGGCAGAGTTTGTAATTCTTCCACCTGCTTTTGCTCCCACTATACCAACAACTACTACAATCACAACAACATCCACAACACCACAGGACAAACTTCTACTGCTTCCAATGCATCTATCTCCGTAAATCTCTACCTCTATCTTACGCAGCTAGAAGTTTTGAGAGTCATACAAGTAGTACTGTAGTCTTTATTTCATAATTCGAAAAGTAGGCAAGACTCAGTGTAACACTGGCATTCCTTAAACCAGTCACCCTTTAGTTTCTGGATCATCGTTATACACATAAATACAGTGCGTATCATATATATATATATTTTAAAATCCATGAGACAATACTCACCACAGCCTGTGTTTTCTGTTGTATTATATTTTCCTCTTTTACTCTCATTCTTGTGTTTTCATTAAAAAATCTTTAATAAACTTAAGCATATTAACAAGCCAAAAAAAGAAAAGAAAACACACAACTTTAAAAAGTGGACAAAGTACATGACCACTTATCAAAAAAAAGCATATAAACAACCAAAAAGCATATGCAAAAGTGCTAAAAATCACTAATTATTAGAAAAATGCAAATCAAAACCACAATGAGAGACCATCTTACACCAGTTAAAATGGCCATTGTGAAAAAGCCAAAAAATGACAGATGCTAGTGAGTTTATAGAGAAAAGAGAATGCTGATACACTGCTGGTAGAAATATAAAAGAATTCATCCATTATGAAAAGCAGTTAGACAATTTCTTGAAGAACTTAAAACAGAAATATCATTTGACCCAGCAATCTCATTGGGTATATACCCTACAGAATATAAATTGTTTTATCATAAAGATAAATACATGTGTATGTTCATCACTGCACTATTCCCAATAGCAAAAACATGGAATCAACCTAAATGCCCACCAATGGTAGACGGGATAAAGAAAATGTGGTACATATGCAACATGGAATACTTACTATACAGCTATAAAAAAATGAGATCATGTCCTTTGCAGCAACGTGGATGGTGCTGGAGGCCATTATCCTAAGCAAACTAACAAAAAGTTTCAAGTTTATACTAATCACGGTTTCTATAGTAGAAGAAGAAACAAATATTTGTTTTAATGAAATCAGATTTAGCATTTCTAGCCAGACATTCATGCTGATGAACTGTGGGAAATAATACTCAATGGCAGAAAAGGAGGTAGAATATGGGGGTCCTCAAACCAATAATAAAGTGAATCCCATTAAAACTCAGAGACTGATAGCTCTGGACAATGCAGAATCTGTGGATTTCACATGCTTTGAGGAATCATGATATCCTCTTTGTTCATCTGACGTAAACCTCTTGATCGTCTACTGGTAATAACATTAGTTTAGAGCCATTACAAAATTCTTTTGAGAAAATTTAACTTGCACATGATCAAGTGTTCTTTTTTATTTTAAAAAATCAATTTCACACTTACAAAAATGTAGTATGTATGTCACAAAGTAATCCTCCCCACAACTGGAACACTTTCATAATATGTTAAAGACCTGATAGCACCACCCTCTAAGACTTTATTAAGCACCTTCTGCAAACAAGGATATTCTCCTACTTATTCCCAATACAGCACTGAAATACATTACTCCATTTAATTCTCACAATCACTTCAAGTTTTGCCAATAGATGCTCAAAAATGTACTTGGTAACAATGTGTCCTTTAGTTAGAAACATTCTCTGCAGGAAAATCTGGGCCATCTTGTCTGACCTGGGACACTGGGGACACTGTCCCTGTGCTGAGTTACTGAGATGAGCCAGCCCTGCACCTGTGCCCAGCCTGCCCCACTCCATGCTGATTTGCAGGTTACCAGAGCACAGTCCCCTGCCCTGAAGACTTCTTAATAGGCTGGTCACACCCTATTGTCAGTCCCAGTCAGAACACAGCTTGGACATTAGGGCCCCCACTCAGCTCCTGGGGCTCCTGCTGCTCTGGCTCCTAGATAAGGAGGGGGAACACTGGGAATTTTCTTAGCCCAGTGCGCTCAATACATCTGGCACTTCTAGGAAGTTCTCTTATACCATGATTTTTAGTGTGGATATTTGTTTTTACATTTCCTATCTCAGGCATCAGATGTGACATCAAGATGACATAGTCTCCATCCTTCCTGTCTGCATCTGTAGGAAACAGAGTCACTATCACTTTCCAGGCAACTGAGGGCATTAGTAATGATTTACCCTGGTATCAGCAGAAACCAGGGAAATCTCCTAAGCTCTTCCTCTATGATGCAAAAGATTTGCACACTGGGGTCTCATCGAGGTTCGGTGGCAGTGGCTCTGGGACAGATTTCACTCACACCATCAGCAGCCTGGAGCCTGAAGATTTTGCAATTTATTATTCTAAACAGGTGTTCAGTCACTCTCCTACAGTGTTATAAGCCTGAACATAAATCCCTTAGTGAAACAAATGTATGAAGCTGGGCTGCACAGAGACTCCTCCTGGTGCCTCCATCTGCTGAAAACATTTCCCAGATGTATACAAGTTTTTAGGTTTTTGGCAAAAGGGGTCAGGGAGTCTCCTCTATTTCTTTTTTCTTTATCCTCAGTCCCAGAAGCACAGACATGGACAACATCTCCCGGATTTAGTAATGGATAGTAGTTGTGATACCTGAGGAATCTGTGTTGCTCCCTCAGTCAGGGTTTATACATCAAAATAGAAACAGATTTCAACAAGGAATTGTTTTAATTAGAATAAAAAATCCAACCTGGGGGTGTGGTAATCAAAGAAGCTGATACTGGAAACACGGGACTCCTGGTGGTCCACCAGAAGCCTGAACGCATCTGCCCTTGAAGGTGTGGGCTGCTTAACCATGTGGTCCTCTGCCCTGTCTAGGAAGCAGAGATGTGAGGGTGTAGATTCTCTTAGCTGCCTGTAGCACCTCACTCGGTGATTCTCCAGTCCTCACCTCAGTTCATGTGTCTACTTTCAGCTGTCAATGAATATTGAATCATCCTCTACTGACTCTTAAATAGGACATGAGGGCCCATTATTGAACAATTCTATGAGAAACTATAGCCAGAAAAGTTTTTGTGAAATGTGTTCCAGAAATCATGGTGATAATGAGGAACGGAGAGCTGACAACCAAGTAAGGTCCATATTTCTCCAAATCTCAGAACTTTCCAGATTTGGGATGACCCCAGAATATCCTTGCATGTGCTTCCATGTCTTATTAGCAAGTCTGGGATCATTGCAAGAAAACTTCCTAAGTCATAAAGTAAACAGAAAAATGAGAAAATTGCTTAGAATACCTAGCAATTTTTTGACAAAAAAATGAAAAAACTTACTTGATAAAACAAACAAGGAACCTAATTGTTCACAAAGTATGCTTTTTGCTTAATGTGAAAACACTTTGCTAATCAAAATTTGTCCAGATACCAACTGCCTCCTCAGCATCACAGTGAGCATGTTACAAATGCAAACTAACAAATGCATCTTGGAACTATTGTGTGAAAATCTGCATTTTAACAAGGATAAGGGTAATCAGTATTTAACAAGTATAGGGGTAATGTTTTCAGTAGCTGTGTTCTGGAGAACATTTACTTCAGTTAAAAATGTATATTTTTTAAAATGAGGCCATTTATGTTAAAGCTACATGTTAAAGACACACTCAGCTTTAATTCTAATAAATCCAAATTACTTTTGAAGACATTTTTAAGATTGTAAACGTTAAAAAAACATTATTTTTTATCAATTGATCAAACACCTTGATAATTAAATGCAGTAAAGGTTTTTAGAAATTTTAGTATTTACCAAAATGAAAGAATAAATTAAAATCGTGTGCACATGGCTTAGAGATTATTGGACTTTTAATAATTATTGGACTTAAGCTGAATAGGCAAATAATTTAAGTTCAGTAATTAGATTTAAATTATTTTCCTAGTCAGCTTTGTCTGGGGAATGTATTCACTCCTGCTGCTTGCCGTAGGCATGTTGTACCTCGGTTAGACATTGCCTGGGTCCCAGATCAAACCCAACCCAAGTGTTGGTGATAATCTCAGTGCCCTACAGCAGAACCACCCTGCTAAGCCCTTCCACAATCAACCAGATGATTGTTATCATGAACAGGAGAACAAATGCTTAGTTTTATTAGCCACTGAGTTTTGAGTGGTTATATACCATATGCACATTTTTTCTTTAGTGACACAAATTACATTCATTTTACTCAAATATTATTTAGTTTTATTTTCTTCTTAATATTGTTTTAAATGGATTACCAACTATTCCTATCTATATCATCAATTTTTATAAAATGAATCTATCTGTATGGTTAGAAATGTAAATATTATATTGGTCAGCTTTTGCCTAGGTGATCAGGTCAGAAAAGTCTGTTAGCTCAGCCTGAGTTTAGAATTTCTGTCCTTGGTCACAGAATTTAATGCCTGTGTTCTTCTGTCTCACTAATCATCTAGATTCACTGAGATGGTGTTTGGCACAAGACTGTTAGGAACAAAATAGAAATCTGTGGCCCCATCTCTCTATTTCTACCCAAAATGCACCTAGTTATCTCCCTTGGTGCATGATTGTGAGACAGTTTGAGGAAGAGAGTCAGTTGTGGCAGAAAAAATACATGGTTCTCAGGATACTAATGGGCCTCACATGTCCAGGCATGTTCCCACTCCTACCTTCTTGCCTCCCTTAACAAACTGACTCCAGTTACATAGCAAAAAGCTGTCCCCTCTCAACTTAGGTGACTAGGCCAAAATCCTAACCATAAAAAGAAGAGCCCAACCATTTATCTCCTTTGGTGGTATCTCTCAAGGTTTTATTTATTTATTTATTTTTTGTCTTGAGACAGAGTCATGCTCTGTCACCCCGGATGGAGTGCAGTGGTACAATCTCCACTCACCGCAACCTCTGCCTCCCAGGTTCACGTCATTCTTTTGCCTCAACCTCCCAAGTAGTTGGGACTACAGGCACACACCACCAAGCCTGGCTATTTTTTGTATCTAGAGGTGGTGTTTCACCGTGTTGGCCAGGCTGGTCTCAAACTCCTGAATTCCAGTGATCCACCCTCCTTGGCCTCCCAAAGTTCTGGGATTAAAGGCATGAGCCACTGCTTCCAGCCTCCCAAGGTTTCTAAAGTGGAACTCTAACGTTCCTGATAAGAACCTGGCCATCTTCTAAGGTTGCTGCAAGATCTGCATTTCCCCAAAGAACCAAATGAGTTCTAGCTGGCTGAAGCACTGACCTTTTACTGATTTTTCCTCATTATAATCTCATTGTAATACTAAAATATCTGCCAAGGCAGAGCTTATCCTCCATTTTCTGTTCGTGTTATATATGTTAGAGCATGACGTTCCACTGCACAAATGCAGAGAAAACTTCGCCTGAATATGCTTGTATGTCATTCCTTTTTCCGCCTCAGCTTCCTTAAAATGATAAGAGCTGAGCACTTCAGGGAATTGCCCCTGGGATCTCTTACCCACAGGCTGCTCCCTTGCTTTGCTCATTCTACAAAAATATTTTTTTATTCTTTTTTTTTTTCATACTTTAAGTTCTAGGGTACATGTGCATAACGTGCAGGTTTGTTACATATGTATACTTGTGCCATGTTGCTGTGCTGCACCCATCAACTCGTCAGCACCCATCAACTCGTCATTTACATCAGGTATAACTCCCAATGCAATCCCTCCCCCCTCCCCCCTCCCCATAATAGGCACAGGTGTGTGATGTTCCCCTTCCCGAGTCCAAGTGATCTCATTGTTCAGTTCCCACCTATGAGTGAGAACATGCAGTGTTTGGTTTTCTGTTCCTGTGATACTTTGCTGAGAATGATGGTTTCCAGCTGCATCCATGTCCCTACAAAGGACACAAACTCATCCTTTTTTATGGCTGCATAGTATTCCATGGTGTATATGTGCCACATTTTCTTAATCCAGTAATGGGATGGCTGGGTCATATAGTATTTCTAGTTCTAGATCCTTGAGGAATTGCAACACTGTTTTCCACAATGGTTGAACTAGTTTACAGTCCCAACAACAGTGTAAAAGTGTTCCTATTTCTCCAAATCCTCTCCAGCACCTGTTGTTTCCTGATTTTTTAATGATTGCCATTCTAACCGGTGTAAGATGGTATCTCATTGCGGTTTTGATTTTCCACTGTATGGAACTGCCCAACTCAGGTGCATTCTTTTCCCTTGTAGAGTTCCTCTGCCTGGGCCAAGTCAAAATCTCCACCCACACTCACATTTGGCAAATTTCATGAAAGAACTCAATGAGAGAGGAAAAGCAATTCACCTACAAAGGTGTATTTCTCTTATTCAATTTTTGGTAATCTGGTTTTCATTTCTTCACTAGGGCTATGATGTCATCATAAACATGATTTTTAAATGTATTGTTTGCTCTCTTTTGCTTTTGTTGCATTGCTTTTGTTTCTCTCTTAAGACATTGCATCATCATTACTGAAAATATAATTTTAAATTAAAAATTAAATTAAGATAGAGAAATGCCAACTTTGTGTTATCAGAAAAATGCATGTCAAGAACATATCAATGCATATAAAATGCATATCAGTAAATACAAAACACATGATCACACCTATGTTGAAAGTGAAAGAAAAAACTGAAGAAATAATAGTGATCATGTCAGAGTTTGCAAACCTTGATACTATGATTTTTATATTCCAGTAATACATATATAGAAACATGTATTTTATAAATGCCACATTTAAAGGAGTGCTCTAATAATATTTGGATCCAAGACAGGAGGTATCCATTTTGATATTATATAATGGTAGAAGTAATAAAATTTTTATTTAACAAATACAACGATTCCATATTATATTTATATTTTGGGACTGATGGTAGTTGTTCTGGTTCTGCAATCATTTCTAGAGGAATCAGGCCAGTGGTGCCCATAGCAATATCTAGCATGCATCATCTGTTCTATTGGTCGTGAAAATTGTCTTGCATAGTCAAGCAATAGGCAGCAGCAACTGGGTATTGACATTATTTCTCTGAGTCTTGTAGACTCCTTAATAATGCATCTTTCATTATCAAATGTAAATTTTGAAGACATTTAGAGATAACTGGTGATGATACTTCGCAATTAAGGAACCTTAAAAATATGTTAGAAATAACAAGGATTAAGATATTTTGCAAATGTTACACTTCACCAAGAGAAGCTGGGTTATCCTAAAACAACTCTTATAAAGTATGCTTCCCAAGGTGTTCCCAGGGGTAACAGGACTAGTCAATGTGAGTAGATGGAGGACAGATTTAGAACTCACTATAAGTATCCTGATATTTGAGGAAATTAAAGATGCCAGAACATTCTCTAATGAGTCACAGAATTATATAATCTACCTCCACAGAGAACAGGCAGAACCTAGACTTGCTTCTAACCCATATGGTATGGCAGAGGTTATGAGATGTTTTTCCAATGATTGGATTGTATTCTATAAGCCTCTGTCACAGCAGACTGGAAAGAGACTCTCTGAAACCTGCTGACCTTGAACAACCAAACAGCCAAGTGGGCATTGCCTGTGTGAGCATCACATGGCAGGGAATTGTCCACAGCCTCTAGGACCTGAGAGCAGCCTTGAGCCAAGAGCCAGTAAGAAGCTGAAACCCTAAGTCATAGAATTGCTAAGGAATGGGCTCTGCAACTACCTGAAAGAGCTCTAAAGTATCTGTGTTCTCAGGGAGTCTCAGGGGAGAATGAAGCCCAATCTATACTGCGGCACAGTCTTGTGAAATTCAATGAGCAGGACCCAACAAAGCCATGTGCTGACTGCTGACTCACAAATTGAGAGATGATAAATGAGTATAGTCTTAAGCTGATAAATTTGTGGTAATTTGTTACATGGCCATAACAAACTTAACACACATTTTAAGAACAAGTAGTAGACCTAAGAGCAGCCATGCCACTGACATTGACTGTAGATGGGCACAGGCTTATTCTCATGGTGACCTTGGGATTTCCAAGCACTACGAGAGAGAGGAAAGCTTTGATGTTCAAGCCCCTTCTAAGACTCCACTTGTGTCACATCAGGTCAATAGATGTGCCTATTGGCCTGAGCAAGACACATGGGCAACACTTGAGTCCATTTAGAATGAGGCTGACCAAAGCACGAGTGCAGGGAAGGGATTTATTGCAGTTAATTTTGCAAGTAGGTTATCCATATTTTTTATTATTATTATTATTATTATTATTTGCTGAGAAATACCTTGAGAAAAGAGAAGCCTCTTTAAAAAACTAAAAGTGTTTAGGTTGTAGTTTCATTCATTGTAGTGTTCTGCTTTATATCCAAGTATAAATAACTGAGAACTCCTTCAAACTATTATTTCTATGATGGTTTATTTTCCCCATACATTTACAGAAAATTTTGGTACTGTAATGTGTTGGCCAAGTTTACTCTGCAGAGCTGACCATTTGCACAATGTGGCTGACACGCCATTGCACGTTGAATGTGGACCATGACTGGCGGTGATCTATGAGAATCTGCTTCTGCAAAAGAATATATTTGTCACTCCTTTGATCTTTATCCTGTCTGAATCCACACACTTCTCTATCATTCCATGGCTAATCCATATCTTATCTCTATTAACTCACTCTTGCCGTAAGTGACTAAGGGCACCTAACACATAATAAATACATCCAGTTCTGAAAATTCAAATTAGTTAAGAAGCATGGAGACATTATAGAAAGAAAATGTATAACTATTTTAAGTGTAAAGAAAATAATTCTTTGTATTTTGGAATGAAACTGTGAAAGCTGTGTCTGCAGGTTTCAGCACTGTCATGTGCGTCTGTGTGAAGAGACCACCAAACAGGCTTTGTGTGAGCAATAAAGCTTTTTAATCACTTGGGTGCAGGGGGGTTGAGTCCAAAAAGGGAGTCAGCGAAGGGAGATAAGGGTGGGGCCATTTTATAGGATTTGGGTAGGTAAAGGAAAATTACAGTCAAAGGGGGGTTATTCTCTGGCGGGCAGGAGTGGGGGTCACAACGTGCTCAGTGAGGGAGCTTTTTGAGCCAGGATGAGCCAGGAAAAGGTAATGTCATCATTTAAGGCAAGGACCGGCCATTTTCACTTCTTTTGTGGTGGAATGTCATCATTTAAGGCAGGGGCAGGACATTTTCACTTCTTTTGTGATTTTTCAGTTACTTCAGGCCATCTGGGTGTATAAGTGCAAGTCACAGGGGATGCGATGGCTTGGCTTGGGCTCAGAGGCCCGACGAGCACCATAGCTTTTCCTGTGACTGAGGCATTGCCTTTCTCACACCTGCAGGTATTTTAACAGGAGGCAATAGAATTAAGTGATAGGGTAGTCACATTTATTGCAATTTTTTGTGATTGCAAAGCCTATTGCTTGTTTTTTAAGGCAGATAAGAATCCTCATACCTGAATTTCATGGACTTTGATGTCTTCCTTATCTCCCCGGCAAATGCAAAATGCAGCTGAGAAAAAAATTCCTTTCTTCAATTTCCTCTCATTCTTTCTGACTATGAAGAGCAGCACACTGCTGTGGGGAAAAGAAAGAGAGATCAGACATGCACATCAAAGCACAGCACTTTTCCTTAAACTTATTCATGACACAGAGATCTTTATTTATATGTCTCCTTGCTGACCTTCTCCCTGCTATGACCCTATTGTCCTGCCACTTCCCCCTCTCCAAGATGGTAGAGATAATGATCAATAAATACTGAGGGAACTCAGAGACCGGAGCCGGCACCGATCCTCAGTATGCTGAGCACGGGTCCACTGAGCCCACTTTTTCTTTCTGTATACTTTGTCTTTATGTATCTTTCTTTTCTCAAGTCTCTCATTCCACCTGACGAGAAACACCCACAGGTTTGGAGGGGCAGGTCACCCCTTCACACTGCTGTTCAAACTTCTCATTACTCAGAATAATCCATGTTGTACAATGAGTGGGCTGTTTTCAATGTGTATAGGTCATGAGTGTTGATTATGTCTTTGAGAGTTTCTTCCTCATTAACTTTTCATTCATTCAACATTCATTCATTCATTCATTCATTCAATAAAGTGTTAATTGAGCAACTATGCTGGACTACGAAAGTGTCTAGGCTGCATCCCTGAGAAAGTCAGTGTCTGACTCTTATTTACCTGGTGATAAAAAGGCTATGCTTAATTAAACATAAATCAACAGGAAGATTCTAGAAAATAAGGGTCATAAAGGGAAAAAATGGCAAGTGAAGAGGAAGTGGTTAATGCAGAAACTGAGTCAGTTAGTTGGGGAGTCAGAGGCTGCTTCCTCTGAGGAGGTGACTGGCCTGGAGAAGAACAATTGACCTGAAGAGAAGTTTCTGAAGGGCGTCCAGGTCCATGAAAATCAAGGCACTTAGAAGGAACATGGTATGAACACATGAAGGACAGAGAAAGGCACTAAGAGGAGAGTGACTTAACCAAGGGAAAAAAGAAGGAGTCAGAGAGGGGGCAGGTCAGAGCCGTTTTCTCCCCGTGTCTTAAAGATCACCACATATGACTGGTGTGAAATGAAGGAAGCCTTCATTTTCTGTTTGGGGAGCAAATGCTTTCTAAGTAAAGCAGGATATTCTGGGAATTTTTTTAAGCAAAGTACCCCCATGGTCATATTTACTTTTTAGCAGAGTAACGACTCTAGTTGAGCTGTGAGAAGCAGAAGGATACTCATCTGGGCTGAGGAAAGAGAGAGACCCTCTCATATTGTTTTATATTGTTTTATACTCAGTACCTGTTTTAAGAAAAAAAACAAGGAAGTAAAACCAAAGACAGGCAGCCGGGCACCAGACCTGGAACCAGGCCTGGGCCTGCCTGACCTAAACCCGGTAGTTAAAAATCGCCTCATGACTTAGAAACCAATGTTCCTGACATTGTGTAGAAGAACATTGTGAAACTCTCTACCCTGTTCTGTTTCACTCTGAAAACCGGTGCATGCAGCCTCTGTCACGTACCCCCTGCTTGCTCAGACCAATCACGACCCTTTTATGTGAAATCTTTAGTGTTGTGAGCCCTCAAAAGGGACAGAAATTGTGCACTCAGAGAGCATGGATTTTAAGTCAGTACATTGCCAATGCTCCCAGCTGAATAAAGCCTTTCCTTCTACAACTCGGTGTCTGAGGGGGTTTGTCTGCGGCTCTGCTCGTCCTGCTACAGGCTAAGTGAATCCTGGCATAAACTAGTCTTGGGGCAGTGGAGAGTATTGGAGACATAAGCAGATGATACCATATTTTTAAATCAATGTCAGTTACACTCATTGGTGTGAGAAGAGTCAGATTAGGAGTGACCTGGCGTCTTTGGCCTTAATCTATTAGATAGATTCTGATTTACTAATCTTAAATGTATTAACAGCCAAGAAAATCAGGATAAAATCAAAAGAGTTTGTTATTTTTCCTCATTTCTAGACTGTGACACTAATAAACATGCAGATTAAGTGGCCAGGTTTGCAAGTGAGTGGAGTTTGAGCTCAGAGGAAAGAAACTACACACAGGTATTCAGCAGTGCTTACAGGGTAATTTATAGTATTAAAATCATATGTATGCATGTGAATCTGCACATATTTATGCATGTGTATGCATGTATATAAACATATAGATATGAGTGTTTTTCAAAAAATAAAAGGCGTAAAATCAATAATCTCAGCTTCCACCTTATGAAACTACATAAAGAGGAGCCATTTAAATCTGAAGTAAAATATGAGCAAAATAATAAAGATTAGGTCAGAAACCAGTAAAGCTTCAAACAGAAAAAGCAGCACTCAACACCAAGCAAATCAAAGGCTGGTTCTTTGGAAAGAACAATGTTGTTTAGTTCCCACATATTTGAAAAATTGGGGGTAATACTTTCAATATTGATTTCTGGTTTGATCACTCTGTGGTCAGAGAACACACTTACTATGATTTTAATTATTGAAAATGTGTTGAGAGGTTATGTGGGCAGTGCCATGCGCGTCCGTGTGAAGAGACCACCAAATAGGCTTTGTGTAAGCAATAAAGCTCTTTAGTCACCTGGGTGCAGGCGGGCTGAGTTGGGAAAGGCAGTCAGTGAAGGGAGATAAGGGTGGGGCTGTTTTATAGGATTTGGGTAGGTAAAGGAAAATTCCAGTCAAACGAGCGTTGTTCTCTGGCGGGCAGGAGGGGGAATCACAAGGTGCTCAGTGGGGGAGCTTTTTGAGCCAGGATGAGCCAGGCACAAGATAATATCATCGTTTAAGGCAAGGACCAGTTGTTTTCACTTCTTTTCTGGTGGAATGTCATCAATTAAGGCGGGGCAGGGCATTTCCACTTCTTTTGTGGTTCTTCAGTTACTTCAGGCCATCTGGGCGTATACGTGCAAGTCACAGGGGATGCAATGGCTTGGCTTGGGCTCAGAGGCCTGACAGGCAGAATATGTCCTATCTTGGTAAATGTTCTGTGGGCACTTGGAAGAAAAAGTGTGAACTTCTATTGTTACAGGTTGGAGTGTTCTACCAAAGTCAGTTAGATCCCGTGGGTTGATGATATTGTTAAGTTCTTCTCTCTCCTTGCCGATTTTCTGTCGAGTTGTCCTATCGAAGATTAAGAAGGGGTTTTGAAGTCTCCAAGTGTAATTGTTTTGTTAGTTTCTGCCACATGCGCTATATCGCTCTGTTGCTTGGTGTCTACGCACTTAGAACTGCTCTGTCTTCTTTCCAAAATGTCTTTCTTTGTTATGTAATGTACCTTTCTGTCTCTAGTAGTATTTTTTGGCTCTGTAGTTTACTTCGTCTGATACTATTATTTTCTACTGATTCTTTCTTTTGATTAATGTTTGCATAGTATACTATTATCCTTCCTATTATATTCAATCTACATGTACTATATACTTGATGGGAGTGTCTTATAGACAACATACAGTTGGAACATTTCTTTTTGATTCATCAATCGTCTTTTTTAAAATTTCATAATTTATATATTTAATATATTGATAATTATTGATAAATTAACATTTAAGTCTGTACTTTTTGCTGTACCATTTTTTGCTTCTCTGTTTTCTTTTTGCTGCCTTCCTTCGTGTTACTTGAACATTTTTACAATTTCATATTAATTTTACATAATTTGGGGGTATCTCTTTTTATAGTGATTTTTAAATTGGTTGTCACGGTATTGCCTTTGTATGTACAGCTTCTCACAGTACGTTCATGTCAATCTATTACAATTTAAAATCAGTATAGAATTTTATCTTCTTTTAGGTCATTTTCCCTCCTCCATTGTAAATACATTGTTTTTTAAAAGTAATTTCTCTGCAGATATTGGGAACAAAATTGTATTACAACTTTGATACAACTATCACACATGATTTAGAAATGCATTACATTCATCTGTCTTCTCATTTTTGTAGCCCTTTGTCCCTAACATTATTTAATATCCCGTCTTTATCTTTAGTTTTACCTTTCTAGGAGTCATTTTGGCTATGATTAAAGTGGATCTGCTGGCAACGAATACTCTTAGTTTTTCTTCAACTGAGGACTTCTCAATTTGTCCTTCATTTCTAAATAATACTTGTACTGGACATAGAATTTTAGGGTAGCAGATCTTTAAATACTAGAAAATATGTCACAATTGACACCAGATAACAAGGTGTAAATATTTCCAAGAACAGAGGACACGCAACATGCACTCAGTGAAGTGAAAGACATCTCTTCCCCTTGTGTTAGTTTCCAACGCTGCCATTTAAATTGCCACAGGCTTCACACAATATAAATGTATTACCCTGTAGTTCTGGAGGTCAGAAGTCTCACTGAGCTAATGTTAAGGGGTCAGTAGGGCTGTAATCCCTCTGGAGGCTCCAGAGGAGAGAACTCCATCCTCTGTTTTTATCTTTCATGTGCTCCCACATTTCTGGTTCCATGGCCCCTTCCTTCCTCAAATCACATCCCTCCCCATTATCCCAGATCCTCTCTGACTGCAAGCCTCCTCCTCTATTTTAAGGACCTTTGTGATTATACTGATTTAATCTGGATAACCAGGTTGCTTATTCTCAAAGTCCTTAACTTACATCTGTCAAGTTCTTTTTTTACTATGTAAGGAAGAATTATTATGATAAGGCTCCGATGACTGGAGGAACACCAGGGTTCTTGGTCTCATGCCAGTTTGGATAAAACGACACGGACACGTGTGGAGTGGTTTTAGGGAGAGAAAAGTTTAATACACAAGCACGAAGGAAGATGAAAACAGCTCCCCCCTACAGAGACAGGGGGACAGGGGATTCGAACAAGGAGAAAACTCCATGTGTGGTGGGAAAGTAGCTTCTTATATGAAGAGGCTGGAGCAGGTGGTGTCTGATTTGCATAGGGCTCAGGGGATTGGTTTGACCAAGCATGTCATTCATGTAGCCTGCAGAAAAAACTGACCTTCCCACCGTAGCCTTTTAATATGCAAATATAGGTCGTCATAATATTCTACACACATGGGGATATATGGGGACAGCCATGTTGCCAGGAACATGTGTGGACAAGGAAGAAGATGGTTCTTCACCATGTTTGGGTGAACCCAGTTTCTAATGGCCGGCATTTCCATATGAAAGCTTGCCAGCCTGGCTCTAAGAGCCAGAGCTTTCCTGCTAGACAAGAAACCTTTCTAGAGCTGCTTTAAAAAAACAAAACCTTCCCAAAGACCCCTTTTCCTCTATCTGCCTACGATAATTTCTTAGTAACTCCTATAACACTTGAGTTCCAGAGACAAGGACATCGATGTCTTTTGGTTGGACACATTATTCATTCCACCAACAATAAACATATTCCCCAAAATTGTCCTTCTCTAAAGTAAAATTTTAAAAAATCACAAAGTATTTTTATGAAGCAAGAGAGCTGGACAAAATCTTAGAATCAGGTTCCTCTCACTTGTGAGTTTTATCTGCTGGGGTTTGCTCTCTCCACTGTCTCTAATGGTAGATTTATTGATGTGTAGATAATTTTAGAGGATTTTTAAATTTTGTGATCCAGCGTAAACAAAACAGTATCTGAGAAAGGTCTCCATCAATTTATAGATTTATTTTGCCAAAGGTAAGGCTTATGACCTGTGACACAACCTTAAGAGGCCCTGCAAACATGTGCCCAAGGTGGTTGGATTACACCTTGGTTTTATATGCTTCAGGGAGACACAGAAATTACAGGCAAAGACAAAAATCAATACATATCAGATATACATTAGTTTGTCCTGGAAAGGTAGGCTATTTGAAGCAGGGGCTTCCAGGTCGTAGGTAGATTCAAAGCTTTCCTGATTGGCCACTAGTTGAAAGAGTTAAGTTCTGCCTAAAGAGTTGAATTCATCATAAAGAAATGCTTGAGTTTAGATAAGGGGATGTGGAAGCCAAGATTGTTGTCACATAGATGATTCCTATGGGTAGCAGATAAAGTAGATGGTGAATGTTGCTTATCAGACCTTACAAAAAATGTGAAACTCTTTGAAAAAGACTTAGTAATGGGAGGAGATTCTCTGCAAAATGCAAATTCGCCCCCTACAGGGAGCTTTGCAGGAGCACTTCAGAATATGTGAAAGAAATATTTTTAGGGTAAAATATTTAGATTTTTTCGGGGCCTGTTATCTGTCATGTTGGAGTATGGTATCTTATTGCTACAAAGCATCTGTTTTGTCAGTCCAAAGAACTCTGTTGTAATGATAATGCTGGTCAGTTGTGTCTGAACTCCAAAGGGAGGAGAGTAAAATGAGGCACATCTAAGCCCACCTGCCAGTCATGGCCTAACCTAGTTTTTCAGGTTTCTCTGAAGTTCTCTCTACCAAAAGAGGAGTCCGTTCAGCGGGTTGGTGGCTTACAACTTAATTTTTGGTTTTAACACACAGAAAAAAAAAACTCATGGCATAAATTCAATCTAAAATAAATTAGTAAAGAAAAATTAAGTGCTTCCTGAATATTCCTACATGTCAAAGAAAAAGAAATGATGAAAATTCAGGTGAGAAATATCCCTCATACAAAAGAATAACAATATTTTTTTTTCTTTTTTTTTACTATCTTAGTTTCGATCCACCAGCAATGAGGATTCCTGTTTAAGCAGCATATTTACACTGGGAGGAAAGGAGGAAAGAGAGGGAGGGAACAGAAGATGAATGGTAAAAGACACATCAACAACCCCCCTGACTCAGGAGAACTGAAGATCCACCACATGTGGAAACATGGACTAAATTCCTCTGGGCTGTTCCACCTGAGAGATGAGGAAACTGGGGTATGTATACACCTCATCTTGTCCTCACTGATAGTCAGGTGTATCTCCTGTTCTCTTTCAAGTTGCTATAACAGATTCCTTGTCACTGTGTAATTCATAAAGAACAGAAATTTATTTTCTCACGCTTCTGGAGAATAGGAAATTTAAGGTCAAGTCATGGGCAGCTTATGGTCTGCTTTTTCTACATTCAAGATGATGCCTGGAGTGTTGAGTCCTTCAAAGAATGGAAGGCCATGTCTTATCATGACAGAGGAGCAGAAGAGAGAGAGATCCCAGCCCTATAATCCCTGTTTATACTGGCATTAATGTATTCCACACTCATGACCTAACACATCCCAATAGGCCCCACCTGGCAATACCGTTACACTGAGAATTAGCTTCACAACAGGTTGATTCTGGAGGACACGGTCAAACCATAGCATTTTCTTAAGAGATACACATTCCAGGCCATTTCACCAACAATGCATGCAGGCAGAGTTCTCTGCCCAAGACCATAAAGAACATGAGACATATATATGGCCATTGGAAGGGAGTAGAGGTACAGCAAAGGGGAAAGCCCTAGACTATGGAAGGAGACTGTTACATTCATCCTGGTACATTTAACCCTTGAATAACTTGGATTTGAAGTTTGCAGATCCACTTATATTTTCTTCTTTGTGTGTCACTTGTGAGCAAACACTTAATAAGTAGTAAATATATTTTCTAATTTTTATAGTTTTCTTAATAACATTTTTTCTATAGCATACTTTATGGAAGAATAGAGTATATAATATAAATAACTTTTAAAAAGTGTTAATTGACTATTTTATCACTAAGTCTTCCAGTCAAAAGTAAGTTATTAGTACTTAAGTTAGGGATGCAAAAGTTCTACACAGGTTTTCATCTGCACCGGTGCTCGGTGCCCCAACCTCCACGTTGTTCAGGGGTCAACTGCTCTTTCAGTCTGTAGCTGCATCTCTCTGGAACAGCATCTTGACAGGTGGGTTGTAAGTAAAGGAATCCAGAAAATAACATCTCAAACTATGCTGCTTTGGCGTGATGATTATGTAAAACCAAAGCCCATTTAGAAAGCATCAAATGCACAAAAAGGCTTTTCCTAAACATCCCTTATCTAAGAGCAGGATCTCCAGGAGGAAACCAATTGTCAAGAAAATTCTTCTGGGAATTTCTGTATCAGGGAAGATGAGCAGGAAACAGGAATCAAAATTAGAAGAGACTGGAAGTTGATACTTTAACCACCTGTTCTTTTGAGGATGCACTTCTATTCTCATGTATTCTCTCCAGGTTGCCTATGCTTCCCAATTCCCTCTTCCCTAGAAAGGAAATATGAACAAGTGGATCTCATTGAGTTACCTGGGTAATCACCCTGAGATGATATCCTGCTGCACTTTAAGTGAATTTTGTTTGCCCTTTCTCTTATTAATCTTCCTTTTGTCAGTTCATTTTCAGCAAACATTTAGAGGATAAATGGAACTTTCTTCCTTTCTCCTCATATGGCAAATTCCCTTAAAATTAAAATTCAGGCTGCTTACAAAGCAACAGGAAGGTTTGTGCATGGGCTACAGCACCGTGATATGGTTCCCCAATGCAGGCATCAGTAAAATTTTGTGGAGCCCTAGGCTGCAGCCCACTGATGCTGATGTAGTTGAATCCACTTCCCTGCCCCTGCTACTGAGCCAGGCTGGGACGTTTTGGGCACATGAGAGATGTGAGATATAACAAGTGCAAATCCCTGTCCAGTTTCATCTGGATCCAGCCGATTTCTCCATGTACAAAGGCGATTGCTTGATAAGAAATTCAGTGTCTCTTTCCTAAAAATGTTAACAGGGAGGCTGATATCTGAGTCAGGATGATGTCCTCAGTCACTATTCAAATGTAAAAGAGCAAAGTGTCATTGATGGTGCAAGGCAGGGACATGCTCCGTGCAGTGGCCACCCTCACTAAGAGAGATGAACTTTGGGAAAAAATATTCAATGGCAGAAAAGAAAGTAGACTATGAAGGTGCCCAAAACAAGAATAAGGTGCAGCCCATTTAGTCTCTGGGTATTAAAGATACTGTCACTCTTGAAAATGGTGGATCTGTGAGTGCTTCATGCATTGAGGAAACATGGTATCATCCCTGGGTATCTGTAGTCAATTGCTTGATCTTATACTGGTAAGAACAATGGCATAACACCATTACCTATACTTACAAATATATGTAGCGTCATGTCAATAAATTTTATTTTTAATTTGTTTAGAAAGAAATAATATTAAACTCAGAGAAATGTTGCAAGTATAGGACAAAGTACCCCCTTCCCTAACCAGAAACACGTAAGTCTTTGAAGACCTGAGAATCATATCATTTAACATTTTACTATGTATTTCCTACAAACAAGAATATTCTCTCCTAAATAATCCCCATACACCAATGAAATACATTACTCCATCGACTCCTGAGGAATATTTCAAATTGTCAAAAAAAATACCTAAAACATATTTCTCATAACAAAATAGTCCCTAGTAGAACACATTCTCTGCAGACAAATTTGTGCCACCCTGGTCTTACTTGGGACACCTGAGGACACTGAGCTGGTGCTGAATTACTGAGATGAGCCAGCCCTACAGCTGTGCCCATCCTGCCCGGCCCCCTGCTAAATTGCATGTTCCCAGAGCACATCCTCATGCCCTGAAGACTTATTAATAGGCTGGTCACACTTCGTGCAGCAGTCAGACCCAGTCAGGACACAGCATGGACATGAGGGCTCCCGCTCAGCTTCTGGGGTTCCTGCTGCTCTGGCTCCCAGGTAAGGAAGGAGAACACCAGCAGTTTACTCAACACAGTGTGCTTCAGGAGGCTTACAAACCAACAGGAAGGTTTGTGCACGGGCTACAGCCTGGCCCTTCAGGGAAGTTGTCTTACAACATGACTAATTGTGTGGACATTTGTGTTTATATTTCCAATCTCAGGTGCCAGATGTGACATCCAGATGACCCAGTCTCCATCCTCCCTGTCTGCATCTGTTGGAGACACTGTCACCATCACTTGCCAGGCGAGTCAGGGCATTAGCGATTATTTAGCCTGGTATCAGCAGAAACCAGGGAAAGCCCCTAAGCTCCTGATCTATGCTGCATCCAATTTGGAAAGTGGGGTCCCATCAAGGTTCAGTGGCAGTGGATCTGGGACAGAATTCACTCTCACCATCAGCAGCCTGCAGCCTGAAGATTTTGCAACTTACTACTGTCAACAGTATGACAGTGACCCTCCCACAGTGTTACACTCTCGAACATAAACCCCCAGGGAAATAGATGTGTGAGGCTGGGCTGCCCCAGCTGCTCCTCCTGATGCCTCCATGGGCTAAGAGTATTCCTCAGATGCAGCCACTCTGTGATGGTGTCGGTAGAGGGGGACATGAAGTCACCTCTGCATCCCAATTCCTTTTTCTTTCTCGGCCCCAACTACACAGACATAGCAATGCCTCTCCTGATTTAATAGAGACAGAGATCGTGACACCTGAGGAGTCTAGTTTATGGCTTCAGTTGGACTTTATATTACACAGAAGAAGCCACAATAGGTATTCTAAGCAGGAATTGTCTTAATACAGAGAAACAGAATATAAACTATGGAAGTCTAAATAAAATGTAGAGATGAATCTCTAAATTTAATGTTTTATTTGCTAAGAAGTATTTGCCAAATGGGGCATACAGGAAAACTCAGTGGTCTTCAATGTGTTGGAAGAACAAAGAGAAGGTTAGAGTTTTATGAAAAAAGGAAAATATTGCCTACTGCTCTTCGAGAAAGTTTATTGGCTCTACTAAGAGTTGGGAGCTGGCAAGCTCAGACTGGTTAGCAGTAGTGGGCAAATTGAATCCTAGAATTATATTAAGTTATCTCCGAAGTCTGGGGGAATTTGATTTCAGGTTACAAGAAGTCAAAGCAGTGAAGCTTGCAGAGAGTCTTGTTACTGCAATGCCAGGGATTCAGTGTAGATCCTGCTCCTCACCACACAGAAAGCCAATCATTAAGACAACAAGTATTGCCAAGAACAGGCTTTAATCAGATGCTGCAGCTGTGGAGAGGGGACACCATTCACAAATGTATCTCCTTGACCAACTAAAATTAAGGGTTTATATGGCAGGGAAGAAATGTGGGAAAACAGAAATTAGGGATGGGTAAGGAAGATAATTTGGTCAACAGGAATTAGGAGGTCAGCGAGGCAATCACAGTGTGTGAAGAGTCTGATGTCTCACTGCCCTGATTCAGTGATATATAAGTTTCAGCTCCTTGATAGTATCTGGAGGCCTCTTGGTGGATTTTCTGAAAAAAAGAACTCAGATAAGACAAATATAACTATCTTGAGTTTTAAGGTTGGGGGGTCAATTTCTATGTTTATTCAAAAAACCATAAACTTAGGTTAATAGGGCTTATTTCAATTGCATTCTAGAAACAGTATTTTGCACCCTGAGTGCCTTTCCCCCTGGTTTCTTGGCTCTGTTGGCTATGACAAGAATGATCAAATTTCTACGATTAAAGTTCACACTACAATCTTTCAAAGCCAAGGATATATTGTCAGGAAAGTGGATATTAGAAGCAGAATTCTCTGGCGCTCCCTCAGAAAACAGAATGCATCTGGCCCTGAAATATGGGCTCTCTAACCATGTCATCCTCAGTCCTGTCTGGAAGCTAAGGGGGTGCTGATGCTCTTAGCTTCCTACAGCATCTTTCCAGGTTTTTCTCCAGTCTTCACCTCTCTCTCGACATCTGTCTTAGGTACCAGTGGAGAATATTGAGTCATCCTTTTCTGACTTCCAAATCTCACAGGAGGACCTCTTATTGGGCAACTCTATAATCAGCAAGAGAGGCAAAAAGGGATATTTGTGTAAGTTAAAATGATTTTTTGCCCATGAGGCCATTTAAATAAATTATATTTAAAGTCACATGTTGAAAACACATCCGGCTTTAGTTTCTTATTGTTGCAAATTTACATTTGCAAATATTTTCAATCCTGTAAAGGTTGAAAACATAATTATTTGTCCGTGGAATGATCAAACACCTCTATAATTAAATGGAGTAAACATTTTCTTAAAAATTTGTGCTCACTGAAATAAAGGAGTATATTTAAAATATGTGAAGTTATGTTAGAAATTATTGGACATAAATTCAGCTGTGCAGTTTGGTTTGGGATGTTGTTCACTCTTTTGACCTGCCACAAGAATCCTGAGTCATGTGTAGTCACTGCTGTTTAGCCTTGTCTTCAGACAATAGATATCTATAGGCTGAAGACGAGCTCAGTGCCGTGCAGAGAAACCACTCACCTGAGCCCTCCCTTGATCAGCCAGATTATTATGAACATGAGTATCCATGAACATGAAGACAAATGTTTACTGTTATCAGCCACTGAGTTGTGTATTTAACCAGTTTCCAATCATTAATGCATGAAAGCCTACTGCTACAGTATTTACATCTCTACCTGTATACACACACATGTATTTTTTCTTAAATTGGTGGTATAAATGTGAATATATAGTAACCAAATTATAAAGTTATTAAGAGAAAATGAATGACGAAATTAAAACTAATATTTCAATAAAAAATTAAAATTTACCTTATGGAAAAATATACATACATGTATATAAGATACATACAAGTGAATAGATATTTATTTGATAAAGTGTTGGCTAAAAATACATATAGTATTCACATTTAAGTGTATTTATTCTATTACATATGCAATATATGCATATTTGTAAAATTATTATCTAAATTAAATACATTTCAATAATTTTTGTTACATTCCATAAAAAGTTTATTCTGGACCACATATAGTTCTTACTCTTGCTACAGAAAGTTTGTTTGTAGCCTTTATTTTTAAAGCTCTACCAAATTGTTGTCCTTACCCGAAAATATTTTTCCAACCCAGTAGAGCTCCAAGGGTATGACTAGAACAAATTTTGACTAATGTTGAAGATTAACTATTGCATCCTGTGAAAGTCTCCATTATGTTCATGTCCACGATAATGATATGCCAAATAGAGTTCTCACAGCAATGGATGCTGGATGGAGTCACATCAGTGCCATTGTCAAGGAAGCCCTGGAAATGTAAAAATCATAACCGTGGGTAAACTGCAAGGATCACATCTGATGATCACATTGCAAAGAGAACAGCACTTTAATAATATTGGCTGTTGGTTTTGACAGATCATCAGGCCTTAAAAGAAATGCAACAGGATGATTACAGACAAAGCCATTCTGAAAGAGATATGACGAGATGTTTCAAAAATGAGCCATAATCCAAAAAAAGTGCTTTCCCAGTGAATATTAATCAAAATGCCGTTAATGAGCAGGGAGTTTTTAATAATGAGGATGACTCAACACATGGACTTCAGTAAGTCACCTTTCCCCACTTTCCCAGGGAGTGTCATGAACCAATGTTATGGAGGTCCCCGTGGGGACTCAATAATATCAGTTTCCACCAACTGAGACTTACAGGGCTACTGGCTCTTCTGAACACCTAATTTGCCCAGAAGAATGACCCCTCCTGAACCCCTAACATTGTACCACAAGTCAGGCCTCAGACTAACAGCTGATGTCAGCTGATTCTAAATGTGGACATTCTGTCTAATGGGACAAACTGCATGCAATGATAGCGCCATGCAGCCTGTCCCTAACACTATATTTTGCTCCATTTCCACTAAATCATGGGCCATTGCCAACAACCCAGCCACCTGCTCAGGAAAATAGCAACTGAGTGACTGAACTATTTAAAGATCACCTGTGTAGAGAAAAGGACTGTGGCAATAGCTGTCTTCCTGGACAGCTAAATATATGTCACTCAGTTAGACTCTGGGGTTACCATGGCCACCCTTGAGAGGAATTTATGTCCTGTTTTTGGATACCCCATGAGACTTCACTCTGACCAAGAAACACCCTCACTACCCAATCAACATGACAGTGGGCACATTCTTGTGAAATGCAATGGACTTTCCATGCAATTACCAACACCCAACACTGCCTACTGTAAATGGATAAACACTTCAGGTATCATAGATATATGAGTGGATGAGATCATAAAGCAGGCTCACTGGCTGAAGACAATGGGGCATCTGAAAATCCCCCTTTCACCTCTTTAGCATCTTAGTCACTACTTTGGGGGCTCTTATCCACCTGCCAGTGGTAGTAGCTTTCTTTGGCCCAGTGAAATGTACTCTCACTATGGCTTAGTAATCTGCACAGAGATTGTGTAAGTCAAGGTGCTTCATCAATCTGAAAAGATAAACCTCCACCTCCAGTTAGGGGGAAGTTGGTGGGCATATGAAATGTGCTAACTTTGCTAAGGGAGATGTCTAGGTGGTGGTGTAACTGCAAGACAGTTCTCCAATGGCCCTGAAATGACTTAGTTTTCTCCACTTTCTTGCTTATTTTAATAGTTCTCAAGAATAATTGTAGAATGTGCTGGAATTGTAACATCCTGAAATAGAGAGGAACTGGCCAGAACAGCCTACCTATGCTCTATGCCAGTTTCCCATAGAATAGAATGTCCTTTAGCACATTAGCCCTGTGTGTCTTGTTACCCAGGATATAAAACCCTGAGCTGTGGTGCAAGGTGGGGACACACAGTCAACTCCTTCAGCTTCACATGGCTTTCCTGTGTCTTGGGGGACTGACCCGTAATAAGTCCAGGACTTTCATGTTCCCTTGCTGCTTCTCTGTAAATGATAAACCCACTTCGTGTAACTCGCTGTGTGGAGTATTCTGTTCCCCACACTCAAGTACGTTGGTAACCAGTGCACAGTGAACCTGCTTCCAAGATGTCATTGACATAGAGACAGAACTGTAATGTAGGTTGCTGGGGTTAGGGATAGAGGAAATGGGGGAGGAGTACTGTTTAAGGGGTATAGACATTAATTTTATAAGATGAAAAGGCTTCTGGAAATATTATCAGTAATAATAGCAGACCAAGGTAAATATACTTAATGCCCTTAACTCTTAAAAATGGTTAAGATAGACAATTTTATGATCTCTGTATTGACTATAGTTAAATAATTAACATCTTTATTATGCTACTGTTAGCTCAGAAGACATTGCTTTATTTTCTAATTTTCTTAGCAAATGTTCATAAATAATCACTTTGTGATGCCATTGTTCACAAATTGTGTGTTGTGTGTGTGTGTGTGTGTTTTGCAGAGACGTGGTCTCCCTATCTTGCCCAGGCTGCCATCAAATTCTTGGACTTACCTGATCCTTCCTCCTCAGTCTCTCAAAGTGCTGAGATTACAGGTTGGAGCCCAAGCACCTGCCCATAATAAACAATTTATCAGGACATTTCATAGGGGACTTTTTCAAAACATATATTTCATTGCGGCCACCTCCAAAGCCAATCTCCTAAGCCATATTTCTATACACAAGTGCACTTCTCCCTGTGTGATGTCACATCCCCTCAGTATGAAGTCACACAGACACGTAAAGGGAACAAGGCAAGGAGTCAACCCAATTTTATGAGTGGAAATCACTGCAAAGATCTGGCATTAATAGGGTTTAGGTGTTGCAGCACTTCTCCACTAGTGAAACACCTTCTGATTTCTCTTCCTCGATATTTTTCTCCAGGATTTTCTTATATTTAATGCTAGAGCTGAGATTAGAAGCTTTTTATCCTGAGGCTAGTCGAATGCTATTTCACTCGAAATGTATTGCCTTAAGGAGTATGATAATAAATATTGAATAATGCCTGTTACAACTACTTACGGTCCCTTTAGATTTCCTGTTATCATCCTAAATATCATGACTTAGGAAAAGTGTTTAAAAGAGGGTTTAGACAATATTGTTTCTGTTCTCAATATCCTGATACCAGTCAAACACCCAAAAAAGTGAAGAAAATTGTAAGAAAAACATGACTAAATGATCGTTAGCCATTCTGGTCACTGTTAAGTGAAGATTAAGAAAAAGTCTTAAAAACAAGTAGCTGAAACATTGAGAACTCTCGTGAATTCTGGGTAGAGATGTAAAATGGTACAACTACTTTGGAAAACAGTTTGGCAGAGTATTAAACACTCACTGTAAGACCTGGTAACTGCACTCCTAGGTATTTGTCCAAAAGAAGTAAAGAAATATTCATGCAAAGCCTCGTATAATAACGTTCATGGTAGTTTTATCTATAATAGCCCAAAGTGGAAACAACCCACGTGGCCATCAGCAGGTGATGGGATACACCGTGAAATTACTAAACAACTAAATAGTACTCAAAAGTAAAAAGGAACACCTCATGAGGACACAGGATGATATAGCCCTCCCCCCCGGATATTATGAAGAATCTCATAAGTGGGGGTATAAACCCCCCACAATATTGGTAGTAACGTTTCCCTCCTGGATATTATGAACAGTAACACAAGGAGGGGTGTACACCTCCTGACATATTGGGAATACTATTGTCCTCTCCCTCCTCTGGATATTACGAACAATATCACAATATTGACTAGTGGTTTACAACAGATCATCAGCCCTTAGAAGAAACACATCTAAAGGATTGGACACGAAGTCATTCTGGAGGAGATATGACTGGACCTTCCGAAAAAGGACCACTAGAAAAAATAAATGCTTTCTAAGTGAATACTTATCTAAAGGCCATTAGAAGAAGGAGCTCAAAATAATTAAAATAATTCAAAACATGGACTTCATTCAGTTACCTTTCCCAGCTTTCCCAGGGAATCTCAGGAACTGATGTCATGACTATCCATGCATGGGCTCAACAATATGAATTTCAGTTAATTGGGACTCACAGGGATACTGGCACTTCTGAGCATCCGCCTTTCCAAGAAGAAAAACCCAAGATTGTACCAGACATCAAGGATCAGACTAACAGCTGATGTCGGTTGTTTTCAGCAGGCCTCATTCAACATGAGGAGAGCAGCGGTTGTTTTCCTGTATATGCATTTGTCTTTCTTGTTAGTTATATTTCTACATGAAAAATTATTTCAGGATTTTCCAAGTGCTTTCATCGAAGTTAAGAATTTCTTCCATAATATGGCTTTGAATCAGGCAACTTATTTACAACAAAAAAGTAAGACAAAGTGTGCAGTTCATGATCTTATCACCTGCACAGGTGCAGCCGTCTCTATAGAAAGGAGAAAATATATTCTTAGTGAAACAAAACTGACACACAAACTCTAGGTAATGGAATTGATATCCTATCAGATGTGGTGAAGGTTCTGATACACTAATCATGTATGATGCTGTTACTTCCATCAAGAAATATATGTGAGCTGTGTACTCATAGTTAATTATTATGTCAACTGAGCAGCTGGAAACATTGATCGCTGTGGCACCCACTGAATAAAAGGAGACTCAACGACTGGTAGGCCCCTTTGCGAATGGGAGACGGCGTAAACCTCACCTGGGTGTTCTTTTGGTTCCCTTAGTCAAAATCATGAACAAAGTTGCTAACTTTGAAAGAGGCATTTTGCAACAGTAGACTTGGAATCTGTTGAACAAGACCTGGCTCACTCACTTCTTTAAGATTTTTAGAGCCTGCTAACCAGATGGAAGTGCAGGTATCCACAACCTCTCTGCATACTCAGTGGAGTGTATGGCAACAGAAAATTGTCACTGAGTGCACCGGCCTCTCAATCTTAAGGCACATATGTTGCCTGAAGCAGCCACCAAATGGGCTTCTATTGAATGGCAACTCCTTGCTTGCTCTTAGGAACTGATGGAGACTGAACATGTTAAGGTTTCAGCACCAGGTGTGATGGTGACACTGCTCCTTTAGCTGTCCATTCTCACTTGGATACTTACAAACACCATTAGTAAAACTGAACAATCTGAACAGAGCCATGTTATCAAATGGAAATGGTACATCCTTGATCAGGTTTAGTCGGGACCCCACAGGATCTGTGGCTCCATGAACAAATGGGGAGCTTGCTAGAAGGGACCAAATGACTTGTAGGTGATAATTTGGATCTTCATTTGCCCATGTGGAGCCCAAGATTCAGAGATTTCCGTATGGCAGGAGTCACTGATGGCTGAGCAAAACACAAACTGACAGGTCCACTAGGTGTGGCCACCATTCAGCCAGTGGATAGCCACTTTTTAAACTGATTCTTAACATGGGCTTTCTACCCAGTGGGCCAAACTACATTCAGTGGTAATGGCCATGCAGGCTGTCTCAACAACGTACCATGCCGCATTTCTACTAAATCCTGGGCCATTACTGACAGCCTCGCCATCTGTTCAGGAAAATGGCAACTGAGAGACTGGACTGTTAAAGAATCCTCAGTGTGGAGGAAAGGACTATGGCCATAGCTTTCCACCGGCAGGAAAAAGAGATACGATGCTCAATTGGATGCTGGGAATACCTAGGTAATCCTTGAGAGCAACTTACATCATATTTTTGGATACCCCATGAGACTTCACACTGACCAAGGAGCGTCTTTCACTGCCCAAGCACCATGTCAATAGGCACACTCTCATGGAACACGATGAATTTTCCATGCATCCTGCATCCACAGGCCAATCAATCTGGTGAATGCTAGACCAGTGGACTCACACAGCAACATCTAGAAAGGACATCTAGAAGGTCTGTTAATGGGGTGGTACCCCATCTGACTAGAGGAATATGGACATTAAAGATCGTACTCCAGAAAAAGGGAAATAGTACATGTTGAGAAACACAGAGATGGGTGGAAGTGAAGGTAGTCCAGGCAGACGTTTTATTAGTCTGGACCTGTGAAAGCCATTTCAGTGTTCCTAACCATGCTTTTTCTTTTTTCCCTTTAAACTGTATACCCTGGAGTGGTTTATAATTCAGGCCATTACAATACCCTAGACAGGCCCCCTAACTCTAACATGAGGATTATGTTTCCTCTGGGTATTTCCATTCTACAAGATCCCACAATGATGGATAACAAGACTAAGAAATATCAGGGAGCTGGGGCCCTTTTCTGGTGCCAGGGACATCTTTTCCTTCCTTTACTATTGGTGATATTATGAAATATGTCAAGTTTTTGCATGGCATAATCTCCCTTCCTGGAGCGGACAATCAGAATTGAAATGTCTGGGTCAAGTGACAAAGGCAAAGGATTGTTCACAGAGCAAGGACAGCCAGACCAGGTTCCTACATCAACACAGCTCAACCTGAGACTCTGGGATGTGTGAGAGATGATGCAGTATCCTGTCATGCTGCATTTTGGCAAAGGCCTAGAAGCATAAGATCTTTGTTAGCTTATTTTATGTCACCAACGGTATTCTTTCAAAATAGTGAATCTCCCATTCTTGACCTCATTCTGTCATTAACGAAAGGTTCCCTTTCATTCTACCAAGGGTGAATTACACCAACATTCCTGATACTACGGTGTACATCAAAAGTACCCAAGTACTGGCCCACAAAGTGAGGATCTGACACCTGCCACATGGGAGGAAAGTGGAGGACCCCTGTTTAACTTAATTACCTCTGGCAAATGTCATGATCACAACCAAAAAACATTGGTGGACTAGTATTTTGATGCAACATACTTTTTTGATTGCATAGATGAGAAATGTCCCAATGGCATGATAAAAACAAGGACTGGACTAATGCTACCCTCTGTCTACAGACAATATTGTATAAGCAAACCTTTGCTCATGTAACTCTGCCATCAGTGAGACTTGGCTAATGAACACACCAATACCAGCATAACCACGACTGGGTGATTGAACAAAAATGGGAGAAAGGGGGCTGTATGCACCCAAGGGCTACATTTTTTTTCTGTAAGTGGTCTGGGAGTGACCAAAATTCAGGATGTGTGATGCCATCTCTGGATGACTGTGGGATGGTGAGGTTCTGCATGTTGGGCATGCTGGGGTTGTCCCTGGATATTACTCCTTGGAATTAGGTGAACCATTGAGCCTGCAGCCCAAAGCTGTACCTCAGACTTACTAGGGACCTTCCAGAAGGTATAACAGATGATAGGTTTACGTCTTATATGATATTTTTGGTACTACGTATAGGAGTCAGTGCTCATGAAAAAAAGCGAAATGATAAGAAACTTGTCCCTGACTATGGCAGATATCGCTCCTCCTCTATAGACACTGCCTTGGTAGTCCAGCAGACATCCCTTAAGTCCTTCAGGAAGGATGTTTAAGATAATGGTGTTGCTCTAGACTTTTAAATAATCCCAACTGGGAGGATTATATACAATTTCCAACACCTTCTGCTATACCTGGATAAATACCTCAGGTATTCTAGAAATTCAAGTAGAGGAGATCTGGAAACAGGCTCATAATTGCAGAAAATGGGCCCACCTGATGTATTCTTCTTCCACTCTTAGCTAATTCTTCTGTGGATCATGGGATCCTGGGTTACATAACTGCTTCAGGTGGGCCTGATCATCCTGCCTGTGGTAGTAGTTTTCATTGGCCTGGTGAAATGTATTCTGGCTCTAGCTCAATGATGTTGCTTTGAGACTGTGTTAGTCAAGGTGCTTCATCAGTCTGACAAGACACACCTCTGCCTCCAGTTCAGGGTGGTTGGTAGGCATATAAAATGGAATAGCTTTCTAAGGGGGATGACTGGGTTGGGACTTCACTACAGTCCTCTGATGGTCCTGAACTCACTTGGTCCTCCCCACTCTCTTTCTTACACTTCTCAAGAATAATTGTAGAATGTGCTAGAAATGTAGCATTCAGAAATAGTGAGGGACTGGTCAGAACAGCCTGGCCTCTGTTCCAGTTCCCTCTAGTACTGTCCTCCTGTACTTCAGTCCTCCAGTACTTTAACTCCATGTGTCCTGTGACACCAGGGTTTAAAACCCAGAGCATCTTCTTTCTGGGGTTCCTGAGCGGTGGTCCAGGTGGGGTACACACAGTCAAGATTCCATCAGCCCCACATGCCTGGGCCTCAGGGTAAAGACCCACAATAAATCCTAGGCTTCTGCAGTCCCTTGCTGGCCACTTGTAAACACTAAACCAGATTCTTGTAACTTGTTGTGTACGATTGTTCTGTCTCCCGGGACTCTGATGAGTTGATAACCTGTGCACAGTGAACCTGCTTCACAGTAGTCACTGTCATAGAAACAGAATTTGATTGCAGGTTCCCAGGGACTGGGAGCAGGGGAAGTGGGGAGGGGTTTGTCATTTAATAGCAATGGAGTTTCAGTTCTAGAAGATGAAAAGAGCTGGAGATGGATATTATTGATGCTAGCACAACAATGTGACTATACTTAATGCCTTTGCCCTGCACACTTAAAAATGGCTAAGATGGGCAATTTTATGTTCTTTATATTTGCCATAGTTAAAAAAATTTGACATCTTTATCATATTATTGGAGCAGAAGGCGTCGTTCTATTTTCTAATTTTCTGAGCAGATGTTAATAAATAATCACTTAGAGATGCCATTGTTCCCATCACATCTTAACAAACAGTGGTTTAACCTAGAGATGGGGAGGGGGGTTCCCTATGTTTTCCAGCCCGGTCTTGAACTCCTAGATTTCTGCTATCCTCCCTACCTGACCTTGCAAACATCTAGGATAATGGGGATAAGCCCCTGCACCTGGTCTTAACTAACAATTTATCAGGAAGTTTAACAGGGAACTTCCTTGAAAATGTGTATTCCAAGGCAGCCACCTCTAAGGCCAGGGAATCTCCTAAGCTATATTCCTGCACCCAAGTGCACTGCTCCCTCTGTGATGCCACATGCCCTCAGCATGAAGTCCCATAAAGAGAACAAGGCAAGGAGGCAACCAAATGTCCTGAGTGGAAATTACTGTGAAGGCCTGGCATTAGAGGAGCATCAGTGTTGCAGTGCTACTTGACTAGCAAAACACTCTCTGGCTTATATTCCTGGATATTTTTTTTCCTCAAACTTTTGCTAATATTGAATACCAGGGTTGAGATGAGAACCTTTCTATCCTAAGTCTAGTTAAATGTCATCTCATTGACGATATATTGCATTATGGAGTATAATAATGATCAATATTGAAAATACTTATTACTACTCCAACACTCCCTTTATATATCATGTTACCATCCTAAGTATTATGGCTTGACAAAAGTATTTGAAAGGGAACTAGGACAGTATTGATTCTGTTCTCAATATCCTGTAACACATCAATTCCCAAAATTGACAAGAAAATGGTAAGAAAAACATAGCTTAATAATCACTAGCTATTCTGGTTACTGTTGAGTGACAATTAGGTGAAATCTTAATAAAAAAAATTGAAGCAGATTTTGGAGGCTATAGAGCTATAATAAGTTATTGGTGGACATGTAAAATGTTATAGCCACTTTGGGAAAAGTCAGAAAGCATATTAAACACTTACTGTATGACACAGCAACTACACGCCTAGGTACCAGCCCTAAAGAAATGAAGACATCTGTTCATGCAAAGTCTTGTTCAAGAACATTCATAGCAGCTTTATCCATAATAGCCCAAAGTGGAAACAACCTACATGGCAATCAATAGATGAAGGAATCCATTGTAATATTACTGAACAGTTAAATAATACTCAAAAATAAAGAGGAGCACATAACTGGAACACAGGACATCTGAATGAATCAGAGAAACAGTTATGCTGCACAAAAATCACCAGACGCAAAAGAGCACATCCTATATTTCATTTACGTGAAACTCTTAAAAAGAAAATGGAATCTGTACTGACAATAAGCAGATCAAAATTCCCTGATCTGTGCAGTGGAACGCAAGTTGATTCCAAAAGAGTGGGTCGAAATGCTTTGGAGTTAGAGAAATAGTCTGTGTCTGGATTTTAAATGTGGTTCTAAAGATGTATTTCTTTGTGACAGTTCATTGACAATGTGTTTTATTGTAATCATTTTCTTTTTTTGCAATGAACTTAGTTAACAGTGAGTGAAGCAAGTGCAAGGCCAATTGGGTAGTATTGTCTTAACATCTTCTGTCTTGCAGTGTACTGAAAATTGAATGAGCCAGAATATCTGAGAGGTAATCTCTGCTTTGAAACTGAAAAACTGTGTATCTCATGGCAAGATTTCTCTTTTCCAGGAACTTTGGATTTTTCTGCTATATAATGAGAATTTAAATATACTTCATAGATTAAATCAAAATGAATAAAATACTGAGGAATCCAACTTACAAGGGATGTGAAAGACCTCTTCAAGGAGAACTACAAACCACTGCTCAATGAAATAAAAGAGGGCACAAAACAAATGGAAGAACATTCCATGCTCATGGATAGGAAGAATCTGTAGAGTGAAAATGGCTATACTGCCCAAGGTAATTTATAGATTCAATGCCATCCCCATCAAGCTACCAATGACTTTCTTCACAGAATTGGAAAAAACTAAAGTTCATACAGAACCAAAAAAAGAGCCCGCATTGCCAAGACAATCCTTAGCAAAAAGAACAAAGTTGGAGGTATCATGCTACCTGACTTCAAACTATACTACAAGGCTACAGTAACCAAAACAGCATGGTACTGGTACCAAAACAGATATATAGACCAATGGAACAGAACAGAGGCCTCAGAATTAACACCACACGTCTACAACCATCTGATCATTGACAAACCTGACAAAAACAAGAAATGGGGAAAGGATTCCCTATTTAATAAATGGTGCTGGGAAAACTGGTTAGCCATTCGTAGAAAGCTGAAACTGGATCCCTTCCTTACACCTTATACAAAAATTAATTCAAGATGGATTAAAGACTTAAATGTTAGACACAAAACCATAAAAACCCTAGAAGAAAATCTAGGCAATGCCATTCAGGACATAGGCACAGGCAAGGACTTTATGACTAAAACAACAAAGCAATGGCAACAAAAGCCAACATAGACAAATGGGATCTAATAAAACTAAAGAGCTTCTGAATGGCAAAATAAACTACCATCAGAGCAAACAGGCAACCTACAGAATGGGAGAAAATTTTTGCAATCTCCCCATCTGACAAAGGGCTAATATCCAGAATCTACGAAGAACTCAAACAAACTTAAAAGAAAAAAATAACGTCAAAAAGTGGGCAAAGGATATGAAAGTGTCTCAAAAAAGACATTTATGCAGCCAACAGATACATGATCACCACTGGTCATCAGAGAAATGTAAATCAAAACCACAATGAGATACCATCTCATGCCAGTGAGAATGATGATCATTAAAAAGTCAGGAAACAACAGATGCTGGAGAGGATGTGGAGAAATAGGAATGCTTTTACACTGTTGGGGGAAGTGTAAATTAGTTCAACCACTGTGGAACACAGTGTGGCGATTCCTCAAGGATCTAGAACTAGAAATACCATTTGATCCAGCAATCCCATTACTGGGTATATAATCCCAATCCCATTACTGGGTATATACCCAAAGAACTTTAAATCATGCTACTATGAAGACACATGCACATGTATGTTTATTGTGGCACTATTCACAGTAGCAAGACTTGGAACCAGTTCAAATGTCCTTCAATGATAGACTGGATTCAGAAAATGTAGCACATATACACCAAGGAATACTATGCAGCCATAGAAAAGGATGAGTTCATGTCCTTTGCCGGGACATGGATGAAGCTGGAAACCATCATTCTCAGTAAACTATCAAAAGGACTGAAAACCAAACACCGCATGTTCTCACTCATAGGTGGGAATTGAACAATGAGAACACTTGGACACAGGGTGGGGAATGCTGCACACCAGGACCTGTCAGGAGTAGGGGGTTGCATTAGGAGAAATATCCAGTGTAAATGATGAGGTGATGAGTGCAGCAAACCAGCATGGCATATGTATCCCTATGTATCAAACCTGCACGTTGTGCACGTTGTGCACTTAAGGATAATAAAAAATATTTATATTTTGAGACTCATACCAATTGAACTCATTCTGCAAACATTTCTAGAGGCAGAAATCCAGTGATGCCCACAGCAGTGTCTAGCATGCAGTATCTGTTCTGTTGTTCATGAAAATTGTCTCACATAGTCTAGCAATGGGCAGCAGCAATTGGGTATTGACATCATTTCCCTGAGTCTTGTTTAACAGACTCCTTAATAATTCATTTTCCCACTATTAAATATAAATTTTGAGGATATTTAGAGATAATTGGCTTATGATAACTGCAATTAATGAACCTTGAAGACATGTTAGAAATCACAAAGATTAGGATGTTTTGCAAATGTTATACTTCACCAACAGGAGCTGGGTTACCCTAAAACATCTCTTATAAAGTATGCTTCCCTAGATGTTCCTAGGGGTCACAGGACTAGTCAGTGCCAGTAAATGCAGGACAGATTTCACACTCAGTACAAGTACCTGATATTTGAAGAAACTAAAGATGCCAGAACACCCTAGCAGAACCCTCTCCCCAGTGAATCACACAATTGTATAATCTACCTCCACAGAAAACAAGCAGAACCTAGACTTGCTTCTAATCCACATGGTATGTCATAGATTATGAGATGTCTTTCCCATTATTGTATTGTATTCTATAAGCCTCTGTCACAGCAGACTGGAAAGAGACACTCTATGAAACCTTCTGCTGGCCTTGAACAAGCAAACAGCCATGTGTACATTGCCTGTGTGAGCATCACATGGCAGGGAATTGTCCACAGCCTCTACGACCTGAGAGCAGTCTTGAGCCAAGAGCCAGTTAGAAATTGAAGCCTTAAGCCATAGAGGTGCTAGGGAATGCACTGTGCAACCACCTGAAAGAGCTCTAAAGTATCTATGTTCTCAGTGGAGTCACAGATGAGAATGAAGCCCCATCTACACTGTGGCACAGTTTTTTGAAACCCTATGGGCAGGACAAAATAAAGCCATGTGCCAACTGCTGACTCAAAAATTGAGAGATGATAAATGGGTATAGTCTTAAGCTGATAAAGTTGTGGTAATTTGTTACATGGCCATAAAAAACTTAACACATATTTTAAGAACAAATAATAGACCTAAGAGCAGACGGCCGGGCGCAGTGGCTCATGCCTGTAATTCCAGCACTTTGGGAGGCTGAGGTGGGCGGATCATGAGGTCAGGAGATCAAGACCATCCTGGCCAACACGGCGAAGCCCCGCCTCTACTAAAAATACAAAAAAAAAAAAATTAGCCTAGATGTAAAAAAAAAAAAAAAAAAAGCAGTGTACACAGAAGCTAAAAATAGATAAATCCATTTTGAAGTCCATGGACTCAGTAATTTATCTTCTCTCCGCCACGGCACTCCAGCCTAGGTGACAGAGCGAGACTCTGTCTCAAAAAAAAAAAAAAAAAAAAAAAAAAACAAAAAAAAAAAAAAAAAAAAGAGCAGCCATGTCACTGACATTGACTGTAGATGGGCACAGGCTTATTCTCATTGTGACCTTCAGGTTTCCAAGCACTGCAAGAGAGAGGAAAACTTTGATGAGCAAGCCCTTTCCAATATTCCAGTTGTGTCATATCTGCTATTATCCTATTGGCCTGAGCAAGACACGTGGGCAACACCTACATCCGTTTAGAATAAGGTTGACCAAAGCATGAGTGCAGGGAAGGGATTTATTGCAGCTAATTGTGCAAGTAGTTTATCCATAAATTTTTTATCATTATTTGCTGAGAAAAACAAATCTCTTTAAAAGGCTTAAAATTTTTAGGTTGTAGTTTCATTCATTGTAGTATTCTGCTTTATATCCAAATATAAATAACTGAGAACTTCTTCAAATTATTATTTCCATGATGGCTTATTTTCCCCATATCTTTACAGGTAATTTTGGTCCTGCAATGTGCTAGCCGAGGTTACTCTCCAGAGCTGACCATTTGCACAATGTGGCTGACACGCCATTGCACTTTGAATGTGGACCTTGACCGGGGGTGATCTATGAGAATCTGCTTCTGCAAAATAATATATTTGTCATCCCTTTGATCTTTATCCTATCTGAATCCACTCACTTCTCTATTGTTGCATGACTAATCCATATCTTTTCTCTATTAATTCACTCTTGCCATAAGTGACTAAGAGCACTTAAGGCATAAATAATAAATACATCCAGTTGTGAAAATTAAAATTAGTTAAAAAGCATGGGTACATTACAGAAAAAAATGTATAACTATCTTAAGTACAAAGAAAATGAAGTCTTTGTATTTTGCAACGAAACTGTGTGAAAGCTGTGTCTGCAGTTTTCAGCACCAGGGTGGGCCCCTGCCTTTCCTGTGACTGAGCGCATTGCCTTTCTCACACCTGCAGGCATCCAGAAAAGTGACTGGATGGGCTGAGCCGAGCTGCACTGTTGGGTCACCCTGGGGAGATCTTGGTTATATAAGATGCATTTCAGAGGATAACAATAACTGCTAACAGCAATAAATGACAGCAGTTCAGCTTCTTCACTAACAACTGTCTTTGTAGAATTTCTCCCAAACAACCCACAATGAATAGACTTGAACCCCAGAGTTGATCTGGGAACAAATCTAACAGAGATTGGGGAATCTCCCTGACCCGTGTAAACTGATACCAAATGTTGTCCAGCCTGCACATCAAACCAGCTTCCAGATAGGTTAAAGAAGTCACATCAGACCATCCAGTCACAACTGAACCACAGGGTAACTGCAGACACATAAGTGGGTTCAGCAGAGATCAGTACAGCCAGTCCAGAATGGAAGAACCACAGAGCTGACCCTCAGAATTATAAGCAGCTGTACAGTCAGCCCTCTATCCATGCGACCTGTACCCATGGATTCAACTAATCCTGGATCAAAAATATTTAGAAAACAAATCCACAAAATTCCAAAAAGCAAAACTTGACTTTTCCATGCACTGAGTACCACTTGGATGAATCCACACAAGGTAAATCATATGTAGACATCGTATGTAGACAGTATTAGGTATTATAAGTAGGCTAGAGATGATGTGAAGGGTGCAGGAGGAAACGTGTAGGTTCTACACAAATACTGTACATTTTACATAAATGTTTTGAGTCTCCATAATTTGGATTATCTGCAGGTTGTCCTGGAAACTATTTCCCATGGATACTGAAGGAGGACTGTACATGCTCATTTTATGGCATTTTGTTTGGAGCTGGCTTGTTTTCCAAGAAGAGCTAAATAATAAAATCTCTTTTTGTGAACAGGATGCAATAGAGTTAAGTGATAGCATAGTCTCATGTATTGCAAATTTGTGATTGTAAACTCTATTTGCTTGTTTTTTAAAAAGATAAGAATACTCATACCTGATTATCATGGACTTTGGATGTCTTCCTTATCTCCCCGGCAAATGCAAAATGCAGCTGAGACAACAAATTTCTTCCCTCTATTTCCTCTCCTTTTTCTGACTATGAAGAGCAGCACACTGCTGTTCAAATCTCTCCTTACTCAGAATAATTCATGTTTTACTTTCAGTGGGTTGTTTTCAATGAGTGTAGGTCACGAGCGTTGATTATGTCTTGGAGAATTTCTTGCTCATTCACTTATCATTCATTCATTCATTCTTCATTCAATAAAAGTTTCTTGCTCATTAACTTTACATTCATTCATTCTTCATTCAATAAAGTGTTAATTGAGCAACTATGCTGGACCAGGAATATATCTAGGCTGCAACTCAAAGAAAGTCAGTGTCTGACTCTCATTTACCTATAACTTTTCTAGTGAAAAAAAAGCCATATTTAATTAAACACAAATCAACAAAAACATTCTAGAAAATGTTAAGGGTCATAAAGGAAAAAAATGGCAAGGGGAGAGGAAGTGATTAATGACGAAATGTAGTCAGTTAGTTGGGGAGACAGAGGCTACTTTTTCTAAGGAGGTAACTGACCTGAATGAGGAGAACAACTGACCTGAAGAGAAGTTTCTGAAGGGTATCGAGGTTCATGACGATCACAGCTCTTAGAAGGAACACAGTATGAATGTGTGAAGAACAGAGAAAGGCACTACGAGGAGAGTGACTTAACCAAGGGAAAAAAGAGAAAGTCTGTGAAGGGACAGGTCAGAGCCATTTTCTCTTAGTGTCTTAAAGATCACCAATTATGACTGGTGTGAAATTAAGAAGGCCTTCATTTTTTATTTGGGGAGCAAATGCTTTCTAAGTACAGGAGGACATTCTGGGAATTTTTTTTAAGCAATGTACCCTCATAGTCATATTTATTTTTTAGCGGAGTAATGAATCTAGTTGAGCTGTGAGAAGCAGAAGAGATACTTACCTGGGCAAAGTGAATCCTGGCATAAACTAGTCTTGTGGCAGTAAAGAGTACTGGAGACATAAGCAGATGACACCATATTTTTAAATCAATGTCAATTACATTCCTTGGTGTGAGAAGAGTCATATTAGGAGTGGCCTGGCGGCTTTGACCTTAATCTATTAGATAGATTCTGACTTACTGACGTTAAATGTATTAGCAGTCAAGAAAATTGAGATAAAATGAAAGTAGTTTGTTATTTTTGTTCAATTTTAGATTGAGATGACAATGAACATGCAGATTAAGTGGCCAGGTTTGCAAGTGTGTGGAGTTTGAGCTCAGAGGAAAGAAAATAAACATAGGTATTCAGCAGTGCTTACAGGGCAATTTATGGTATTAAAACCACATGTATGCATACGCATCTGCACATATTTATGCATGTATATGCACGTAGATAAACATATGCATATGAATGTTTTTCAAAAAATAAAAGGCATGAAATCAGTAACCTCACCTTCCACCTTATGAAGCTACATAAAGAAGAGCAATTTAAATCTGAAGTAGAACATGAGCAAAATAAATAATAAATATTAGGGCAGAAATCAATAAAACTGCAAACAGAAAAAGTGACACTGAACACCAGGCAAACCAAAGCCTGGTTCTTTGGAAAGAACAATCTTGTATAGGTCCCATATATTTGAAAATGTGGGGGTTACATTTTCAATATTGATTTCTAGTTTGATCCCTCTGTGGTCAGAGAACATATTCACTATTTTAATTATTGCAAATGTGTTGAGAGGTTACATGGGCAGAATATGTCCCATCTTGGTATATGTCCTGTGGGCACTTGGAAGAAAAAAATGTGAACTTCTATTGTTATGGGTTGGAGTGTTCTATCAATGTCAGTTAGATCCTGTGGGCTGATGATATTGTTGAGTGCTTCTCTCTCTTTGCTGATTTTCTGTTGAGTTGTCCTATCGAACATTAACAAGGGGTTTTGAAGTCTTCATGTGTAATTGTTTTGTTAGTTTTTGCCACATGTACTATATTGCTCTGTTGGTTAGTGTCTACGCACTTAGAACTGCTCTGTCTTCTTTCCAAAATGACTTTCTTCATTATGTAATGTACCTTTCTGTCCCTGGTAACATTCTTTTGCTCTGTGGTCTACTTTATCTGATACTAGTATTTGCTAGTGATTCTTTCTTTTGAGTAATGTTTGCATAGTATACTACTTTCCTTCCTATTATATTCAATCTACTTATACTGTATATTTGATGGGAGTGTCTTATAGACAACATACAGTTAGGACATTTCTTTTTGACTAATCAATTGTTGTCTTTTTAAAAATTTCATAATTTACATATTTAATATATTGATATTGATATATTAAAATTTAAGTCTGCACTCTACTTTTTTGTTGTATCTTTTTTTGCTTCTCTGTTTCCTTTTTGCAGCCTTTCTTTGGGTTACTTGAACATTTTTACAATTTCATTTTAATTTTGTCTAATTTTGGGGTATCTCTTTTTATAGTGATTTTTAAATTGGTTGTCGTGGTATTTCCTTTATATACATAGCTTCTCACAGTATGTTGGTGTCAATATATTACCATTTAAAATAAATATAGGATTTTACCTTTTTTATGTCACTTTTCCTCCCCCATTGTAAATAGATTGTTTTTTAAAACTAATTTCTCTGCATATATTAGGAAAAAAACAATGTTACAACTTTGATACAACTATCACACATGATAAGCAATGCATTATGTCCATCTATCTTCTCATTTTTGTAGCCTTTTGTCCCTAATATTATTTAATATCCCCTCTTTATCTTTAGTTTTACCTTCCTAGGGCTCATTTTGGCTATGTTTAAAGTGGATCCGCTAGCAGGAAATACTCTTAGTTTTTCTACAACTGAGGACTTCTCAATTTGTCCTTCATTTCTAAATAATACTTTTACTGGACATAGAATTTTAGGGTAGCAGATCTTTTCTTTAAATACTAGAAAATATGACTAACAAGGTGGAAATATTTCCAAGAACAGAGGACAACCATTCTCTCAGTGAGGTGAAAGACATCTCTTCCCCTTGCATTAGTTTCCAATACTGCTGTTTAAATCGCCACAGTCTTGTTGGCTTCACACAACATAAATGTGTTACCGTGTAGTTCTGGAGGTCAGAAGTCTCACAGAGCTAATGTTAAGGTGTCATTAGGGCTGTAATCTGTCACACACATCTGTGTGAAGAGACCACTAAACAGGCTTTGTGTGAGCAATATACCTCTTTAATCACCTGGGTGCAGGTGGACTGAGTCTGAAAAAGGAGTCAGCAAAGGGAGATAGGGGTGGGGCAGTTTTATAGGATTTGGGTAGGTAGTGGAAAATTACAGTTACAGGTCATCGTTCCCTTGCGGGCAGGTTCGGGGGTCACAAGATGCTCAGTGGGGGAGCTCCTGAGATTCATTGTCCAGGAGAAGGAATGTCGCAAGGTCAATTGATCAGTTAGGGTTGGGCAGGTACAAATCACAATGGTGGACTATCATCAGTTAAGGCAGGAACTGCTTATTTTCACTTCTTTTGTGGTTCTTCAGTTGCTTTAGGTCATCTGGATGTATGAGTGCAGGCCACAGGGGATATGATGGCTTAGCTTGGGCTCAGAGGCCTGACATTCCAGTCTTCTTATATTAATATGGAAAACAAAACAAAATAGTGGTGAAGTGTTGGGGCAGCAAACATTTTTGGGTTGGTATGGGGAGATAATGGGTGTTGTTTCTCAGGGCTGCTTAGAGCGGGATTAGGGGCAGCATGGGAACTAGAGTGGGAGATATTAAACTGAAGAAAGATTTGGGGTAATGGGTGATATTGTGGGGTTGTTAGAAGGAGAATTTGTCATATAGAATGATTGGTGATGGCCTGGATGTGGTTTTGTATGAATTGAGAAATTTGGCGATAGGACCAGGAGATATCAGCTGTGATGGTATGGAGAAACAGTGTAAACTGGCAGTATAATTAAGAGCAGGGCATTTATGAGTAGTTGATAATGGTGAATAGGACAGAAGATAGTAGGGATGACAAGTTTTTGGGGCACAGTTCAAGTAGTGGGGGTGACTGTGTAAAGCCCTGTTGCAAAAAGTAGGGAGCAGACAGTTAAATGTGAAAGGTGTAAGGAGGATATTAATGCTTGAAGGTTATGAGAACTGTAGAGGGTAAGTGGAGCATAGCTTGTGATTTTGAGGGCTTCCAGAAGTATTACAGCAGCAGCTGCTGCCACACACAAATATGAGGGCCATGCCAGAATTGTGAGGCCAAGTTGTTTTGATAGAAAGGCAACAGGCTGTGGGCCTGGCTCTTGTGTGAGGACTCCAGCAGCACAGCCTTTTATTTCAGCTGTGTGTAAGGAAAAAGGAAGGGACGAGTCAGGGAGTGCTAGTGTGGGAGCTGTCTCCAGGGACTTTTTGAGAGAGCAAAAAGAAGAATGGGGAAAAGACTTAGGGTCTATGGTATCAGTTAAGTTATCTTTTGTGAGCTTGTAAAGTGGTTTGGTTAGGATAGCAAAGCCTGGTATCCAGAGTTGAAAATGTCCAACAATGCCTAAGAAGGAAAGGAGTTGTTGTTTGGTGGTGGGGATTGGGGTCTGGGAGATTAACTGAACATGGTCTGCAGGAAGGGCACGTGTACGTTGATGGAGGATTATATCTAGATAGGTAACACTAGGGGAAGAAATTTGAGCCTTGGAGGGGGATACTCAGTACCCCCTTGAATAGAGATGTTGAAGAAGCAGGATAGTGTCCTGCTGGGAAGAACAAGATCGTCAAAATGTTAAATAAGGTGAGAGACAGACAGGTGAAAAGAAAGCAGATCATGAGAAAGGGCCTGGCCAAAGTAGTGTGGGCTGTCCCTGAAGCATTGGGGCAGAACAGTCCAGGTGAGTTATTGGGATTGGTGGCTGTCAGGGTCAGTCCTAGTAAAGGCAAAAAGAGGCTGAGAGAAGGGATGCAAGGGGATAGTAAAGAAGGTGTCTTTGAGGTCAATAACAGAATAATGAGTTGTGGAAGTGGGTATTGAAGATAGGAGGGTATAGGTGTTTGGCACTATAGGGTGGATGGGAAAGACGATTTGATTAATAAGGCAAATATCCTGAACCAACCTGTAAGATTTGTCCGGTTCCTGGATGGGTAGGATAGGGGAGTTGTAAGGAGAATTTGTAGGCTTTAAGAGGCCATGTTGTAACAGGTGGGTGATAACAGGCCCTAGCGGTAACAGTGATTAGGTTTTAATGGGATGATAAGGGGTGCATGATCGGTCGCCAACAAGGGAATAGTGGTATCCCATACTTGTGGATTAAGGCAGGGAGACACAAGGGGAGGATGTGAAGGAGGCTTTGAACTGAGGAAAAGGGTGGCAATGAAGTGTGCCTATAGACCAGGAATAGTCAGGGAAGTGGATAGTTTTGTTAAAATGTCTTGACCTAATAAGGAAACTGGGCAGGTGAGGATAACTAAAATAGAGTGCATAAAAGAGTGTTGTCTGAGTTCACACCAGAGTTGGGGAGTTTTAAGAGGTTTAGAAGCCTGGTCAACAATACCCACAACAGTTATGGGGGCTAGGGAAACAGGTCCTTGAAAAGAAGGTAATGTGGAGTGGGTAGCCTCCACATTGATTAAGAAGGGGACTTACCCTCTACTGTAAGAGTTACCTAAAGTGTCTGTGATGGTCCAGGAGGCTTCCGAGGTGATTGGGCAGTGTCAGTCTTCAGACACTAAGCTGAGAAGATCTGGGAAGGAGTCAGTCAGAGAGTCTTGGGCCAGAGTTCCAGGGGCTCTGGGAGTGGCTGCTGGGTGAGTTGGACAGTCCAGTTTCCAGTGGGGTCCCGCATAGATGAGACACGGCTTAGGAGGAATCCCAGACTGTGGGCATTCCTCGGCCCATCTGCCAGATTTCCATCACTTGAGGCAAGATCCTGGGGGAGGAGGTCTTGGAGGAATGCCGGAATGCTGCAGTTTAGGCATTTTGAAGTTGTTGTGTGCTGGAGACGTGGGTGGGATTTCTTTCACAGTGGAGGCAAGTAATTGCAATTCACAAATACGTTGCTGCTTGGCTGCCTCTTCTCTACTATTGTACACCTTGAAGGCATTGTTAATTAAGCCTCGTTGTGGCGTTTGAGGGCCAGAATCTAATTTTTGGAGCTTTTTCTAATGTCGGGAGCAGATTGGGTAATAAAATGCATATCGAGAATAAAATGGCTTTCTGGCCCCTCTGGGTCTAGGACAGTAAAGTGTCTGATGGTTGTTGGTATACAGGCCATGAACTGGGCTGGGTTTCTATATATGATGAAGAAGAGCCTAAATACTAACTGATTTGGAAGAGGTCAGATAAGGAGAAAGGAGCATTAACCTTGACTATGACTTCAGCTCCAGCCACCTCTCTAAGGAAATTGTTGGGAGCAGAGGCTGAGGAAGAATTGGGACCTGGCTTGGCCTGGCAAGGAGCAGCCTGGGGAGGAGGGGAGAGGTCAGATGGGTCCATAGAAAAGGAGGATTCAAAGGACTCAGAGGTTGGATTGGAGGCTGAAGGAACTGACAGGAGAGAAAGAAGAAAAATTTGGGACAAGTCACATTGGGAGCAAAGACTAGGGAAGGGCCGATGTGTAGTAAAGAATGCCTGGATGTGAGGCACCTCAGACCATTTGTCCATTTTTCAACAAAAATCATCCAGGTCTTATAATATGGAGAAATCAAAAGTGCCATTTTCTGGCCATTTAGAACCATTGTCAAGTTTGTAGTGGGGCCTAGCAGTATTGCAGAAGAAAATAAGGCATTTAGGTTTTAGGTCAGGTGGGAGTTGAACAGGTTTTAAGTTCTTGAGAACACAGGCCAAGGGAGGAGGGGGAATGGAGGGTGGAAGGTTGCCCACAGTGAAGGAGATAAGTTTAAAGAGAAAGGGAGAGACATGGAGAAGTGGGTGTAAGCAGCTCTGGACTGTAATGTGGGTGAACAGCCAAAGCAGGCATCCCCACAACTGACTTGCCACCAAGTGGGAATGCGGGTGAATGACCAAGGCAGGCATCCCTGCAGTGATCAGACACCAATGGAACATGAGTGAAGGATCAGGGCAGGCGTCCCTGCGATGATCAGATACCAAGGGAAAACTGCCTTCCTGAGTCCATGACCAGTGCCGGGGCTTTGGGTCCATGGACAAACTGTGTCTCCTACTAGAGAGGAAAAAGAACTGGAATTGGAAGGACAGGGAGATTGAAGGGTAGCAAGAGAGGTTGGAGAAGAGAGTGAAAAGACCGATTACCCGATTTGAAATTGGTGAGATGTTCCTTGGGCTGGTTCCTACCTGAGGATGTATGTGGGTCTCCTCATGGAGTGAGGGCGAGGACAGGGGGCCGGTCTCCCGAAGGAGTCCCCCTGTCCCAGGTTTTGGCAAAAAATGTTATGCATGTCCGTGTGAAGAGACGATCAAACAGGCTTTGTGTGAGCGATAAAGCTTTTTAATCACCTGGGTACAGGCAGACTGAGTCCGAAAAAGGAGTCAGCAAAGGGAGACAGGGGTGGAGCAGTTTTATAGGACTTGGGTAGGTAGTGGAAAATTACAGTTAAAGGGGGTTGTTCTCTTGTGATAGGGGGTTGTTCTCTTATGGATAGGGGTCACAAGGTGCTCAGTGGGGGAGCTTCTGAGATTCATTGTCCAGGAGAAAGAATGTCACAAGGTCAATTGATCAGTTAGGGTGAGGCAGGAACAAATCCCAGTGGTGGAATATCATCAGTTAAGGCAGGAACTGGGTATTTTCACTTCCTTTGTGGTTCTTCAGTTGCTTCAGGCCATCTGGATGTATATGTGCAGGTCACTGGGGATATGATGGCTTAGCTTGGGCTCAGAGGCCAACATAACTTTTCTTGAAGCTTCAGAGGAGAGAACTGGATCCTCTGCTTCTTATCTTCCAGGCACTCCCACATTTCTGGTTCCATGGCTCCTTCCTTCCTCAAACTACATCCCTCCCCAGTGTCCCAGCTCCTCTCTGACTGCAAGCCTCCTCCTCTATTTAAAGACTTTTGTGACAATATTGATTTAATTTCAATAACCAGGTTGCTTATTGTCAAATTCCTGGAACACCAGGGTTCTTGGTCTCATGCCGGTTTGGATAAAACGACATCGACATATGTGGAGTGGTTTTAAGGAGAGAAAAGTTTAATATACAAGAATGAAGGAAGATGAAAACAGCTCCCCTGTACAGAGAAAGAGGGACAGGGGATTGTAACAAAGAGAAAACTCCATGTGGGGCAGAAAAGTAGCTGCTTCTATGAGGAGGCTGGAGAAGGTGGTGTCTGATTTGCATAGGGCTCAAGGGACAGGTTTGACCAGGCATGTCCTTCACGTAGCCTGTGGAAAACACTGGCCCTCCCATGGTAGTCTTTTTAATATGCAAATGCAGGTCACCATAATGTTCTACACACATGGGGATATATGGGGACAGCCATGTTGCCAGAAACATGTGGGAACAAGGAAGAAGACAGTGGGAATCGCCATGTTTGGGTGAATCCAGTTTCTAATGGCTGGAATTTGCATAGGAAACCTTCCCGGCCTGGCTCCAAGAACCAGGGCTTTCCAGCTAGACAAGAAGCATTTCTAGAGCTGCTTTAAAAGAAACCAAACCTTCCTAAGGACTCCTTTTCCTCTCTATCTGCCTAAAATAATTTCTTCATAACTCCTATAATATTTAGGTTCCAGAGACAGGACATGGACGTCTTTTGGGTGGAGACATTATTCATTCCACCAACAATAAACATATCCCCCAGAATTGTTCTTCTCTAAAGTAAAATTTTAAAAATCATGAAGTATTTTTATGAATCAAGAGAACTGGACAAAATCTTAGACTCAGGTTCCTCTAACTTGTGAGTTTTATCTTCTGGGGTTTGCTCACTCCACTGTCTCTAATGTAGATTTATTGATGTGTAGATAGTTTTAGAGGATTTTTAAATTTTGTGACCCATTGTAAACAAAACACTGAGACAGGTCTCAATCAATCTACCAAATTGATTGAGTTATTTTGCCAAATATATGGCTTATGGCCTGTGACACAGTCTTAGGAAGTCCTGCAAACATGTGCCCAAAGTGATTGGATTACACATTAGTTTTATGCACTTTAGGGAGACACAGAAATTACTGGCAAAGACATAAATCAATACATATCAGATATACATTAGTTTGTCCTGGAAAGGTGGGAATTCTTGAAGCAGGGGCTTCCAGGTCATAGGTGGAGTCAAAGCTTTCCTGATTGGCTACTGGTTGAAAGAGTTAAGCTCTGCCTAAAGAGCTGAATTCACCATAAAAAATGCTTGAGTTTAGAAAATGGGGTTTTTTGTCATATAGATGAATCCTATGGGTAGCAAATAAAGTAGATGATGAATGTTGCTTATCAGACCTTTAAAAAAATGTCAGACTCTTTGGAAAAGACTTCGTAAGGGGAGGAGATTCTCTATAGAATGCAAATTTCCCCCATAACAGGCAGCTTAGCAAGACCACTTCCGAATAGGTCAAAGAAATATTTTTAGGGTAAAATATTTAGATTTTCTTCAGGGCCTATTATCTGTCACGTTGGAGTATGATATCTTATTGGTAAAAAGTATCTGTTTTGTCAGTCGAAAGATCTCTATTGTAATGATAATGCTGATCAGTTGTGTCTGAACTCCAACATGAGGAGAGCATAATGAGGCGCATTTAAACCCACCTGCTAGTCATGGCCTAACCTAGTTTTTCAAATTTCTTTGAAGTACTCTCTGCCAAAAGAGGAGTTCATTCAGCTGGTTGGTGGCCTACAACTTAATTTTTGGTTTTAACACACAGAAAAACAAAATCACTGCACAAATTCCATCTGAAATAGATTGGTAAAGAAAAATTAAGTGTTTCCTGAATATTCCTACATTTCAAAGAAAAAGAAATTATTAGAATTCAGATGAGAAAGACTCCTCATACAAAAGATTAATGATTTTTGTTTTTTAAATATCTGAGTTTGGGTCCACCAGCAGTGAGGATTCCTGTTTAGGTAGCAAATTTACACTGGGAAGAAAGGAGGAAAGTGAGGAAGGGAACAGAAGATGAATGCTAAAAGACACATCAACAACCTACCTGACTCAGGATAACTGAAGATCAACCACATGTGAAAACATAGACTGAATTCCTCTGGGCTGTTCCATCTGAGAGATGACGAAGCTGGGGTATGTGTACACCTCATCCTGTCCTCACTGATTGTGAGCTGTCTCTCTTGTTCTATTTCAAGCTGCTATAACAGATTCCTTGTCACTGTGTAATTCATAAGGAACAGAAATTTATTTTCTCACACTTCTGGAGAATGGGGAAATTTAAGATCAAGGCATGGGCCGGTTAAGGTCTGCTTTCTTTGCTTTCAAGATGATGTCTGAAGTTTTGACTTCTTCAAAGGAAGGAAGGCCATGTCTTAACATGACACACGAGCAGGAGAGAGAGAGAGAGAGAGAGAGAGAGGGATCCCAGCCCTACAATTTCTGTTTATAGTGGCATTAATGTATTCCACTAGAGGGCTCCACCCTGATGACCTAAACACATCCCAGTAGGCCCCACCTGGCAATACCATTACACTGAGAATTAACTTTACAACAGATGGATTCTGGAGGACACAGGGAAAGCATAGAAATTGCCTAAGAGATACCCATTCCTGGCCATTTGGTCAGCAATGTATGCAGGCAGAGTTCTCTGCCGAAGACTGTAAAGAACATAAGACATGTATATTGCCATTGGAAGTGAGCAGAGGTACAGCAAAGGGAAAGCCCCTAGACTACAGGTGGGGACTCCTACATTCATCCTGGTACAGTTAACCCTTGAATATCTTGGGTCTGAAATTTGCAGATCCACTTATACTTCTTCTCTGTGAGTCACCTGTGAGCAAGCACTTAATAAGTAGTAAGTATATTTTCTCCTTTTTATAGTTTTCTTAATAACATTTTTTTTCTCTAGCATACTTTATTGGAATAACAGAGTATATAATATAAATAACTTTAAAAAAAGTGTTAATCAACTATTTATTTTATCACTACGACTAGCAGTCAAAATAAGCTATTAGTACTTAAGCTAGAAATGCAAAAGTTCTACACAGGTTTTCAACTGCACCAGTGCTCAGTGTCCCAACTTCCACATTGTTCAGGGATCAACGGCCCTTTCAGTCTGTAGCTGCATCTCTCTGGAACAGCATCTTGGCAGGTAGGTTGCAAGTAAAGGAATCCAGAAAATAATATCTCAAACTGTGCTGCATTGGTATGATGATTATGTAAAACCAAAGGCATTTAAAAAGCAGTAAATGCACAAAAACCCTTTTCCTGAACATCCCTTATCTGCCGAAAAGCAGATTCTCCGGAAGGAAACCAATTGTCAAGAAAATTCTTCCTGAGAATTTTTATATCAGGGAAGATTAACACAAAAGAGAAATCTAAAATAGAAGAGACTGGGAATTGATACTTTATCCAGACAGGCTATTACCTGTTCTTTTGAGGATGCACTTCTGTTCTCATCTATTCTCTCCAAGTTGCCTACACTTCCCAATTCCCTGTTTCCTAGAAAGGAAATATGAACAACTGGATCCCACTGAGTTATCTGGGTAATCGTCCTACTATGATATCCTGCTGCACTGCAAATGAATTTTGTTTGCCTTTTCTTTTACTAATCTTCCTTTTGTCAGTTTATTTATTTTGTTAGTTTATTTAGAGTACAAATGAACCATTCTTCCTTTCTTGCAATATAACTAAATCCCTTAAAATTCTGGTGGCTTACAAAGCTGCAGGAAGGTTTGTGCATGGGATTTGCAGGAAGGGAGGAAGCACTGTGATTTGGCTCACCAAGTCAGGCATCAGTAAAATTTTGTACAGTCCTAGGCTGCAGCCCACTGATGCTGATATAGTTGGATCCACTTCCCCTGCTACTGAGCCAGGCTGGGACATTTTTGGTCACTTTAGAAATGTGCGATATAACAACTGCAAATCATTTCCAGTTTCATTTGGATCAAACTCCTTTCTCCATGTACATAGGCAATTGCTTGATAAGAGATTCAGTGTCTCTTTCCTAAAAATGTTAACAGGGTCGCTGGTGTCTGGGTCATGGTGATGTCCCAATCACTGATGAAATGTAAAAGAGGAAAGTGTTATTGATGGTGCATGGCAGGGACATGCTCTGTATAGTGGTCACCCTCACTAAGAGAGAAGAACTTTGGGAAATAATACTCAATGGCAGAAAAGAAGGTAGACTATGGAGGAGCCCAAAACAAGAATAAGGTGCAGCCCATTTAGTCTCTGGGTACTATAGAGACCTGCAGCTTGGTGGATCTAATGGTGGATTTGCGAGTGCGGCATTCATTGAGGAAACATGGTATCATCTCTGCGCATCTGCAGTAAACTGCTTGATCTTATAGTGGTAAGAACAATGGCATAACACCATTTGTTTGATTCTTAACGAACATACATAGCATCATGTCAATAAATTTTATTTTTAGTTTTTTTTTTTTATAAAGGAGCAATATTAAACTCACAGAAATGTTGCAAGTATAGGACAAATTAACCCCTACCCTAACCGGTGTCTAATGAGAGTCTTTTGAAGACCTGAGATCCATACCGTTTAACATTTTACTATGTATTTCCTACAAACAAGAATATTCTCCTAAATAATCCCCATATACCAATGAAATACATACTCCATCAACT
>NW_012102093.1:5451-7459 GCF_000951045.1 Mandrillus leucophaeus | reverse complement strand
AACCCATAGAGGACAATTTAGTTTCTCTTTTGGCCACATAGTCAAAGATTCAGAGACATGTCTGTGTCAGTATGGCATGGGGGCCCTGATGATAGTGCAAAACACATGCCAGTGGGTCCCCTGGGTGTGGCCACCATCCAGCCAGGGGATGGCGTCTTTTGACTGACACTGAACATGGACATTCTGCCCAATGGGCCAAACTACATGCAATGACAGTAGCCATGCAGGCTGCCCCTACACTATATTTTACTCCATTTCCACTAAATCAAGGGCCATTGTCAACAACCCAGCCACCTGGTCAGGAAAATAGCAACTGAGTGACTGAACTATTAAAGGATCCCCTGTGTAGGGAAAAGGACTATGGCAATAGCTTGCTTCCTGGAAAGCTAAATATATGTCACTCAGTTAGATTCTGGGGCTACCATCGCGACCCTTGAGAGGAATTTATGTCATGTTTTTGGATACCCCATGAGACTTCACTCTGACCAAGAAACAGCCTCACTACCCAATCAACAGGACAATGGGCACTTTCTTGGGGAACCCAATGGAGACTTTCCATGCAATTACCAAACCCAACACTGGCTACTGTACCTGGGTAAACACCTCAGGTGTCCTAGAAATACAAGTAGAGCTGATCCTAAAGCAGGGTCACTGGCTGCAGAGAATGGTGAATCTGAAAGATCCCCCTTACACTTCTTAACATCTTAGTCCCTGCTTTGGGGGAGTCTTATCCTCCTGCGAGTTGTACTAGCTTTTCTTGGCCCAGTGAAATGTTCTTTCACTATGGCTTAATAATCTGCATTGAGATTGTGTTAGTCAAGGTGCATCATCAATCTGAAAACATAAACTTCCACCTCTAGTTCAGGGGAAGTTGGTGGGCATATGAAATGTGCTAACTTTGCTAAGGGGGATGTCTAGGTGATGGGGTAACTGCAAGACAGTTCTCCAATGACCCTGACTGACTTAGTTCTCTCTACTTTCTTGCTTATTTTAAGAGTTCTCAAGAATAATTGTAGAATGTGCTGGAATTGTAACATCCTGAAATAGAGAGGAACTGGACAGAACAACCTACCTGTGCTCTGTACAAATTTCCCATAGAATGGAATGTCCTTTAGCACGTTAGCCCTGTGTGTCTTGTTACCCCAGGATATAAAACCCAGAGTTGCTGCTTTCCTGGGTTCCTGAGCTGTGGTGCAAGTGGGGGACACACAGTTGACTCCATCAGCTCCACATGGCTTTCCTGTGCCTTGCTGGACTGATCCATAAGTCCAAGGCCTTTGTGTTTCCTTGCTGCTTCTCTGTAAATGATAAGCCCACTTCAGGTAACTTACTGTATGGGGTGTTCTGTTTCCCAGACTCAAGTACGTTGGTAACCAGTGCACGGTGAACCTGCTTCAAAGATGTCACTGACATAGAGACAGAACTGGAATGGAGGTTGGAGGGGGCAGGGATAGATAAAACAGAGCAGAGTATTGTTTAAGGGGTATAGACATTAATTTTTATCCGATGAAAACCATTCTAGATTTAGTATCAGTAATAATAGCAGAACAATGTGAATATATTTAATGCCATTGAACTCCACTCTTAGAAACGTTTAAGAGAGACAATTTTATGTTCTCTGTATCTACTATAGTTAAAAAATTAACATATTTATTAAAGTGTTGTTAGCTCAGAAGACATGTTTTGTTTTCTAAATTTCTGAGCAAATGTTCATAGATAATCACTTTGTGATGTCATTGTTCACACATTTTAACAAATTGTGCGTGTGTGTGTGTGTGTGTGTGTTGTAGACATGGGGTCTCCCTATGTTGCCCAGGCTGGCATCAAATTCTTGGCCTTATGTGATCCTTTCTCCTCGGTCTCTCAAAGTGGCCAGGGGCTACTAAGAGTCTGAAATCTTCTCGAGGAACAGGCTAGGGGACACCTCTGAATTCACATCCCTCTTTGCCTCATACCCCTTTCCCACCTCCTCTATGGGCACCTCTAGTGTATCTTGTGGGCCTCAGTG
>NW_012102093.1:0-1486 GCF_000951045.1 Mandrillus leucophaeus | reverse complement strand
TCCAAAGAAGATGGAAGGTGAAGAGCTTTGCTTCACCTTCTAAAATCAATGACTTTCTTTTAGATTTGGGAGCAGGGACACATGTTTCATTGCCCTGACTCCTCCCACATCTCCTCTTTCTCTTACAATAGCTCTGACTCTGTCTGTCCCTCTCAGATTGTGTCCTAAAAATCTAATTATCCCTCCTAATATGAAAACAAACCAACAAACATAACCCTCTTACTCCTATCATGTGCTGTGAGATCTGACCCCTAAACTCTGTGATACCCAGATCATATAAGAGATAATCATGGGATTTTACCCAAGAAATGTTCTAGCTAAAAACAATTCTTGTACTAGATCTTCTCTTGGAAAAAAATTTACTCTGTCTGTTGTCATAACTGACACCAGATAATAAGGTGTAAATATTTCCAAGAACAGAGGACATCCATGAGCTCAGTGAGGCGAAAGACATCTCTTCCCCCTTGCATCAGTTTCCAATGCTGCTGTTTGACTTGTCACAGTCTTATCGGCATCACACAACATAAAGGTATTACCCTGTGGGGGTCAGAAGCCTCACTGAGCTAATGGTAAGGTGTCAGTAGGGCTGTGATCCTTCTGGATGCTCCAGAGGAGAGCTGGATCCTCTGCTTCTTATCTTCAAGGTGCTCCCATATTTCTGGTTCCATGGCCCCTTCCTCCCTCAAACCACATCCCTCCACATAGTCCCAGCTCCTCTCTGACTGCCAGCGTCCTCCTCTATTTTAAGGACCTTTGTGATTATGTTGATTTCATCTGGATAACCAGGTTGCTTATTCATAAAGTCCTTAACTTACATCTGTCAAGGTCATTTTTTGCTACATAAGGTAGAATCCTTATGATACAGCCCCAGTGACTGGAGGAACACCAGGGTTCTTGGTCTCACGCTGCTTTAGATAAAATGCCACAGAATCTCGTGGAGTGGTTTTAAGGAAAGAAAAGTTTAATATGCAAGAAGGAAGGAAGAAGAAAACAGCTAAACAGCTCCCCCATACAGAGACAGAGGACGGGGGATTCGAACAGAGAGATAACTCCATGTGCAGTGGAAAAGTGGCTGCTTATAGGAGGAGGCGGAAGGAGGTGGTGTCTGATTTGCATAGGGCTCAGGGGATTGGTGTGACCAGGCATGTTATTCATGTAGCCTGAGAAAAAACTGGCCCTCCCACCCTAGCCTTTTCATATGCAAATGTAGGGCGCCATAATGTTCTACACACATGGGGATATGTTGGGGCAGTCATGTTGCCAGGTACATGTCAGGGCAAGGAAGAAGAAGGTGGGAATTGCCATGTTTGGGTGAACCCAGTTTCTCATGGCTTTCATTTGCATATCAAAGCTTGCCTGCCTGGCTCTAAGAGCCAGGGCTTTCCTAGCAGACAAAAAACATTTCTGGAGTTGCTTTAAAAGAAACAAAACCTTCCCAAGGACCCCTTTTCCTCTCTATCTGCCTAAAATAATTTCTTAATAACTC
>NW_012102092.1:107785-123777 GCF_000951045.1 Mandrillus leucophaeus | reverse complement strand
TTTCACCATGTTGGCCAGGCTGGTCTCGAACTCCTGACCTCAGGTGATCTGCCTGCCTCGGCCTCCCAAAGTGCTGGGATTACAGGCGTGAGCCACCGCAACCGGTCGGTTTTCTTTCTTTTCTACATTTGTGTAAAGGATTTTCTAAGTTAGCAAGAGATTTAATTTTTAATTTTCCCAACAATATTCGTAAGTGTCCTAGTGAGTATCATAAGTTAATGAAACCCAGCATGGCAACAAGTGCCTTTAGATCCAGGAGGATCACTTGAGCTCAGGCATTCAAGCCCAACCTGGGCAACATAGTGAGACTCTGTCTCTTTAAAATAAAAAAGTGAAGAATGAATTATATTTATACACTGTATATCAACATGAAAATATCTAAAAATTGAAAAAGAATAATGCTAAGTGGAAAAAAAACAAGTTGAAGTACATATAGTATGATTCTACTTGTAAAAAAATTTAAATATACAAAACATTTCCAGCATAAATATCTATTTATATCTCTACATAATATTCATAGCATCTATAAATATAAGCATTTATATATTTATATAACTAAAATATTTAATATAACTATTAAATATAGATTTATTAAATATATTACATATTAAATATATTTAAATATATATATTTGGCATGCATTCTTCTTGCCCATGTTTTCTACTCTATATATATAGACACAAACAAATGTATATATCTAGTATATATCTAATATATATCTCATATATAATATACATAAGATGTATAATTCTGTAAAATTAAACTTATATAATATACATAAAATTATATGTATAATTTATATAAAGTTATGTTTATATAATTTATGTAAAATTATATTGTATGTGTATCATTTATACATGATTATATACAATATAGTACATAATTATATAATACTTATAATTATAATGTATTGTATTAATTATATATTAGTAGATATATGTATTAATATATAATATTACATAATTATTATAATATTATATATAAACAGAAAACATGGCCAAGAAGGATAAACACCAAATTCAGGATTGTGGCTGCCCTTGGTGAGAGAAAGGAATAGGGACTGGGGAAAGAGGTAAATGCAGATCTCACTATCTCTATGTTTTACTCAGAGAATGAGATCGATCTGGGCCGGGTGCAGTGGCTCAAGCCAGTAATCTCAGCACTTTGGGAGGCCAAGGTGGGTGGATAGCTTGAGGCTAGGAGTTCGAGACCAGCCTGGCCAATATGGTGTAACCCAGGCTCTACTAAAAGTATAAAATCAGCTGGGTATGGTGGCAGGTACCTGTAATCCCAGCTACTTGGGAAGCTGAAACACGTGAATCACTTGAACCCAAGAGGCACAGGTTGCAGTGAGCCAAGATCACACCACTGCATTCCAGCCTGGGTGACAGAGCTAGACTCTGTATCAAAAAAAAAAAAGAGCCCAGGCATGGTGGCTCACACCTGTAATACAAGCACTTTCGGAGGCTGAGGCGGGCGGATCACGAGGTCAAGAGATCGAGACCAATCTGGCCAACATGGTGAAACCCCATCTCTAGCAAAACTACAAAAAACTTAGTTTGGCATGGTGGTGCACGCCTGTAGTCCCAGCTACTGGGGGGTTGAGGCAGGAGAGTCGCTTGAACTCCAGAGGCAGAGGTTGCGGTGAGCCGAGATCGCACCATTGCACTCAAGCCTGGTGACAGAGCAAGACTCCATCAAATAAATAAATAAACAAATAAATAAATAAGAATGAGAACGATCTGAAGCAAACATGACAAAATGTTTATCCTGAGGACATGTGTACAGTGTCTATTTTATGACTCTGTGCTTCTAAACTTGCATTAATTATAATGATGATGATGAAAATAACTAATTAGCTTTTTGCTGTGTTTCCTGTGCTCTTTCCAAGGCAGAGAACTTTTTTTTCATTTCCAATATGATGTTTGTGGCAGCAACTGGCATTCACTAGCAGCTGGGGTTAGAGACATGGTGAGAAACCCAAAGAAAATGTGAAAATCTGGCACCCGAATAGGCACCTGGTGTTGCCAGTGCTTATTGCTTGCTGTGACTTTTGAAGCTTGTATTGGATTCCAAGTTCAGAGTGATGACCTTTAGGAGAATTCCATCTTTGTGATCAGTTCTTAAAGTTACTACCAATAGTAAGAACCTGGCCACAGCCGAGGGAAAGGTTATACTGCTTGGGTATTTAATCTGCCCCCTAGACTGCAGAGCTTCCTGGGTCCTGTTTAGACTTATTAACATCTGAAAGGCTTGCCTTTTTCAAATTTACTGAATACTGAGCCTTTCCTCTGATTCCCAAGGGAAAACTCCAGTTCTTTTTGGCAGAGCCTCTGCTAGAGACTCAGCCTTTGAGAGAACAAAGCAGGAGATTTCTGGGCCAAAAAACGATAGGGGGAAAATCTTTGTAACCTCCCAACCATTTCTATTACCTCTAAATGATAATTTGTGGACATTTAAAAAAAAAAAAAAAAAAGCAAAGAGCTTAAAACCTTCAAACCATAGGAACACAGGCTGCTACTGTGCCTGTATACGAATCTTCAGTAAATAAAGCAAACAGATTCTGCTGCCTGGATGCAGGAATAATAGAAAATGGAAACAAATTTGTTTCTTTAGTGCCAAGACAACAATATTCTTCAGAAACTGACTACTCCATCACTAGCTAGCCTCATTCAAATTTACAGAGAAAGAAACCAAAACACTAAAACTTCAAGTTCACATTCTAGCCTCTGTTAAGTCATAGTACATATAACGGCTACCATAAAATACATGCAAAAATAAATAAATACTTATTTTTTTTTTTTTTTTTTTTTGAGACAGAGTCTCGCTCTCTCCCCAGGCTGGAATGCAGTGGCATCATCTCGGCTCACTGCAACCTCCGCCTCCCGGGGTAAAGTGATTCTCATGCCTCAGCTTCCCAAGAAGCTGGGACTACAGGCATGCACCACCACACCCAGTTAATTTTTGTATTTTTAGTAGAGATGGTTTTTCGCCATGTTGTCCAGGCTGGTCTCAAACTCCTGGCCTCAAGTGATCTGCCCACCTCAGCCTCCTAAGGTGCAGGGATTACAGGCATGAGCCACCGTGCTGAGCTGTAACAGCACATTTTAAATAGACTAAAGTAAGAATTATATTTTAAAGATTTTATTTCTGTAAAATCACTAATTTTAAAATAGAAAGATTAAAGTGCAATCCAGTAAGGAAGCGTGACTTCCCCTAAGTCAAAGAAGTAACTAGTTTAGTGTAAGAGCTAAGTGTTAACATGCTTTAGCTACTGATATGACAGCACAAGATTTTGAGCTTTTGTTGGTGAGGAGGTGGGAGAATGCAACAAAATGCCCTTAGTATTTTAATATACACCATTTGTCTCCTGGCTCTCCTGTGGATTTTGATGCAGTTTGATCTTTGTGTACTTAGATTTTGATATCGATGAATTTCCATATAGTTAGACTTTGATGTAGCTGGATTGATGTTGAATTTCAATGTATAAATTCCAATACAATTCAAAAACTAAACTAGATTTCTAAATAATTATTTCACTACGTGTAGAGTGGTTATGAATTCAATAAAATAATAAATATAAAATTCCTGGCTGGGTGCAGTGGCTCAGGCCTGTAATCCCAGCACTTTGGGAGGCTAAGGTAGAAGGATCCCTTGAGTCCAGGAGTTTGAGACCAGCTTGGGCAACATGGTAAAACCCCATCTCTACAGAAAATACAAAAATTAGCCAGGCATGCTGGTGCATGCCTGCAGTCCCAGCTACTTGGGAGCCTGAGGCAGGAGGATCATTTGAGCCAGGATGCAGAGGTTGCAGGGAGCCAAGATTGCACCATTGCACTCCAGTTTGGGCGACAGAATAAGACCCTGTCTCAATAAATAAATAAATAAATAGTTCCTGTCCCAGAAGAGACGCTTAATGAATTGTACTTCCCTTGCTCACAATGACTCCTTCTGTGTGCACACATGCTTAGCAGTTTACAAAGGAGCTTTGACATAAACGCTCTAGCCTCACAACAACCATGCGAGTTAAGAAAATGCAAATATTCTTCTCCTTTAAAAAAAAAAAAAAGCAGGGGGAGGGGTGAGCGAAGATACATAAGTTACCCAAAATAACTGGTCATTTATACCTCTCCAAGACTAATGAGAAGTCCTCAGACCCCAAAGCCCACAGTTCTCTTTCTCTATGCCAGATTCTATGATAGAATCGCGTGGAGAGAGAGAGTTTGTTAATACACATACTGCTGTGTCCTTTGCAGGAATGTCCACTGCTGATTCATTCCATGTAGAGTGGTGCCTGAGAATTTGGATTGCTAACACTTTACCAGGAGATGCTGATGCTGTTTTTCTAGGGAGAATCACAGGCCTATGTCAGACTGATATGCTACGAAGGTGTGGTCTAACATGAACTACGAAATCTATCCACAGTGTCACACAATGTGAGAGCTACATGAGATCTTGGAAATCATCTAACCCTGTGGTTATAGTCCTTGGTTTATTATCAGAATTGGCTGGGCGTGGTGGCTCATGCCTGTAAAGCCAGCACTTTGGGAGGCCAAGGCGGGTGGATCACTTGAGGTGAGGAATTCGAGACCAGCCTGGCCAACATGGTGAAACCCCATCTCTACTAAAAATACAAAAATTAGCTGGGCATGGGTGGCGAGCGCCTGTAGTTCAATCTACTGGAGAGGCTGAGGCAGGACAATCGCTTGAACCCAGGAGGCAGAGGCTGCAATGAGCAGAGATCATGCCACTGCACTCTAGCTTGGGCAAAAGAGCAAGACTCTGCCTCAAAAAAATAAAAATAATAACATGGTACAATTTTTTAAACTACCATTGCCTAGGCTCCACCCTCAAAGATGCTGATTTTAATTGTATAAGTTGAGGCCCAGATTCTAGTGAGACAGTCCTTTGTTAGTGGACTCACAAGAAATACTGAAGGACTTCTTGAATCTCAAAGCAGTTGACCACAGAGAGTAATTCAAATTCACACAAAAAACTGAGATCTCTCACAGAAATGCTTGCTAAAAAAGTAATTAACTTTTTTAAACTGAGATCTCTTGTAAAGGAAATGTTATAATTATAAAAGACAGCATAGGCCAGGGACAGTGCTCACACCTGTAATCCCAACACTTTGAGAGGCCGAGGCAAAAGGATTGCTTGAGCCCAGGAGTTTAAGGCCAACCTGGGCAATAGACTGAGACCCTATCTCTACAAAAAAAAAAAAAAAAAAAAATACAATAAAATAAATAATTAATTAATTAAAAAATTAGCTGGGTGTGGTGGCACACACCTGTAGTCCCAGCTACTTGGGAAGCTGAGGTAGGAGGATTGTCTTGATCCTGGGAGATCAAGGTTGCAGTAAGCCGAGATTGCACCATTGCACTCCAGCCTGGGCAGCAGAGCAAGACCGTGTCTCAAAAAATAAAAAGGAAAAAGGCAGTATAAACGTACATACCTTCTTCTTTCTTCTCTTAACTGATGTAAAAGGCAATTATATTAAACTCTGTGTGTGTGTGTGTGTGTGTGTGTGTGTATTTCGGGGCCCATAGCTAAAAAACTTTATTTTCCAATACAATCACAAAAGTGGATTAAAACAAAGCTATTATGGGCCAGGAGTGGTGGCTCATGCCTGTAATCCCAGTACTTTGGGAGACTGAGGTGGGAGGATCACTTGAGATCAGGAGTTCAAGACCAGCCTGGCCAACATAGTGAAACCCCATCTCTACCAAAAATATAAAAAGAAAACATTAGCCAGGCATGGTGGTGCCCATCTATAATTCCAGCTACTCGGGAGGCTGATGCAGGAAAATTGCTTGAACCTGGGAGGGAGAGGTTGTGGTGAGTCAAGATCACACCACTGCACTCCAGCCTGGACAACAGAGTGAGACCCTGTCTCAAAAAAACAAAAAAAAAAAAGAAGAAAATGACACGAACTGGTAACATGAACCCATAAAAACACATGAAAAGAACCAGAAATTGCACCCAAAAATGTTACTATAACAAATGCTATAAAGGTACACTTGCTCCCTTCTTTTAACTTTTTTAACAAATTGTTTCTGTATGTTCATTTTTTTCTTCTTCAATTTTTTTTCCATTCTTGCCCATTCTTTAGCTTCTTTAAAAGTTACAAAAACTTCTTTAAAAGTTACAAAAACCTCTAGGATAATTATTATAAAAACATATTGTTGGACTTCTAAATATTATAGATAAAATATGTATAACAATAACAGCACCGAATGCAAAACAAAGCAGTTAAGGAGGAATATAGCAACGAAAAAGGTATGAGACAGATTTTTTAAACCACAATGGCAGATGTAAATTCACCTATGTCAATAGTAACATTCAATAGAAATACATTAAACAAGTAGTAACATTCAACAGCAATACATTAAACAATATAAACTTGTGTAAGGGCGAAACTAAATTTTTTTTTTTTTTTTTTTTTTTGTAGAGACAAGGTCAATGTTGCCCAGGCTGGTCTCAAAATATTGACCCCAAATGATCCTCCTGCCTTAGCTTCCTGAGTTGCTAGGATTACAGGCATGAGCCCCCACACCCAGCTGAATTTTTTTTAAAGAGACAACTATATGCAGTCTATAGGAGACACATCTGACATTCAAAGACACAAATAAGTTAAAACTAAGTATGAAAAAGATATCAGAAACCTGGAGTGGCTATATTAGAATAGGACAAAATATACTCCACACCAAAAAAAAAAAAAGACAATGGAAATCAGGAGGGATATTTTATAATGATACAAGTCAATCCATCAAGAAGATATAACAATTATAAACATGTATGCACATAACACCAGAGCCCAAAATACATAAAACAAACAATGACAAAATTAAAGGGAAAAATAGACAATCCAACAATAGGCATTGAAGAATTCAATGATTCACTTTCTTTTCTTTTCTTTTTTTTTTTTTAGAGACAGAGTCTCACTGTGTTGCCCAGGCTGGTCTTGAACTCCTGAGCTCAAGTTATCTGCCCACCTCGGCTTCCCAAAGTGCTGGAATTACAAGCATGAGTCACCACACCCAGCCAGTAACCCACTTTCAATAATGGTTAGATCTAGACAGAAAATCAATACTTTGGAAATATAAGACTTCAAAAATACGAAAAGCTAACTAGACTTAACAAACATCTATAGAACACTTCACAACAATAGCAGAATACACATTCTTCTCATGTGCAATAATAAAATTCTCCAGGATAAATTATATGCTACTTCATTAAACAACCATCAATAAATTTGAAAGAACTGAAATCATAAGAAGTATGTTTTATGACCACAAAGAATAAAATTAGAAATTAATAACAGAAAGGTTAAGAAATTTACAAAGGTGGAAGATGAACAACATGCTACTAAGCAGTAAATGGGTAAAACAATAAATCACAAGGCAAATTAGAAAATATTTTCACATAAATGCAAAATAAAGATAAAATATACAAAAACTTCCCAACTCATTCTATAAGGCCAGTATTACCCTAATATAAAAATTAAACTAACCACAAGAAAAGAAGTCTAAATACAAAAACCTGTTATAAATATAAAAACCACACCTTCAACAACAACAAACAGCAAACTGATTCCAGGAACATATAAAAAGGACTATACATAACGACAAAGTGGAATTTTGCCAATAATGCAATGTTGCTCCAACATACAAAAAAATTCTGGGCGCAGTGGCTCACGCCTGTAATCCCAGCATTTTGGGAGGACAAGGCGGGAGAATCCCTTGAGCTCAGGAGTTCAAGACCAGCCTGGACAACATGGTGAAACCCCATCTCTACTAAAAATACAAAAAAAAATTAGCCAGGCATGGTGGCACAAGCTTGTAGTCCCAGCTATTCGAGGAGCTAAGGCAGAAGGGTCACTTGAGCCCAGGAGGTCGGGGCTGCAGTGAGAGCCCTGATTGTGTCACTGCACTCCAGCCTGGACGGCAGTGAGTCCCTGTCTGAAAAAAAAAAGTATATATACGAAAACTAATGTAATACACCACACAAATAGAATATAAGAGAAAAACCACATGATCATTTCACCAAATGTAGATTAAGTATTTGACAAAGTCCAAACTCTTTCTTTATAAAAACATTCAACAAACTAGGAACAGAAGGAAACCTCCTCCACCTCATAAAGAAAATCTATGAAAAACACAGAGCTAACCTCATACTTAATAGTGAAAGACCGAATACTTTCCCCATGGTATCAAGAAGCAGACAAGGACGTCCGCTTTCACCAGTTCTAGTCAACACTGTACTAGAGATCTGAGCCAGGACACAGGCAAAGAAAAGAAGTGAAAGACATGCAGATTGGAAAGGAAGAAATAAAACTATCTGTATATGCAGATGACATGATCTTGTATACAAAACAATCTAATGGGATCCAGTTTTTTAAAAAAACTATTAGAAGTAATAAACAAGTTCACCAAGGTTACAGGATACAAAATCAATACAAACACAAGTGTATTTCTTTTTCATTTTTTGAGACAGAGTCTCACTCTGTCACTCAGGCTGGAGTGAAGTGGCGCAATTTCAGTTCACTGCACTCTCTGCCTCCCGGGTTCATGTGATTCTCGTGCTTCAGCCTCCCAAGTAGCTGGAATTATAGGCATGTGCCACCATGCCCAGCTAATTTTTTATATTTTTAGTAGTGACAGGGTTTCTCCACATTGGCCAGGCTGGTCTCAAACTCCTGACCTCAAGTGATCTGCCCACCTCAGCCTCCCAAAGTACTGGAATTACAGACATGCAGGCATGAGCCACCGCGCTGGGCCACAAATTGTATTTCTATACACTAGCAATAAACAATGCAAAAATAAAGAACACTGTTTCACGTACAATGGCCTGAAACATAATACTTAGAAATGAATTTAACTAATTAATGCAAACTTTGTATACTGGAAACTACAAAACACTGGTGAAAGAAATGAAGGAATACCTAAATAAATGGAAAGACATTCCATGTTCATGTATCAAAACACCTAATGTTGTTAAGATGGAAATATTCCCTCAAATTGCTCTACAAATTTACTGCAATGTCTATCAAAATCCTAGCTGTCTTTCTGGCAGAAGTTGACATGGTGATCTGAAATTCATATGGAAATTAAAGGGACCAAAAATAGTCAAAACTATCTTGAAAAACAACAATGTTAAAGAACTCACACTTCTTAATTTAAAACCTTACTACAAAGCCACAGTAATCATGACTATGTGGTCTTGGCATAAACATAGACATATAGATCAATAAAATAGAATTGGGAATCCAGAAATAAGCCTACACATTTGTGGTCAATTTATTTTCAAAAAAAGGTGTCACAAGAATTCAGTGGAGAGAGAACACTCTCTTTAACAAATGGTGCTGGCACAAACATATATTCTCTGCAAAAGAATGAAGTTGTATCTTACCTCACACTACACAAAAGTTAACCCGAAATGGTTGACAGACCTAAATACAAAATCTAAAACTATAATACTCTTAAAAGAAAACATGGGGATAAATCTCATGACCTTGGACTAAGCAATGATTTCATAGGTATGACACCCAAAACAGAAGGAACAAGAGGAAAAAAATAGTTTTAAAAATGAAGAACTGGCTGGGCACAGTGGCTCACACCTGTAATCCCAGCACTTTGGGAGGCCAAGGTGGGTGGATCACCTGAAGTCAGGAGTTCAAGGCCAGCCTGGCCAACATGATGAAACCCTGTCTCTACTAAAAATACAAAAATTAGCCAGGCGTGGTGGTGGCTGCCTGTAATCCCAGCTACTCGGGGAGGCTGAGGCAGGAGAACCGCTTGAACCTGGGAGGTGGAGGTTGTAGCGAGCCGAGATCACACACGCCAGCCTGGGCAACAAGAACAAAATTCCATCTCAAAAAAAAAAAAAGAAAAGAAAAAGAAGGAGGAGGAGGAGGAAGGTGAGGAGGAAGAAGAAAGAAGAAGGAAGAAGGAATAAGAAGAAAGAAGAAAGAGCCACCACCATGTGGCCTGCCTCACATCAATTAAACATTTTTTACTGCAAAAAAAAAAAAAAAAGAAAGAAGAAGTTGTAATAGAATTAAAACATCACCATTGTGCAACCCATAATTAAATAGTATATCTAAGCAATAACTGCTAAAACCATTAGGTGAAAGAAAAGCTGATGGGAAATTTCATAATGCAAGGATCAAGCTGAAAACCCCTACAAACACTATTGAATCTTAAAATCACAAAAAATAAAAGGAGATAACCAGATATTATGAACCTCCTATATCAGGCAATAGAGTACACACACTATCAAAAAAAAGAAAAAAAGAAAACCCTAAGCCTAAATCTGATCAAATATCCAGATCTATATTTTTCCTATAAAAATATAGGAAACAAGGGAACATGTAAAATGACAACATGATTATGGGATCAGTAAAATGCAGAATATAGCAAACTCTATAGGTCAAACTACCAATTTATTCAACAAGGAAACAGTAGAAAGAAAAAGGAGGTGGCATTTTTAAAACAGATTTAAGAAACATATTGGCAGGGCATGGTGGTTCACACCTGTAATCCCAACACTTTGGGAGGACAAGGCGGGTGTATCACTTGAGTTCAGGAGTTCAAGACCAGCCTGGGCAACACAGGGAAACCCCGTCTCTACAAAAATATATACATATAAAATTAGCCAGGCATGGTGGCACAAGCTGTAGTCCCAGCTACTCAGGAGGCTGAGGTGGGAGAATCACTTGAGCCTGGAGGTCAACGCTGCAGTGAGTCATGATCGTGCCACTGTACTCTGGCCTGAGTGACACAGCCAGACCCTATCTAAAAAAAATAAATAAATAAATAAAAATAAAAATAAAAGAAATATATTAATTTGAATCCTGATTTGCAAATTTAAAAATTTGCATATTTATTCTTTATTTGATTATTAAGGAAAAAAAGTTAATTTTTGGTGTTTTTTTGAGACACGATCTCACTCTGTCACCCTGACTAAAGTGCAGCAGCACAATCTCCACTCACTGCAGCCTCGACCTCCCGGGCTCAAGTGATCCTCCCACCTCAGGCTCCTGAATAGCTGGGACCACAGGCATGCACCACCATGCCTGGCTATTTTTCTATGTTTTTTTGTAGAGAAGGGGTTTCACCTTGTTACCCAGGCTGGTCTCAAACTCCTGGACTCAAGTGATCTACCCACCTCAGCCTCCCAAAGTGCTGGGATTACAGGTATGTGCTACCACACCCAGTCAAGAAAATATTTTAAATTGCTTTAGGTGTGACAAAGGATTGTAGTTATGGTTTCTCTATGTTCTTATTTTGCGAGGTAAATATGAAAATGTAATATGTTGTTTGAGACTTGCTTCAAAATAATCCAATGGGAAAAGGGAAAGTAGGTAGGTATACAGATAAAACAAAAGTGGCCATAAGTTGGTAACTGTTGAAGAGGGGTTGATGGGTACATCAAGTATATCATACTATTCTCTCTACTTTCATGTTTGATATTTCACAATAAAATGTTTTTAAAAATAAATGAATACAAATATATACAATAAAAATTAATTACACTCAAAAAGTAAAAGAAAGCAGTAACAAAAGATCACATGTGATTTGATTCCATTTTTATGAAATAGACAATTCAAGCTGGATGTGGTGGCTCCCATCTGCAATCCCAGCACTTTCAGAGGCCAAGGTGGGAGGGTCGCTTGAACCCAGGAGTTTGAGACCAGCCTGGGCAGAATGGTAAGATGCCATCTTTATAAAAAATAAAAAATTAGCCAGGTGCAGTGGCACAAACCTGTAGTCCCAGCTACTCAGGAGGCTGAGGCAGGAGAATCACCTGAGCCTGAGAGGTCAAAGCTGCAGTAAGATGAGTTTAAGTCAATGCACTCTAGCTTGGGTGACACAGTGAGATCCTGGAAGATGAAGAAGAAGAAAAAAAGAAGAAGGAAGAAGGATGAAGAAGAAAAGTCCGGGTGCAGTAGCTCATGCCTGTAATCCCAGCACTTTGGGAGGACGAGGCAGGTGGATCACCTGAGGTCAGGAGTTCGAGACCAGCCTAGGCCAACATGGTGAAAACCCATCTCCACTAAAAATACAAAAATTAGCTGGGTGTAGTGGCAGGTGCCTGCAATCCCAGCTACTTGGGAGGCTGAGGCAGGAGAATTGCTTGAACCCAGGAGGTGGAGGTTACAGTGAGTTGAGGTCATGCCATTGCATTCCAGCCTGGGAGACAAGAGAGAAGCTCTGTCTCAAAAAAAAAAAAAGGAAGGGGGGGGGCTGGGCACGGTGGCTCACACCTATAATCCCAGCACTTTGGGAGGCTGAGGCGGGCAGATCACTTGAGGTCAAGAATTCAAGACCAGCCCGGCCAACATGGTGAAACACCATCTCTACTAAAAATACAAAAATTAGCCAGAAGCGGTGGCATGCCTGGGTGACAAAAGCAAAACTCTGTCAAAAGAAAATAGGCAAATCAAATCTACAGAGACAGAAAATAAATGAGTGACTGCCCATGGTTGTGGGTTTGAAGGAAATAATAGAAACCAATGACATGTATGGTATGTGAATTATATCTCATTAAAACTGTCATATAAGAATCGATGTGGGTTGCAATGAGGATAAGAATATCTAAAAAGGCTCCTTAAGGGGATGATAATGAAAAAAAAGGCTGTGAAACACTGACTCAAACGATGGACACGGAAGTCCTTTGTGTACAGAAAAGCAGCATTTGTCATGTCTTGAATAGCTCTTGTGACTCCGAAATGAACAGCATAGTTATAACCTCACTGGACCAATAAACACACTGAAGTAATTCCCATCCTGAAATAAAAAGGACCCTACCTTGATCCCTCAACCCAATGCAACTACTGATCTCTCTCACTTTTTCACCTAAGACTGGCATATAGCCTTGACACTCAAAGTGTGTGCCCCAGATCTACTGAATCAGTCTTCATTTTAACATATCCTAGGTGATTCACATACACATTTAAGTGTCAAAAGCACTGTTATAACGATCCTATCAATTTAGTAAGTCTTAGCAATGATGTAAGAATGTGGGAACTATCCAAAGGTGTTGTCAACCCTTTGGCCAGGTCAACCCCATTTTTGGAAAGGTAAAATGTGTAGTTTAACTTGCTTGTCACTGAACCTGTTTAAACATTATTCTAAGAAAGGAAAGATACGACGCCCATGAACCCCATCCCTTTCATTGACCAACCAATGGGTATTTTCTCATTGGCACATTCAAAAGAAGCCCCAACCAATATATATGCAAAATTTATGTAAGAAATAATAGCCAGGCACGGTGGCTCACATCTGTAATCCCAGCTCTTTGGGAAGCCAGGCATGCAGACCAATTGAGGTCAGGAGTTCAAGACCAGCCTGGCCAACATGGTGAAACTCCACCTTTACTAAAATTACAAAAATTAGCCGGACATGGAGGTGGGTGCCTGTAATTCCAGTTACTCAGGACGCTGAGGCAGGAGAATCACGTGAATCAGGGAGGCAGAGGTTGCACTGAGCCGAGATCGCGCCACCACACTCCAGCCTGGGGGACACAGCGAGACTTTGTCTCAAAAATAATAATAATAATAATAATAATAATAAACAGACTAGGAGACATGGCTCAGACCTGTAATCCCAGCACTTTGGGAGGTCAAAGAGGGAGAAGCGCTTGAACCCAGGAGTTTGAGATCAGCCTGGGCAACATAGTGAGACACTCCCTACAAAAAATAAAAATTAAAAAAGAGATAATAAGAACATAAAATGCTAATTAGACAATAACACATTAAAAGAGTAGACAGCAGAAAGGTTTTATTTCTTAATAAAATGCTATGCTTATAGAACTGCAAGAAAACATATATAGTTTTAAAATTACTGCTGATACTATAAATTATTATAACCTATGACATTCATCTATTTGATTAATATTTCTTCAGTACTTACTTTGCACCAAGTACTGTGTTAGGTGCCAGAGACAACATAGGGATCAAGACAGACAACATCCCTGCCCTCCTGGAATTTACAATCCAAAGAGGAGAAAATCATAACACCTATTGTCATAATGTGCTAAATGTACTACATAAGTTTTTCTCATTTAAACTTCAAACAACTCTGCGGAGTACAGATTGTAATTTCCATTTTTTCAGATAAAGAAAGAAGCACTCAAAGTGGAAGACACTTGAGAGAGGTCACACAGCTGGCAAGTGTTACAAACAGGACTTTAAACAAGGTCTGTCTCATTCCAATACTTCTGCTTTCACACATTGTGTAAAATTCCTTTCAAGAGAATGGAGTTCAGCTTACCAAAGCCACCAAAATGTCTATACCCTTTGACCAATAACCCTCAGTAGGAATGTATATCTTAAAGAAATAATTTGAAAGGATATTAAAAACCTATATCTACAAAAATGCACACAGCATTACTCAAAATACCAAAACAAAAAATGATAACGTTCTCAATGTCAAAAAATAGAGATTACTTAATTCATAGCAAAATCTCAGTGGAGGTGGGTTTTACAAAATGAGATTCGTTTTAAAAACCTCAAAATTGGTAAATTTTGAATAAAGTCTGTAGATTAGAAAATAGTTTTGTATCAGCCGGGGAGCTCATGCTGTAATCCCAGCACTTTGGGAGGCTGAGATGGGCAAATCACTTGAACCCAGGAGTTCCAGACCAGCCTGGGAAACATGGCAAAACTCCTTCTCTACAAAAAATACAAAAATTATCCAGGTGTGGTGGCACACACCTGTAGTCCCAGATACAATTCAAATATGGATACAATTCAACAAGAACTGTGCTTATGTGTAAAAGTATTTTCCAATATTTCTAGAAGAATGTTATAATACTATATAAATGCCCCTTTTGGCTGGGTTAATTGACTCACGCCTATAATCCCAACACTTTGGGAGGCTAAGGCGGGTCCTTTAAGTCCAGGAGTTTGAGACCACCCTGGGCAACATGGTGAAACCCCGTCTCTACAAAAAATATGAAAAATTAGCCAGGCATGGTAGTGCTTGCCAGTACTCCCAGCTACTAGGGGGCTGAGGTGGGAGGATAGCTTGAGCTTGGGAGGTTGAGGCTGCAGTGGGCCGTGATCGCAACACTGTACTCCAGCCTGGGCAACAGAAAGGGACTCTGTCTCAAATAAATAAATAAATAAATAAATGTCATTTTAAAACAAACCACAGAGACTAACTATCAGCACAGGTACAAATTGTATGGTCTTGAAATACACATACTGTTATATCTGGAGGCATCTCAGATAAAATAAGAGTGGAGTCCTCTGAGCACTGAATGAAAAGACAGTTTTCAGAACTGATGAACTGAAGAGAGAAGTGACCAAGAAGACAAACTTCTATTAATAGGAGGCTGTATCAAATAACAATAGAGCCCAAGGATAAATCAACCAGAAGCAAAACAACTGGGAATCCAAGAGAAAACAAAGGCTTCTGCATAAATGAAAAGCACAGCATGTCCATCAGTCTGCAGTATACAACAATCTAATTAGGCAGTAAGGAGAGAATGGGGACCTCTCCTGGAATACAGCAAATAGCTGAGAGGAATGACTGCTTCAGCAGAAAGCTGAAAAAATGACCTTAGAAAGTAAGATATCAGCACAGGAAAATCCATGAAAGGAACAAATGTAATCTCTGATTTTATATAACAGGAAACTGAGGCTGGGAGAGGAAAAAGTTCCCTATTAATTGTCCACAATAAGTTTCCGGCAGGACCAGTATTTAATCCCAGGACAGACCTCTTTCCACCAAATCCAGCTGCTTTCTGCAAAGTGTGTTTGCTGAGAATATTACTGTTTGCACAAGGGGAACGAACCCACAGTCCACAAATCTTTTTTTTTTTTTTTTTTTTTTTTTTTTTGAGACAGAGTCTCGCTCTGTCGCCCAGGCTGGAGTGCAGTAGAGCGATCTCGGCTCACCACAAGCTCCGCCTTCCGGGTTCACCCCATTCTCCTGCCTCAGCCTCCCGAGTAGCTGGGACTACAGGCGCCCGCCACCACGCCC
>NW_012102092.1:101428-104570 GCF_000951045.1 Mandrillus leucophaeus | reverse complement strand
AAAAAAAAAAAGTGGTCATTACTGCCGCTGTGCGTGATTGCTACTTTCTTATTTATATTCTTCTGTATTTTTCAAAATTCCTTAGGGAACATATTTGCTATTATAGTGTGAAAAAGAATAAACTTCATGCAAAATGTTTACTCAGCACCTATTTTGTGACAAGCATTGTGATAGGCACTAGGGCTACAAAGACGAACAACAGAGTAATTGTTTTGGCATAGGAAAGGCTTCATAAAAGAGTGACAGATATTTGGCTATGACTTCAGGGATAAGGAGATGCTCACCCAGGTGAGAATGGAGGAGGAAATTCCAGGCAGAGGAAACAGCAGATAAATAGACAAGGAATCCAAAAGGAAATTAGAAGTATTCTGAGAGCCCAATGCATTTGGCAAGTAGGAGGTGTGGAGGGGAGAAATAGGAGATAAAACTGGAGAAGTAGTATACTGTGAATAGCTTTGAATGCCATCTAAAGAAGTTTAAATTTACTAAGACCTGATGCTGGATAGATTAATTAACATTAATCTTTTGTGCATTTCCAGTAAAAGAAACTATCATCAGAGGGAACAGGCAACCTACAGAATGGGAGAAAAATTTTGCAATCTATCCATTTGACAAAGGGCTAATATCCAGAATCTACAAAGAACCTAAACAAATTAACAAGAAAAAAACAAAAAAAAAAACCATCAATAAATGGGCAAAGGATATGAACAGACACTTCTCAAAAGAAGACATTTATGCAACCAATAGACATATGAAAAAAATGCTCATCATCACTGGTCATTAGAGAAATGCAAATCAAAACTACAGTGAGATACCATCTCACGCCAGTTAGAATGGTGATCATTAAAAAGTCAGGAAACAACAGATGCTGGAGAGGTTGTGGAAAAGTAGGAATGCTTTTATACTGTTGGTGGGAGTGTAAATTAGTCCAACCATCGTGGAAGACAGTGTGGCGATTCCTTAAGGGTCTAGAACTAGAAATTCCATTTGACCCAGCAAATCCATTTCTGGGCATATACCCAAAGGATTATAAATCATTCTATGATAAAGACACATGCACATGTATGTTTATTGTGGCACTATTCGCAATAGCAAAGACTTGGAACCAACCCAAATGTCCATCAATGATAGACTGGATTAAGAAAATGCGGCACATATACACCATGGAATCCTATGCAGCCATAAAAAAGGATGAGTTTATGTCCTTTGCAGGAACATGGATGAAGCTGGAAACCATCATTCACAGCAAACTATCACAAGATCAGAAAACCAAACACTGCATGTTCTCACTCATAAGTGGGAGTTAAACAATGAGAACACATGGACACAAAGAGGGGAACATCACACACTTGGGCCTGTCAGGGGATGGGGGGCTGGGGAGGGATAACATTAGGAGAAATACCTAATGTAGGTGACGGGTTGAGGGGTGCAGCAATCCACCATGGCACAAGTATACCTATGTAACAAAACTGCACGTTCTGCACACGTAACCCAGAACTTAAAGTATAATTTTAGAAAAATACAAAAAAAAAAATCTATTGTGCATTTCAAAACAGCTAGGAGAGAACAATTCAAATGTTCCTAGCATTAAGAAAGTTAAATATGTAAGGTGATGAATACCTTAATTACACTGATTTGATTATATGGAAGTATCAAATTATCGTATGTACTTTGAAAATATGTACATCTATTATGTATCAACAAAATAAATAATTTTTAATAAGTTTAATTTTCAAACTATGAACCATTTTAACAACCAGTGAATAACCAAATCATATTTACATAGTACAAAGAGCCTGCCTTTCTTTCTTTTTCTCTTCCTCTTTTGCTTTTTTTCTTTCTTTCTTTCTTTTCTTTCTTTCCTTCTTTTTCTTTCTCTCTCTCCTCCCTTCCTCCCTTCCTTTCTTTCCCTCCCTCCCTTTCTTTCCCTCCCTCCCTCCCTCCTTCCTTCTTTCCTCCTTTCCGACAGAGACTCTATCACCTAGGCTAGAGTGCAGTGGTACAATCATAGCACACTGCAGCATGGAACTCCTGGAGCCATCCTCCCCCACTCAGCCTTCCAAGTAGATGGGACTACAGGCATATGCCACCACACTTGGGTAATTTTTAAATTTTTTATAGAGACAGGGTCTCACTATGTTGCCCAGGCTGGTCTCAAACTCCCGGACTTAAGCAGTCTGCCTACCTCAGCCTCCCAAAGTGTTGGGATTACAGGTGTGGGCCATTGCACCAGGTCAAAAAAGCCTTTAAAATGCCAAGTATTACTAGGGCATAGAGCTGCCTCTGCCATATTTTCATACCCCTTAGACCACATAGGGTCTTTTAGTGACTTTATTTTTCTGAAATTGTTTTTTGCTTTGTTTTGTTTTGTTTGAGATGAGTCTCGCTCTGTTGCCCAGGCTGGAGTGCAGTGGCACAATCTCAGCTCACTGCAACTTCCGCCTCCCAGGTTCAAGTGATTCCCTGCCTCAGCCTCCTGAGTAGCTGGGATTAGAGGCGAGCGCCATCACACTCGGTTAATTTTTGTATTTTTAGTAGAGACAGGGTTTCACTATGTTGGTCAGGCTGGTCTCGAACTCCTGGCCTTGTGATCTGCCTGCCTCAGCCTCCCAAAGTGCTGGGATTACAGGCATGAGCCACCACGCCCAGCCTATTTTTCTGAAATTCTTTTGGTGTCCCCTGAACTAGATTTCACCCACCTGAAAATGTCAGGGAAGGAATAAGAAAAAATCAAAGAAGTCAGTAACACTGTTTCCTCTGACCTCACCACTGACTGTAAACTCAGGAGTGCTCTTGAAAAGAGTCACAAAATTTCGATTTATCTGTATGATATTATATATCCCAGAAAATAAGGAAGGTCTCAATTTAAAATATTCCATCTCATTGTTACCATAAGCACACAAGTACACTGGTATTAATAATGACCATACATTCCAAATTTGGTTCACCAAACATGGTCACCAAAGCACAGCTAGTTGTGAATTATCCTATCTCTCTCATCCAGCTGCGAGACACCTGTAGGCTGGCACTGTGGTTGCTTCATCTCTCCATCCCCTGGGTCTAGTACAGGACCTCCCAGCAGCCACCAAATAAATGTTTGCTTTTTTGTTTTTGTTTTTGTTTTGAGACAGAGTCTTGCTCT
>NW_012102092.1:96863-100603 GCF_000951045.1 Mandrillus leucophaeus | reverse complement strand
TAGTAGAGATGGGGTTTCACCGTGTTAGCCAGGATGGTCTCGATCTCCCGACCTTGTGATCCGCCTGCCTTGGCCTTCCAAAGTGCTGGGATTACAGGCGTGAGCCACCGAGCCCAGCCCCCACAGTCCCCAAATCATTATACTCCAAATTCTGTTCATCGTAAAAAGCTGACAAAGTAAGCTCAATTTCTCTGCAGATAATTCTTTTGGGAAAACAATCTAATTTGTTTACCTACCTTGTGACAATCCTTCATGTGTATATACAACACAGAACTAGAGTGTACGAAGCAAATGTTATTTTTGTGGACCCCTTCACATTCACAAATATGACACATGCTATAACATGTCAGAGGAAAAGACACATATCCCAAGCCTTTCTTCTTCACCTACCTTGTGGTTCTGCCTAATGTATTCTCCAGTGTCTTTTAGTATTGGAGGCCTGAGGCTCCTGCTAGTACCTTCTCCACCATTTACAGCTATGTGACCTTGGGCCCTCTCAGGACCTCATTTCCTTCATCAGTAAAACGGGGCTGCACTAGAGAACTTCAAAGGTTCCTCCCAGTTCTAACATCTTATGATTCTGTGAATCCTGAATTAACATTGCCTGTGATCAAATTTTAACACCCATATATTTATATTTTTAGACAGGGATTTGCCATCACCCAGGCTGGAGTGCAGTGGCACAATTCCAGATCACTGCAGTATCAAATCTCATGGGCTAAAGCTATCCTCCAATCTCAGCCTCCTGAGTAGCTGTGACCATAGGTGCACACCACCATGCCCAGCTAATTTTTGTATTTTTTGTAGAGATGAGGTCTCCCTATGTTGCTCAGGCTGGTTTCAAACTCTCGGGCTCAAGCAATCCTCCTGCCTCAGCCTCCCAAAAAGGTGGGATTACAGGCATGAGCCACTGTGCCAAGCTAATACCCACATATTGATTTGTATATTTCCTTGTTAAAAAAATGAGGAACGCTCCTCAGAGAACTCAGCTGGCTCTCATGGCCTAAATTGAAAGTCTGGGCATTAGAAGGTATGAATATTATTCGTAGCTCTGCTAAGAAGCGCTCTGGGTGAGCCTGAGAGAAGTTCTAAAGCAAGAAACCATTCTCTCCTGGGTCAGTTGGTCAGTCAGGCTAATGTGTGGGGAACACTAATTTTGCAAAGAACTTTGGTAAGAGAGAAAAGACACATGGATTTTGGAGACAAAAGTTATCTTCAACAACCAAATAACATTTTAACAGAGCAACCTATCCAGGAATATAGGTTAGCTTGGGGATCCATTAGACCTGGACTCTAGTCCTGATGCTGCCAATTATCAGCTGTGAGACCTCAGTAAGAACAAAAGGCTAGGAATAGGGAGGGCCCTACTACACACTGACCACCACCTACGTGTGGGGCACATGAGTTATCTGAAAATGACAGGGGAGGACTAACCTCCCCAAGGTCACTTACAGCTTAAATACCCACATTTAATTTCCATCAGTGTTAGAGGATCAAGTAAAGAAGCAGATGGGTTCAATCATGCGAAACTCATTGTGACTATTGGTTGTGATAACAGGTTTTGATGAAAAACAAGGTTAGTGAAGGTAGAGGACATAGCCAGCAAACAGAAACGCATCTAACTAGGTTTTGAGGAGGGAATTAGCCAGTGTGCAAGTGGGAGATGGGGAGGAAAGAGAATATAACTATGTGAACACAGTCAGAGCAAGAAGACCATCAGGGGATCATGAAACATGAGTGGAAAGTAGTAACAAAGAGAGCAATTTATCAACCATTTACCAAAATAATCTCAACCATCTATAAAATATAGGATATGCTTAGAAAAAAGACTAGAATATGTCAAAAAAAAAAAAGTGGTCATTACTGCCGCTGTGCGTGATTGCTACTTTCTTATTTATATTCTTCTGTATTTTTCAAAATTCCTTAGGGAACATATTTGCTATTATAGTGTGAAAAAGAATAAACTTCATGCAAAATGTTTACTCAGCACCTATTTTGTGACAAGCATTGTGATAGGCACTAGGGCTACAAAGACGAACAACAGAGTAATTGTTTTGGCATAGGAAAGGCTTCATAAAAGAGTGACAGATATTTGGCTATGACTTCAGGGATAAGGAGATGCTCACCCAGGTGAGAATGGAGGAGGAAATTCCAGGCAGAGGAAACAGCAGATAAATAGACAAGGAATCCAAAAGGAAATTAGAAGTATTCTGAGAGCCCAATGCATTTGGCAAGTAGGAGGTGTGGAGGGGAGAAATAGGAGATAAAACTGGAGAAGTAGTATACTGTGAATAGCTTTGAATGCCATCTAAAGAAGTTTAAATTTACTAAGACCTGATGCTGGATAGATTAATTAACATTAATCTTTTGTGCATTTCCAGTAAAAGAAACTATCATCAGAGGGAACAGGCAACCTACAGAATGGGAGAAAAATTTTGCAATCTATCCATTTGACAAAGGGCTAATATCCAGAATCTACAAAGAACCTAAACAAATTAACAAGAAAAAAACAAAAAAAAAAACCATCAATAAATGGGCAAAGGATATGAACAGACACTTCTCAAAAGAAGACATTTATGCAACCAATAGACATATGAAAAAAATGCTCATCATCACTGGTCATTAGAGAAATGCAAATCAAAACTACAGTGAGATACCATCTCACGCCAGTTAGAATGGTGATCATTAAAAAGTCAGGAAACAACAGATGCTGGAGAGGTTGTGGAAAAGTAGGAATGCTTTTATACTGTTGGTGGGAGTGTAAATTAGTCCAACCATCGTGGAAGACAGTGTGGCGATTCCTTAAGGGTCTAGAACTAGAAATTCCATTTGACCCAGCAAATCCATTTCTGGGCATATACCCAAAGGATTATAAATCATTCTATGATAAAGACACATGCACATGTATGTTTATTGTGGCACTATTCGCAATAGCAAAGACTTGGAACCAACCCAAATGTCCATCAATGATAGACTGGATTAAGAAAATGCGGCACATATACACCATGGAATCCTATGCAGCCATAAAAAAGGATGAGTTTATGTCCTTTGCAGGAACATGGATGAAGCTGGAAACCATCATTCACAGCAAACTATCACAAGATCAGAAAACCAAACACTGCATGTTCTCACTCATAAGTGGGAGTTAAACAATGAGAACACATGGACACAAAGAGGGGAACATCACACACTTGGGCCTGTCAGGGGATGGGGGGCTGGGGAGGGATAACATTAGGAGAAATACCTAATGTAGGTGACGGGTTGAGGGGTGCAGCAATCCACCATGGCACAAGTATACCTATGTAACAAAACTGCACGTTCTGCACACGTAACCCAGAACTTAAAGTATAATTTTAGAAAAATACAAAAAAAAAAATCTATTGTGCATTTCAAAACAGCTAGGAGAGAACAATTCAAATGTTCCTAGCATTAAGAAAGTTAAATATGTAAGGTGATGAATACCTTAATTACACTGATTTGATTATATGGAAGTATCAAATTATCGTATGTACTTTGAAAATATGTACATCTATTATGTATCAACAAAATAAATAATTTTTAATAAGTTTAATTTTCAAACTATGAACCATTTTAACAACCAGTGAATAACCAAATCATATTTACATAGTACAAAGAGCCTGCCTTTCTTTCTTTTTCTCTTCCTCTTTTGCTTTTTTTCTTTCTTTCTTTCTTTTCTTTCTTTCCTTCTTTTTCTTTCTCTCTCTCCTCCCTTCCTCCCT
>NW_012102092.1:78241-95303 GCF_000951045.1 Mandrillus leucophaeus | reverse complement strand
AAAAAAAAAAAAAAAACACCCAGCCCTCCTCAAAATACATCACTATTTGATGGAAACTAGATTATCAGCCTGAGAATGCTTTGATCCCAAAGCCCACTGATTTGCTATGCATGCATTTCTTGTAAGCTTTCACCTTAATGTAAAGAAATAGTATCACCAGAGCTACAATTATAACATATTTATTGGCAGAAAGAGGAGAATGAGGCCTAGATATTTCCCCCAACTATGGGAAAACATTCACTTATTAAAATAAACACCAGGCTTAGAATGGAAAGCAACTTAGGTTTCATTGGGAGACTTTGGTGAAACTAAAGCACAAAATCCTTCATAAAGTCCTTCCAATATCAGAACTAGAAACGGTTTTATTTTCTCTAAAATTTAGACAAGTATTTTTAAAACCAGTCATAGGAAAGAGCAACAAAGCAGGAGGAACATCTCAATGCTTTATGGTAAGAAGGGAAAAAAGTCATCCACAGAGGGAAAGAAAAGTTTCTTCAGAAGAAAGGTGTATCAGGCCTGGTGCAGTGGCTCACGCCTGTAATCCCAACACTATGGGAGGCTGAGACGAGTGGGTTGCTGAGCCCAGGAGTTCAAGACCAGCCTGGCCAACATAGGAAGCTCCTATCTCTAAAAAAAAATCAAAAAATTAGCCAGGCATGGTGGCTTGCACCTGTGGGTCCCAGCTACTCAGGAGGTTGAGGTGGGAGGATCACTTCAGCTCCAGAAGCCAAGGCTGCAGTGAGCCATGAACACATGTACCCCTGGACTCCAGCCTTGGAGACAGGGCAAGACCCTGTCTCAAACAAAAAAAAGAAGGTCCATTAAGAAAAAACAGAACAACAGGGAGATTAAGTGTAGGTTCTTATAAATACCTTTATTGAGATATACTTCACATACCATAAAATTCACCTATTTAATTAAAGTGTAAAAAGTAGGCCAGACACGGTGGCTCACGCCTGTATTCCCAGCACTTCGGGAGGCCGAGGCAGGTGGATCATCTGAGGTCAGGAGTTTGAGACCAGCCTGGCCAACATGGTGAAACCCCGTCTCTACTGAAAATAAATAAATAAATACAAAAAATAGCTAGGCATGGTGGCAGGTGCCTGTAATCCCAGCTATTCAGGAGGCTGAGGCAGGAGAATCGCTGGAACCCGGGAGGAGGAGGTTGCAGTGAGCCAAGATCACACCATTGCACTCCAGCCTGGGCAACAAGAGCAAAACTCCGTCTCAAATAAATAAATAAATAAAGTGTAAAAAGTAAATTTATGCTGTTTTTGTTTCCTACTTAAAATGACAAACGCTTTTGTAGAATATTAAAGGATAATAAGATCAAATAATCAAGAAAATAATATCTTATAATTATTTCTCATATTAACTTATTATTTGTAAGATTCTATTCTACTTTAATAATTTCCATTGCTCAATTTCTTCATTTCCGCAACCATGACTATTTTAATATACACTCAAAGGAGCTACACCATAAGGCATAAATTAGTCTTTTTTTCTTCCTAAAATATAATATTGTAAAAAGTTAGTACTAAAGGAAAATATACAGGCAGACCTTTCAATATGATTGATGTAAAATCCTAGACCATAGTGATGAAGACTCAGCAAAACAGATGCTGAAACTGAAAAAGTTAGAGTACATTATTTCAAAGAATAAGATTCCTATTCACAGATACTCATTTTAAATCCACTATTTATACAAACTCAGTATATATATAGTTTAATAAAAGAGCATTAAAATGATATTAGCCATTGATAATGTCTCTGGACAAGGCATTGTTGAGCAGTGTTTGAAAAGTCATGATAAGACCAGGCACAGTGGCTCATGCCTATAATCCCTGCACTTTGGGAGACAGAGGTGGCGGATCACTTGAGGTCAGGAGTTTGAGACCAGCCTGGCCAACATGGTGAAACTCCATCTCTACTAAAAATACAAAAATTAGCTGGGCGTGGTGGCCGGCGCCTGTAATCCCAGCTACTCGGGAGGCCAAGGCAGGAGAATTGCTTGAACCCAGGAGGGAGAGATTGCAGTGAGCCGAGATCATGCCACCACTGCACTCCAGCCTGGGTGACAGAGTGAGACTCCATCTCAAAAAAAAAAAAAGCCGGGCGCGGTGGCTCACTCCTGTAATCCCAGCTCTTTGGAAGGCCAAGGCGGATAGATCACCTGCAGTCAGGAGTTTGAGACCAGCCTGGCCAACATGGGGAAACCCTGTAATATTTGTTTTTATATTAAAAAAATAAAATAGCTGGGCATGGTGGTGCATGCCTGTAGTCCCAGCTACTCAGGAGGGTGAGACAGGAGAATCGCTTGAACCCAGGAGGCAGAGGTTGCAGTGAGCCGAGGTCACGTCATTGCACTCCAGCATGGGCGATAGAGTGAGACTCTGTCTCAAAAAAAAAAAGAAAAAGAAAAAGAAAAGAAATGTCATGATGAGATAGAAAGAACACTGTTTTGTAGTTCAAATTCTGGCCATATCACCCACTGCCTCTGTGATCATAAGGCTGTGCTCATCCCTAATTATTTCCTATATGCAGTCAAATATTCTTTCAGATTTTATGAGCACATATATCTCAGGTAAATATTCTGGAGCCCAGAATGGACATCCAGATCCTGCCTTCATAAACCCAACTGTTGGGCCCAGGAAGGTGCCTATAACTCAGTGGCATCAGACTGGAGACTCTGAGTGAGTAGGCTAGTTCCCCTACATATTAGCCTGTATTTATTCAAGCTCTGTAGAATTCCTTCATTTGTACTCTGAAGATTTTTACATTTTACATGACTGTGACTAGAGAAGCTTTGTCTTGAAATACAGAGACAAAGGAAAATCTTTCTAGTTGTGTCAGAAAACTTAATAATTGCATCTAGAATCTACAAGAAAATGAATTCATTTTAAGAAAGTAGGAAAGGAAATTGCATAGGGCAGAGGCAGGGATAAAATACAGAAGTACATATAACATTGCATCTGTCCATTGTGGAAGATTAATGTCTGCTGTGGAATGTAGACTAATAAAACCTGAAGCTAGTCCTGACATTTGATCATTTGAGTTTCTGGCTGATACATGTGGTTAATCTCTCTCTCTCCAGTTCATATTCTGATATAGGCTATCCAGGGCAGGAAGAAAGGCTCAGACGCTTTCAAGATGAAATATTTTCCTATTTCAAGAAGACAGAAAAGAACTCCTTTCTTTACTTAGCTTTGAGGCTACCGTGCAAGATCAATATTCTTTCTGGGTCATTTCAAAAGTCATTCTTTATCTCAGAGTAGTTGTTTACACAAAGAGATTCAAAAATACAGCAGTCGCTGGTGCTAATTTTAAATTGCATATGCTTCCAAGGAAGACAATCCTCAATGTTAGGTTTGTTTACCTATTTACAAGATAAAAATAGCCAAGTGTGGCCAGGTGCTGACTCACACCTGTAATCCCAGTGCTTTGGGAGGCCGAGGCGGGCGGAACACCTGAGGTCAGGAGTTCGAGACCAGCCTGGCCAACATGGCGAAACTCCGTCTCTACCAAAAAAAAAAAAATACAAAAATTAGCCGGGTGTGTGTGGTGGCACATGCCTATAATCCCAGTTACTCGGGAGGCTGAAGCAGGAGAATTGCTTGAACCTGGATGGTGGCGGTTGCAGTGGGCTGAGATTGTGCCACTGCATTCTAGCCTGGGTGACAGAGCAAGATTTCTTCCAAAAAAAAAAAAAAAAACATCGCCAAATGTTGCAATTTTATGTGTCATTTTGGCTGGGGCACGGTGCCCAAACATGTGGTCAAACATTATTCTGGATGTTTCTGTAGGGGTGTTTTTGAATGAGATTCAAAAACAGATTGAGTAATCAGATTGCCCTCATGATGTGGGTGGGCCTTAACCAATCAGTTGAAGGCTTAAATAGAACAAAAGACTGATTTACCCCCAAGCAAGAGGGGATTCTCCAGCAGACTGCCTTTGGACTCAAAGTGCAACTCTTCCTGAGTCTTCAGCCTGCCTGCCTCTCCCATTAGATATTTGGACTTGCCAAGCCTCCACAATCACTTGAGCCAATTCCTTAAAATATATATATTTTGAGACAGGGTCTCACTCTGTCGCCCAGGCTGGAGTGTAGTGGTATGATCTTGGCTCACTGCAATCTCTATCTCCCGGGTTCAAGCGATTTTCCTGCCTCGATCTCCCGAGTAGCTGGGATTACAGGTGGCTGCCACCATGCCTGGCTAATTTTTGCATTTTTAGTAGAGGCAGGGTTTTGCCATGTTGCCCAGGCTGGTCTCAAACTCCTGACCTCAAGTGATCTACCCACCTTGGTCTCCCAAAGTGCTGGGATTACAGGCATAAGCCACTGTGCCAGGCCCCTCTTTCTATATATATATAGATAGATAGATACATATCCTATTGGTTCTAAGTCTCTGGAGAGCCCTTCTAAATACACTAAGGTCTGACTTCCAAATGCAGAGATTTTATAAAACAGTCTCCATAATAGGGATGAACCTGGAAAACATTATGCTGAATGAAAGAAGCCAGTCACGAAAAACCTCGTGTTGTATGATCCCATTTATATAAAATGTCAAGAATAGGCAAATCTATAGATACAGAAAGATTTGTGGTTGCCTAGTGCTAGCAGGAATGGGGGAAAATAAGGAGTTACTGTTATTTGGTACAAGGCTTCTTTTTAGGGTGAAGAAAATGTTCTAAAATTGATGGTGGTGATGGTCGCAAAGTTCTGTGAATATACTAAAAATCCGTGAATTGCACAATTTGAATGGGTGAATTCTTTGCTCTGGGAATGATACCTAAATAAGCCAAGATATATATATTCTCACAGCTACTTCTAGGTTTTCCACAGCATTTCTCCAGTTCTCAGCAAAACAGAGTTTATTTGTGTTTTGCTTTTGTTAAGATGCCTGTTGATTTTATTTGACTGTTTTTATTGAGACAGATATATTTAAAGGCCAAAATAGGCCAGAAAAGTTGGTTATTCTATGAAAACATACTATTTAGGGACCCAACCAATAAGTAGCAAGTACTAATTACGTTAAGAAATAGTCCATTGCAGTTGGGCACGATGGATCATGCGTATAATCCCAGCATTTTAGGAGGCGGAGGAGAACAGATCAATTGAGGCCAGTAGTTCAAAACCAGCCTGGTCAACATAGTGAAACCCCGTCTCTACTAAAAAAAAAAATTAAAAAAAAAAAAATTAGCCAGGCATGGTAGTGCGCACCTGTAGTCGCAACTACTCGAGAGGCTGAGGCACGAGAATCACTTGAACCCAGGATGCAAAGTTGCAGTGAGTTGAGATTATGCCACTGCACTCCAGCCTGAGCAACAGCGTGAGATTCCATTTCAAAAAATAATGATAATGAAGAAAGAAAGAAAATAAATAGTCAATTTAGCTTATAAGTCATTGTACACAGGGACTGTCTACCTTGGGAGATCATGTGCTCTTTTTCCCAGATATCTTTTCAAACAGGATTTATAACAAAGGGAATAATGAATTTTGAACTTTGTCTGACAAGAGGCAGAGCACTGAACTAAATAACCTGAGGTCCATTTGATTCTTTCCAAATGATATAAAGAGGTCAAAGCTATTAATAAATCAACTAGAACAACATAGTAATTCCCAAGTCACTGTTGTCTACCATACTAATACTAAGCTCTTTGACTACTGCCTTTAGAGGATTCTTACTTTGTCAAATATCTAGTTTTGTGTTAGGCACTTTTACATCCATAATCTTATTTATGACTTCATACTATCAAAACTCAAGTTCTTGGCCACCTTATTTGCTGGGTGACCTATTTTGTGGTTTATTTTGTAGTCAGGAATTACATTTTTCAGATAAGAAAGCTAAGGGTCAGAGAGATTGAGTAACTTGTCCCAAATCACACAACTGTTAAGCAGTGGAAATGTGGTTCAAATCCAAGAATACCACCGCCAAAAGGCCCCAGTGCTAGTGCTCTGATTACCAGTTCACAAATGTCATCATTTTCTATTCTCTCAAAATGGCAGCCCTGGTCTACAGTTTGGAAAAAGTTTTCTCATATGGAAGAGCCAGTGTGGCTAGGATTGCCCTTTTTAACCTAAGGTTTTTGTTTTTACTTACCTCTGCTTTTTCAAAAATTTAATTCACAATCACCCTCTCTCTTGAGCAATATTTACTTCCTTTTATGCATGATGAACTATTTTTCATACCTCTCAAAATTTTTTACCCTCTCATATGATGATAGCTGTAATTTTTAATATTTTTAATAGTACACAAATTATTATTCTGCATTAAAAGTTTTGGGTACATATGGATTTGTAAATTATTTACAATAACTACAAGCCTCCAAGCATCTCATACTCATGGATTTTACAGATTTATGAACATATGTGGCTAGAAGATGAAACTAACGGTTTTCTGTTTTTGTGAGGCAGCACAAGAGATCATAGAAGGAAAATATAAAAGACGATTGAAAGGAAATTTCCCTGGGGCATGAGCCTGCTGGAACAGTTTATAGAGAGACCCAAGAAATAACATATCTATCCCATTCCATCCCATCCCACATTTAGTAGTGATGTCTCACCACTAGCTAAGAATTGCCTAGTACAGGCCGGGCACGGTGGCTCAAGCCTGTAACCCCAGCACTTTGGGAGGCCGAGGCGGGTGGATCATGAAGTCAGGAGATCGAGACCATACTGGCTAACACGGTGAAACCCCGTCTCTACTAAAAATACAAAAAATTAGTCGGGCGTGGTGGCAGGCACCTGTAGTCCCAGCTACTCAGGAGGCTGAGACAGGAGAATGGCATGAACCTGGGAGACAGAGCTTGCAGTGAGCAGAGATCGCGCCACTGCACTCCAGCCTGGGCGACACAGCAAGACTCTGTCTCAAAAACAAAACAAAAACAAACAAACAAACAAAAAAAAAAACAAAAAAGAATTGCCTAGTACAGCATGAGAGCCAGAATGCCTAAGTTCAGATTGCCAGGCTGAAATATAATTGCTCTATGGCATTAGGCAAGTTACTTAACCCCTCTGTTCCTCAGCTTCATCCTTTGTAAAATGGTCATCCTAACAGCACCAACCTTGTAAGTTTTCCCGTGAGGATTAAATAAGTTAATATGTGTAAAGTGCTTAGAACAGTGTCACAATTACATATATAGGAAAATATAGTTGGGTAGCACTACATAAATCAGCTCAACTCTTAAAATGAGTGGCTCAAGGTGCTTTGTTTTGTTTTGTCTTTTTTAGAGATGAGATCTCACTCTGGCTCCTAAGTTGAAGTGCAGTGTCACAATCATAGCTCACTGCGGTCTCAAACTCGTTCAAGTGATCCTCTCACCTCAGCCTCCAAGTAGGTAGGACTACAGTGACATGGCACCAAACCTAGCTAATTTTGAAATTTTCGTAGAAATAAAGTCTCATTACGTTGCCCAAGCTGGTCTTGAACTCCCTGCGGGGCCTCACGCCTAGGCTTAAGCAATCCTCCCACCTCGATCTCACAAAGTGCTGGGATTACAGGCATGAGCCACCATGTCCAGCTGTTGATAAAATAGATAACCAGCACGGTGGCTCACAAGTATAATCCCAGAACTCTGAGAGGCTGAGGTGGGAGGATCGCTTGAGCTCAGGAGTTCAAGACCAGCATGGGTAACCTAGTAAGACTCTGTCTTTACCAAAAAATACAAAAAATCAGCCAGGCACATGCCAGTAGTCCCACCCACTCGGAAGGCTGAGGTAGGAGGATGGCTTGAGCCCAGGAGGTGGGGGTTGCAGTGAGCGAAGATCATGCCACTGCACTCCAGCCTGGGTGACAGAGCAAGACCCTGGCTCCATCAGAAAAAAAAAAAAAAAAAAAACACCAAAAACAGAAACAAAAACAGATAACCATTTGCTTAAAGTAATGATAGGGACAATGTATTCAGTGATGACAGTGCGTGATAGCTGAAATGAATGACAACAATGTTATAAGGGACTTGAGAAAGAAACTGGTAATCTTCTGCTATAAGATACTAGCACTACCTGTAAAATAGTATAGCGTTATTTGAAAATAGATTTGGCTCTTTCTAAATGCACATTGCAAACTCTAGGGCAAACACTAAAAAAACTTTTAAAAGAAGTGCTGGTCTGAGGGTAGTGAGTTATCTCAACTGATTGTTCACAGTCAGTTACAGATCAAATTTCTTGTTCTACTCTTTGCCCCCTTCTCACTATTGCACTTGAGTAGTCTTAAAAAATAAAAATAAGGCCGGGCACAGTGGCTCACGCCTGTAATCCCAGCATTTTGGGCGGCCGAGGCATGCGGATCACAAGGTCATGAGTTCGAGACCAGCCTGGCCAATATGGTGAAACCCCGTCTCTACTAAAAATACAAAAATTAGCCAGGTGTGGTGGTGGGCCCCTGTAGTCCCAGCTACTCGGGAGGCTGAAACAGGAGAATCCCTTGAACCTGGGAGGCAGAGGTTGCAGTGAGCCGAGATTGTACCACTGGACTCTAGCCTGGGTGACAGAGCAAGACTCCATCTCAAAATATATATAATATATATGTAAAATAAAATAAAAAGATTTAAAATAAGTATAATTAATATGCTAAGAGAGAAAATGGAATCCTACAAATGCTCAGTTAAAATTACAGAGCCAGAATACTATTTTGTTGTGTACGCATACCACATTTTCTTTACCTATTGATAGATACTCGAGCTGATTACAAATATTCGCTATTGTGAATGATGCTGCAATGAACATAGGAGTGCAGACATCTCTTCAACAACTGATTTCATTTCCTTTGGATAGTTCTATTTTTAATTTTTTGAAGAAATATCATACTGTATTCAATAATGGCTATACTAATTAACATTCCCACCAAGTGTACACACTTATCCACATCTTCACCAACACTTATCTCTTTCTTCTTTTTGATAATAGTGATTATAACAGGTATGAGGTAGTATATGGTTGTGATTTCAATTTGCCTTTCCCTGATGACTACAAATGTTGAGCATTTTTTTCATATACCTGTTGGCCATTTATATGTCTTCTTTTGAGAAATGTCTTTTCAGGTCCTTTGTCTATTTTTATATCAGGTTATTCATTTCCTTACTCTTGAGTTGCCTGAGTTCCTTACATATTTTGGATATTAACCTCTTATCATATGTATGGTTTGCAAATATTTTATCCCTTCCATAAGTTGTCTCTTCATTCTGTTGATTGTGTTCTGGTTTTGGAAATCCTGACATTTGCAACATATGGATGAACATGGAGGACATTATGCTAGTGAAATAAGCCAGGCACAGGAAGTGAAAATTGCATGATCTACTTATACGTGGAATCTTAAAAAGTCTAACTCATAAAAGTAGAGAGTAGAATGATAGTTAGCAGGGGGATGAGAAGACATTGGGAAGATGTTGGTCAAAGGATACAAATTTCATGTTGACAGGAGGAATGAGTTCAAGAGATCCATTGTCAAGCATGTGATTATAGATAATAGCAATGTATTGTATACATGAAAATTGCAAATAAAGTAGATTTTAAATATTCTCACCATAAAATAAGTATGTGAGGTAATTAGTATGTTAGTTAGTTTGATTTAGCCATTCTATATGTATACATAGATGAAAGCATCATGAAGTATACCCAGGAGCTCAAAGGGAAAGATGAAGGGATAAATAGGTGAGGCACGGGGTTGGGGGTGGGGTTTAGAGCATTGAAACTATTCTGTATGATACTGTATGGTGGATACATGTCACTCTGCACTTGTCAAAAGTCTTAGCATGTAATTCAAAGTGTGAATTCTAATGTAAACTATGGACTTTAATAATAATGTAGCAATCAATATTGGTTCATCAGTTGTAACAAATGTCTCACACTAATGCAAGATGTTAACAGCGGAAACCGGAGGAGAGGGGGATTGGGAGGTACATGAGGACTTTGTCCTTTCTCCTCAATTTTTCCGTAAAACTGAAACTGCTTTGAAAAATAGAATCTTGGCTGGGCGCGGTGGCTCACACCTGAAATCCCAGCATTTTGGGAGGCCAAGGCAGGTGGATCACTTGAGGTCAGAAGTTTGAGACTAGCCTGGCCAACATGGTGAAACCGCATCTCTACTAAAAATACAGCCAGGCGCGGTGGCACACACCTGTAGTCCAAGCTACTCAGGTGGCTGAGGCATGAGGATTGCTTGAACTGGGAGGCAGAGGTTACAGTGAGCTGAGATCGCACCACTGCACTCCAGGTGGGGCAATAGAGTGAGATTCTGTCTCAAAGACAAATTTAAAAAAAAAATTAATAAAAAAATTAAAGATAGACTCTATTAACTTTTTTTTTCTTTTTTAGTGAGACAGAGTTTCACTCTTGTCGCCCAAGCTGGAGTGCAATGGCACGATCTCAGCTCACTGCAACTTCTGCCTTCCAGGTTCAAGCAATTCTTCTGCCTCAGCCTCCCGAGCAGCTGGGATCACAGGCACGTGCCACCACACCCAGCTTTTTTTTTTTTTTTTTTTTTTTTTTAGTAAAGATGGGGTTTTACCATGTTAGCCAGGCTGGTCTCGAACTCCTGACCTCATATGATCTGACTACCTCAGTCTCTTAAAGTGTTGGGATTACAGGTGTAAGCCACTGTGCCTGGCTATTAACATTTTTTAAAAAGACAGTTTGAAACAATTGGGAGAGTGTAAGTATAGACTGGCTAGTAGATGATAGTAAGAAATTACTGACAATTTGTATTGCATATGATGATGTCACAGTGGTTATATATACTAAAACAGTCCATATCAGAAATACATATGGGTATAATGACATACCTGGGATTTGCTTTAAAATATTCCAGAAGAAAAATACCATGTGTGTGTTGGGTGGGGGAATTGAGGGTACCTGAAATGAGATTGGGAAAAAGGTTGGGTGATGAATCTAGAGGGTTCATTATATTAAAACTCTCTGGTTTTGTGTATGTTTGAAATTTTCCATAATAATGTTTTTAAAATATGTGTGAACTGAAATACAAGAAGAGTCCAAAGAATTCTTCGAGCACTAAGGTTCTTTGAACATACCCAGGTCTTATTCAATGCATATGCTGTACGAGAGACTGGATTTTCTCAATAATTAATAGGAACGCACGCTTCACCTATCTCTAACATCCACCCACAAGAACAGCCCATCTTGGATTATTCTCTAGGACCTCTTGACAAGTCAACAGTGACTTTAGGCACTGAGTGCTTTTCATAATTTCCTGTTCCTTCAGCCCAACAGCAAGTGTCTTTGATGGGACACTTCTAGACTGTAGTATCCCTGTGATCTTAAACTTCCTTTGGAATAATTATTTTTGCCTAATTTGTATATTAGCCAGGGAAGTAACATTTTCCCCCCAGAAATCTATTGCAATCTGTTTCATCTTTGTACTTTATACTTAATATAGTCGAAAATTTGGTTTAAGAGTGATTACAACATTTATCCCCAAAAACTTTTCCAATTTCTACAGCCTTAACACCAACTCTAAATAATAACGATAGACTGCTAAAAGATATATAACTGTCTTAAGAAAAGTTGATCATTCTGTTTCCATCAGGATGTAATTCAGTTTCTTTAATAGAGTAATTGGTGAAATAAGAACAGTTGAGAGAAATTCTGAGTTAAGGCTAAAAGAAAGTCCTAGACAGCCATTAAGAGATCAGAGTTCAGTTTTCTGCATGTGGCTATTTAAATTTCAATTCATTAAAATTTAATAAAATTAAAAATATACTTCATCCATCACACTAGCCAAATTTTAAGTGCTCAGTAGTCATATTGCAAAGAACACACAGACATTTCCATAATCACAGAAAGTTCTACTGGACTGCACTGTGCTAGAGCACAGAGGTTAACAGCATGAGCTTTGGAGTCAGAACAAATTTCTACTATATGCTACTCAATCACCTTGCCCTGTGATCCTTGATGATTTACCTAACTTCTCTAATCCTCACTTTCCTCATCTGTGCAATGGGAATAACAACAGTATCTGCTTCACAGGGTGAGTGTGAAGACCTGTGAGATAATATGGGCAATAGTAAACTTCAGCTATGATAACTGCTCAATGTGCTAGGCTTGTGCGATACAAAGAAGAAATAAACATGGCCACTGCCTTCAAATGAACATAGACTCTAATAGAGGAGAAATGCATTTAAACAAATAAATTATACCACGTGGTTCCAGATATAGGAATAATGTTACTCTTCAAAAGAGTCATTCAACAAGGCCTTACAAAAGAAATGACATTTGAGCAGAGGCTTAAAGGATATGTAGGAGTTTGCTAGGTACAAAAAGGGAAAAAATAAAAACCATTGGAAGTTGAGAGAAACCATGTGAGCAAGGTTTAGGATGAAAGAGCCTATGTAGCATGTTGAAGAAGCTGGAACAAGACCAGTGCAGCAAATGGGTAGGGGCATGCTTAATATAAGGCAGTCACTGAAGAAAACATCAACAAGAGCAAAAGTCTCAGAATGTGCCAGCTGACATGAGGCAATTACCATTTTGGTCATTTTCCACAAACAGCTGTGCTCTCCTCCTCACTCAGCAGTAGGAATGTCTCTCGAGAGAATTACAGCTTCCAGCTGCTACCTTTCCCTCAGCCACTAACAAATTCACCACAGAGAACAATGTTGATCTAATTCTACACACTCATAAAGTTTGAGCTGAGCAGGGAGAATGTCACTGAGCCCACTACTCTCGAAGGAGTAGAAAAGAGAACCACCATTGAGTGGAAATCTACCATGTGCCAGTCAGTATTCTTAGAAGTGATGCCATTTCACACTCTGAAACAACTCTATGGAGTAGCAATTATTCCCTTTTTTTTTTTTTTTCTTGAGATTTCTAACACTGTTTGGCTCAAAGAAGCTAAGTGACTATCCAAGGTCTCATGGCAAGAGTGACATCTGATTTTTAATCCCACACCCATGCTCTCAGAAAAGACTCAACTTACTCAGCTAGACTTTAGCAAATTTTTCTCCAAAAAAAAAAAAAAAAGAAAGAAATTAGTCCTTTTCTTCTCACTTTGAGCACATTACTGATGAAAATCTAACACACCTACAAAGGTGAGACATAACAGAACAATATTTATAATATAAACTACTAGTTGTGAAAGACTGGGGCCCCCGTCTCTCTGGGTACCCAGAATAAGAATCAGGGAACCTGATCTAGATCTGGCTATGACATAAATGCCTACATATCCACGAGCAAGTCACTTACCCTCTCTAGGCCTAGCTGCCTCGCCTGCAAAATGTAAAAGCTGCACCAGGTGAGAACTGGTAATCACAGTGATAATGATGGTGATATGATAATTAATAAGTTGTAAAATACATCTATTTGACTTTTTTAAAATTGAGACAGGGTCTCACTCTGTCTCTCAGTCTGGAGTGCAGTGGCAAAATCATGGCTCACTGCAGCTTTGACTTCCCGGGCTCAGGCAATGTTCCCACCTCAGCCTCCCAAGTAGCTGGAACGACAGGCATTCACCACTATGCCCAGCTAATTAATTTGTGTGTATGTGTATGTATGTGTGTGCCCGTGTGTACAGTCAGGGTGTCACTATGTTGGCCAGGCTGGTCTGAAACTCCTGGCCTCAAGCAGTCCTCCCACTTTGACCTCTCAAAGTGCTGGGATTACAGGTTTGAGCCACCATGCCCAGTCATCATATTTTACATTTTAACATTTTTGAAATTAGGATACATTTTACTATCAATGGCATGTCATATGCTAACTGACATTTTGTCCTTTCTTAGTGGTACACATAATTATGGTGTAATTTCCAAAGATAAGTAATGTTTACTGAGCACTTAACATACCACACACTATACTGATGTCTTTACATGAATTATGTTATTTAATTCTTACAACTATCCTTTGAGGTAAGTACTATCTTTATACCCAATTTTGCACTAGAGAAAACAGAGAGGTTAAGTAACTAGTTCAAGGTTACAGAGTTAGTAAGTGATGGAGCCGAGACGCTATTATAAATTAGAGAGTGTGGATTAAAAAGTGTACTCAGAGTGACATCAGCAAAATGGGTGGAGCAGGCAGCTCCAAGCTCTTGTTCTCCCACAGAAACATCAAAAACACATGCAGAGGCCAGGCATGCATGGTGGCTCATGCCTGTAATCCCAGCACTTTGGGGGGCTGAGGCAGGCAGATCACTTGAGGTCAGGTGTCTGAGACCAGCCTGGCCAGCATGATGAAACTCTATCTCTACTAAAAATACAAAAAAATTAGCAGGGTGTGCTGGTGTGCACCTGAAATGCCAGCTACTCAGGAGGATGAGGCAGGAGAATCACTTGATCCCAGGAGGCAGATGTTGCAGTGAACCGAGATCACACCACTGCACTCCAGCCTGGGGAACAGAGCGAGACTCTTGTCTCAGGAGAAAAAAAAGAAAAACCCCACAAGCAGAAACTCTCAGAATCAACTTTATTGAACTCTGGAAAAAAGTCAAAACTTTACGTGACCCAGGTGAATGCTGAATCAAAAAACAGGTAACCTCAAAATGGTAGGAAAGTTTTGTGGCATTTTTACTTGCCTTTAACCCACCATTTCTCTAGCACAGTGGCATTTTTTGTTTTAAAGTGATGGTAGCCTATGTTACCAGTGTGCAGCCCTGTGCCCTGATTACAGAGGGAGTAGAGCAGACCTTAAATACAAATTATTGTATACTTCTTGATATGGTTTGGCTCTGTGTCCCCACCCAAATCTCACCTTGAATTGTAATAATCCCCACCTGTCAAGGGATAATTGAATCATGGGGGCAGTTTCCCCCATGCTGTTCTTGTGATAGTGAGTGAGTTCTCACGAGATCTGATGGTTTTATAAGGGGCTTCCTCCTTCACTGGGCACTCATTCTCTCTCTTGTCACTCTGTGAAGAGGTGTCTTCAGTCATGATTGTAAGTTTCTTGAGGCATCCCCAGCCATGCAGAACTGTGAGTCAATTAAACCTCTTTCCTTTATGAATTACCCAGTCTCAGGCAGTTCTTTATAGCATTGTGAGAACAGACTAATACACATCTGTTCAAACTAGTCTGGAGACTACCTGAAGAACTAAGGACAGGCACTTGTGGTTGTTTTAACTAATACAGAACTCAAGCTAGAAATGGTGAGAAGTGCCCAAAAACACTGCACGCTGACCTAATAACCCTCAGATGTCTGGGGCATATTATTATAGTTGAAATAAACAATACATTGGCTAAGAGATGTGAGAAAAAGCTAATGGGGGGGGCAGATGAGTGGTTTCCTTGGACAATGAGGACATTCAAAAGCAACTGTTGACCAGGTGTGGTGGCTCATGCCTGTAATTCCACCACTTTGGGAGGCCGAGGCAGAAGGATCGCTTGAAGCCAGGAGTGGGAGACCAGCCTGGGCAACATAGCAAGACCTCATCAGCACAAATAATAAAAACAAAAAAAAATATTAGCTTGGCATGGTGTTGTGCACCTGTAGTTCCAGCTATTCATGAGGCTGAGGCAGAGAATCACTTGAGCCCAGGAGGCAGAGGCTGCAGTGAGCCATAATCACACCACTGCACTCCAGTCTGGGCAACATAGTGAGACCCCCCATCTCAAAAAAAAAAAAAAAAAAAGCAACTATGTATATGGGGAATTTAGAAAGCTACATGCATGCCCCAGAAAACAAGCATACTCAGAAAAGTTCTGAGAGTACTAAGCTTTCACCTTGAGCCAATTTCTAGGTGCAATGCAAGTCTGGTTAAGTACTGAAGCAGTACCCACACACACAACCAATCAGGAAAGACGATTAGAGGTGGTTATTTGTTTATTTGTTTGTTTTTAGCTCCTTGTATTTAAGAAACTCTGTCAAAATTCTCACTGAACACAATCTAAGGATCAGTGACTTCAGTGACGATACAGGACAAGCCATAGTCTTTGCAGAAGTAGTTTGGAAAAGTAAGTAAACCAAACTACTACTAAGAATTTTAACAATAAGAAAAAATAGCTAGGCACAGTGGCTCACGCCTGTAATCCCAGCACTTTAGGAGGCCAAGGTCAGGAAATCAAGACCATCCTGGCCAACACAGTGAAACCTCATCTCTACTAAAAATACAAAAAATTAGCCAGGCATGGTGGCACGTGCCTGTAGTCCCCGCTACTCAGGAGGCTGAGGCAGGAGAATCGCTTGAACCCAGGAGGTGGAGGTTGCAGTGAGCCGAGATCTTGCCACTGCACTCCAGCCTGGGCAACAGAGTGAGACTCCTTCTCGGGGAAAAAAAAAAAAAAAAACCCTAGACATGGTGGCACACGCTTTAGTCCTAGCTACTCAGGAGGCTGAGGCAGGAGGATCACCTGAGACCAGGAGTTCAAAACCAGCCTATGCAACATAGCAAGACTCCACCTCTATAAAACAACAACAATAACCACAAAAAAAAAAAAAAAAAAAACCAGCAACTCCTGGAGAAGGGAGAGAATATGATATCCAGGGTTAGCACATTATAATATTCAAATTTTTTTCAATAACAACAACAAAAAATCACAAGACAAACAAAGAAACAGGAGAGCACAGCCTACTCAAAGAACAAAATAAACTGACTGAAACTGTTCCTGAGGAAGTCCAGACATCAGATTTAGTAGACAAAGACTTCAAAAACACTGTCTTAAATATGCTAAAAGAGCTAAAGGAAAACATGCAGAACAAAAAATCAGGAAATGATATATAAACAAAATGACAATATCACTAAGAAAGAGAAATTAAAGATTAACAGTCTAAGGGTCATTGAGACATCATCAAGCAGACAAAATTACATACTGTTAGACTGCCAGAGAGTGAAAAGGGACAAAAGAATGTTTAAAGAAATAATGGCCAAAAATGTCCCCAATTTGATGAAAGACATGAATCTAGACATCTAAGAAGCTTAAACTCAAGGAAGATAAATTCAAAGAGATCTGCACTGAGGCATCCTATAAACAAATTGTCAAAAGATAAAGAGACAATCTTGAAAGCTGCAAGAAAAAAGCAACTTATCATATATAAGGCTCCTCATTAAGACTAACAACCAATATCTCATCAGAAACCACAGAGACCAGAAGACAGAGGGATGGCATAAATTGCTGAAATAT
>NW_012102092.1:68091-78159 GCF_000951045.1 Mandrillus leucophaeus | reverse complement strand
ATCTGGCAAAATGGTCTTTCAAAACTGAAGGAGAAAGTAAGACCTTCCCAGATAAACAAAAGCTGCGGGAGTTCATTACCAATAGACCTGCCCTACAAGAAATGCTAAAGGGAATCCTTTAAGTGGAAATAAAAAGATGCTGAACCAGCCAGGCACAGTGGCTCACACCTGTAATCCCAGCACTTTGGGAGGTGATCCCAGCCAAGCCAGGTGGATCATTTGAGGTTAGGAGTTCAAGACCAGCCTGGCCAACATGGTGAAACTCCATCTGTACTAAAAACCGCAAAAACTAGCTGGGTATGGTGGTATACACCTGCAATCCCATCTACTTGGGAGGCTAAAGCAGGAGAACTGCTTGAACCGAGGAGGTGGAGGTGGAGGAGTGAGCTGAGATAGCACTACTGCACTCACGTCTGGGCAATGGAGTGAGACGCCATCTCAAAAATAAATAAATAAATAAATATTAAAATTTAAATTTAAAAAAAGATGCTAGACAGTTACTCAAAACCACATTAAGACATAAGGATCTCTGGTAAAGGTAACTACATAGGCAAATATAAAAGCCAGCATTATCGAACTTTTTGTGTATAACTCTACTTTTTTATATCCTACATTGTTTTTAAGTGCTTTAAAATAATTATAAATCTATGTTATTGAACACAGTATGTAGAAAGATGTAATTTGTGACAACAATACACAGGAAAGGGGACAGAGCTATAAAACAGTGGAGATTTGTATGTTATAAGTGTGAAGTTGGTATCAATTCAAACTCATTTGTTATAAATATATGATGTTAAATGTAATCCCCATGGTAACCACAAATAAAATATAAACATAAAAAGAAGAAGGCGCTTAAAATGGTCCGCTACAAAAAAATCAACTAATACAAAAGAAAGCAGTAACGGAGAAAATGAGGATGTAAAAGTTATAAGATATACAGAAAACAAATACCAAAATGTTGGAAATAAGACCTTCTTTATCAGTAATTACTTTAAACGTATGGTGTGAATTCTGCAATACAAAGGCAGAGAGACTCACAATATGGATTTAAAAAACAGGATCTAACTACAGTTATATGCAGTATAACAACGCTTCAGTCAATGACAGACCACATATGCAACAGTGGTTCCATAACATCATAATACCGTATTTTTCCTATACCTTTTAAGTTTTTTCTTTTTCTTTCTTTCTTTTTTTTCTCAATAAAAGGTCTCGTTCTGTCAGCCGGGTTAGAGTGCAGTGGCGTTATGATGGCTTACTGAAGCCTCAAACTCCCAGGCTCAATTGATCCTCCCACCTCAGCCTCCTGAGTAACTGGGACTATAGGCGTGAGCCACCACACCAGGCTAATTTTTGTGGGTTTTTTTGTAGAGACAGAGTTTCACCATGCTGTCCAGGCTGGTCTTGAACTCCTGGGCTCAAGCAATCCACCTGCCTCAGCCTCCGAAAATGCCAGGATTAGAGGCATGAGCCACTGTGCCCAGCCCTTTTCAATGTTTAGATATATAAATACTTACTGTTGGGTTATAATTACCTATAGTATTCAGTACAGTAACATGTAGTTACAGGTTTGTAGCCTAGGAGCAACAGACTGTACCATATAGCCTAGGTAGGTTCATAGTAGGCTGTGCCATACAGGTTTGTGTCAATACACTTTATGATGTTTACAAAACAACAAAATTGCCTAATGGCATATTTCTCAGTATCCCCGGTTTTTTTGTTGTTGTTGTTGTTGTTTGTTTGGTTGGTTGGTTGGTTTTGTTTTGTTTTTTTTCCACGGAGTCTCACTCAGTCACCTGGGCTGCAGGGCTGGACTGCAGTGATGTGATCTTGGCTCACTGCAACCTCTGTCTCCAGGGTTCAAAGAATTCTCCTGCCTCAGCCTCCCAAGTAGCTGGGACTACAGGCACGTGCCACCATACCCAGCTAATTTTTGTATTTTTGGTAGAGACAGGGTTTCACCATGTTGGCCAGGCTAGTCTCAAACTCCAGACCTTATCCACCCACCTCGGCCTCCCAAAGTGCTGGGATTACAGGCATGAGCCACCAAGCCCACCCATGTATCCCCATTGTTAAGTGACACATGACTGTATATGTTATCTACAACAGACTCACTTTAGACCCAACGACAAAAATAGATTGAAACTTAAAAGATGGAAAAAGCAATTTCATGAAAATAGTAACCAAAAGAGAATTGAAGTGGCTCTGCTAATATCAGACAAAAGAGACCTTAGGTCAAAAATCGACATGGAAGGCAAATCCATTCAACAGAGAAAGAAGAGTCTGTTCAACAAATGGAGCTGGAACAACTATATTTCCACATCAAAAGAAACCCACAGCCAGGTACAGTGGGTTATATTACATTATGAATGTAACCAACGCCACTGATCTGTATACTTACAAGTGGTCAAAATCAAAAATGTTATGTTATATATTTTACCAAAATATGCCTCAGAGCCTATGCTCTTGACCATTGTGTACCCCTCCAACTCTGCCGGCATCTGTAAAATATGAATAATAATCCCTATCCTATCTCTTTCATTCTTATTGTAAGAATCAAATTAAATAGGAAACATGACAGGACTTTGTAAACTATAAAGGGCTGAAGTCAGGTGCCATTATTATCTTGGAGATGTACACATAAAATACCAAACTAAGTTGTGTCTTGGTGCTGTACAATAAATCATTTGTTTTGCCACATCTGGAAGCTCAAAGACCATTTCAATTGCAGTGTCAGTTTCCAGTGACACTACTCCAAGCAGGTAAAACATTACACTTGACCAGACTGATAAGGATCTCTGGTCAGACTGGTTGTGACTACAACTTTTCCATAGCATTACTTCCTTTCTGTGTATCTTGCACATGCTTGTCACAAAAAAAAAATGTATTCACCTAGGATCTCAGAACACTGATCAAAGAGGAAGTTTAAGAAAAAAAAAAAAAAGACATCGCAACTGTCAGCTCTTTCTCAGGGAGACTAAGGAGAGTTGCTGGGGAGCCTACATGGCATGCAGGGCCAGAGAGCACAGAGAGGATGGACAAACTTGCTGTGGTATACAGCTTTGGAAATGGCTCTGTGACCAAGACCTACCATAGGCACAATCAGCTTCTGGAGAAGGTTCTTCAGCCTTTTCAGCTCTGCTGAGCAGTATGTTTTAGAAAGCCTCCCAAACGGGGAACTGGCACATGACCAGGTTACTGACACCAAAGCAGCAGTGCTCACAGCAAAACACGGTCTTAGACTGGATTTGTTTGGAGAACAGGGCAAGAGGCTCCCAACGCAGATACTGAAGGGCATCTTGAAGAGAAAAACCAAGTTCGACACTTTTAAACAAGAATAAAGGACCAGTGTTCCTTCTGTAAGAGGGAGCCCCAACATCTTGCTTTATTCACAGTCAGAGTCCAGAACCCTTTTCCTTTACTCATTTGATCCATCACATATGACTTCATTTTTCATTTTGTGTTTCTGGCTACACACTCTTGCCTTTATTGAACTGATTCTGGCCTTAGTTCCCCTCCCAACTGGAAATTACTATCATTTCTTGACTACAAGTGGTTTCAGTCATCATCCCAAAAAAATCCATCTACCAGAACCCTACCTCAGCACTGGTCCATGTACCCCAACATCCTTGAAAGGGATGAAAAGGGACAATGTGTATTACGTGTTATCAAATTTTGTCAATCACGAAATTAAACAGCAAAATTTGAAACTCTATAAAATGAATACTAATAATAGCTATTTGTTGTGTGCTAGGCATTTATATATGTAAATAGTAGTCTGGAATCTTTCCTTTAACCACATGAACTACATGCTATCATTATCCCCATTTTAGAGAAAAGAAGAGTGAGGCCATGACAGGTTAAGTGATTTCTAAGGTGTCACAGTTAAGTTGTGGCAAATGATGCTAGTGCAATTGGGGGAAGAAAAAAAAAAACTTCTAACTAAACCTCATACCATAGACAAAAATATAACTCAAAATAGATAACAAATCTAAATATAAAACCTAAAATGCTAAAATATCTAGAAGAAAACATAAGATAAAATCTCTATGATCTAGGGTTAGGTGAAGTATTCTGAGGCATCCATAAGCACAATCCAGGGCACAGTGGCTGATGCCTGTAATCCCAGCACTTTGGGAGACCAAGGCGGGAGGATCACGAGGTCAAGAGATCAAGACTGTCCTGGCCAACATGGTGAAACCCTGTATCTACTAAAAATACAAAAATTAGCTGGGCATGGTGCCATGCACATGTAGTCCCAGCTACTCAGGATGCTGAGGCAGGAGAATGGCTTGAACCTGGGAGGCAGAGGTTGCAGTGAGCCGAGATCGCGCTACTGCACTCCAGGCTGGCAACAGAGTGAGACTCCATCTCAAAACAAACAAACAAACAAACAAAAAATAGCAGAAAAAAAAAAGAAAAAAAACACAGGAAAAAAAACTAAATAAATTGAACGTCATCAAAATTAAAATATTTTGCTCTGTGAAAGACCCTAATGAGAGGATTTGGGGTTTTGTTTTGTTTTGTTTTTGAGACAGGGTCTGATTCTGTCACCCAGGCTGGGGTGCAGTGGCATAATCATAGCTCACTGCAGCCTTGATCTCTCTAGCTGAAGGAATCCTCCTGCCTCAGACTCCCAAATAGCTGAGACTACAGGCATGCATCACTATACCTGGGTAATTTTTTTCTTAAGATGATTTTAGAAAAGACAAGCCATCAACTAGAAGACAATATTTGCAAATCATATATCTGACAAAGAACCCATACTCAGAATACATAAAAGATTCACTAAACGTTACTACATTATGTAAACAGAATATGTAACATTCAATAAAGAAAATTAACAACCAATTACATTAGTAGGCAAAATATTTGAACAGATATTTGACCAAAGATACATGGATGGCAATTAAGCGCCTGAAAATACATTCAACGTCATTAGTCATTATGGAAAAGCAAACTAACACCCAGACAAGATTCCACTTCACACCTATTAGCAAGGCTAAAATAACAAAGTGGCCATACCACGTGCTGCCAAGGATAGAGAGAAGCTGGAATTCTTATACATTGCTAGTGGGAATATAAATTGTCACAGCCACTCTAGAAAATGGTTTGGAAGTTTCTTATAAAATTAAACATGTACATATATGAGTGCACAGTCCCACCCATGGGCATTTACCCTCTAGAAATAATGTGTGTTCACACACACACACCAAAAAAACATATAATAATGTTTACAGCAGCTGTATCTGTAATCATGAAAAACTGAAAACGTGCCAGACATGGTGGCTCATACCTGGAATCCCAGCCTCTGGGAGGCTGAGGCAGGAGGATCACTTGAGGCCAGGAGTTGGTGACCAGCATGCCCAACATAGTGAGAACTGGTCTCTTTACAAAAATATTTTAAAACTTAGCAGGGCATGGAGGTGCACACCTGTAGTCCTAGCTACTTGGGAGGCTGAGGTGGGAGGATTCAGAACAGGGATCTGAAAAAAAGATTCAGAACAGGGATCCCTGAAGAGAAAAAAAAAAAAATGATCTCTAGACTTATCCCAAACTTCCTTTATTTGAATAAGCCTCTATTTTACTTAGATGAGAAGAGCTAACATTTATAGAGTGCTTGCTATGTGCCAGGAACTGTCTCCAGTTTTTCTTTTCTTTCTATGTAGAGGCAGGGTCTTCCTCTGTTGTCCAGGATGGTCTTGAACTCCTGTGTTCAAGTGATGATCCCATGTCAGCCTCCTGACTACCTAGGACTACAGGCACATGCCACCACACCCAACTAATTTTTTTTAAAATGTTTTTGTAGAGACGGGGTCTTCCTATGTTGCCCAGGTTGGTAAGCATTTTATGCATATTAAATTATATAATTCCCAAAACAACCCTACAAAGTAGGGACTATTATAATCTTCATTTTATGGATGAGAAAACTGAGGCACAGAGAGATGTGCCAGGCCCCACAGCTAGGAAGTGAAGGAGCTATAATGTGGTCTGGCTCTAGAATTATGTTCACAACACTTTGCAATATAGTCTTATTACCATATTCTATAGCCTCCCCCTGATCTGCTCTTTAGTCACTGAGTCTGTGGTTTATGTTTCAGTTCATAAAAGTTGTATAAATAGAGAAGTCTTAAAGGATTTCCTAGATAAGGCTTGGTTATCTGTATAGTCTTCCACTTTTACAATTACTTCAAATCAGCAAGCATTTCCTTAATGCCAATCCTAGCACTAAGAACCAGGAACCCAGAGACAGACAAAGCACAATCCCTGCCCTCGAAGAACTCATTCTAGTGAAAGAGACTCAAATGGAACAACTGCAATTCAATGCAATAACTCGGACAGCAGAAAGATCAGAGAAGGCTTTCTAGAGGAGGGGAGACAGAAGTTGAGGATGTGAACTTAAAGTTTGCCAGGAAAATATGGCACGGAAGAGCACTTCAGGCAGATGGAAGTAGGTGCAAAGGAATGAATTGCGGGTGGGGGAAGCACAGAGAAATAAATGAGATGGAAAGGGAGAAAGAAATAGGAAACAGAGATAAAGAAGGAGAGAGATCATGGAACGACACATGGTTCTGCTCAGTAGGTGTGTTACTGGTTGCTATAAAGGACAGAGGCAAGGCCACAGAAGGAGTGTGGCCACACTGCACGGAGCACCTACTCCTCAGTCATGCTTCCCTTGTTCCATGCTGGCAGACTTAAACATAGCACAAAGAAAACCCCCTGAAGGCTGCCTTGGCCACCACTAGCCTCCCACCATCTAGCTCAGTACCTCTTACAGAGTGCCTCGTACCAACTGTGCTTTGTGATTTAAGATTCTACTTTATGACTTTGTTGACATGAAAAATTCAATTACCACTATCGGATTCCTGGAAAGACTTAAAAGAACAGCACTGTGATTTTCACAGGCACTGTCCAGAAGGGCTAACTTTTCACATTTGTAGAGGACTATACAACTAACGAAGATTTCACTCACATTATCTCGAGTAATCTGTTTTTTGTTTTTTTTTTTTTTTTGTTTTTTTTTGAGATGGACTCTCACTCTGTCGCCCAGGCTGGAGTGAGTGGCATGACTGACCTCGGCTCACTGCAACCTCCGCCTCCCAGGTTCAAGCCATTCTCCTGCCTCAGCCTCCTGAATAGCTGGGATTACAGGCTCACGCCAACACACCCAGCTAATTTTTACATTTTTAGTAGAGACAGGGTTTCACCATGTTGACCAGGCTGGTCTCAGGTGATCCACCCACCTCAGCCTCCCAAAGTGCTGGGATTACAGGCGTGAGCCACTGCACCCAGCCTTCTCAAGTAATCTTGATAACACTTGTTGGTTAGGTGCTCCTAAACCCACTATACAGAAGACGAAATGAAGCTTAGAGAAGTGAAGTGACCTAAGGTTCCTGCCAGAGTTCAAAGCGTATGTATCCACATCCAGCGCTTCTTCCACTATACCACAGCTGCAAGACTCAGAGGTTACACCTAGCTCCCACTTGCCCTAGACCTTCCTACCTGCCTCTAAGCCTCTCCAAGACTCACTTCTCACTTATAAAGCTCTCCTTCTCTTAGGCAATCCCATTGATAAACACCATGCCAAAACATAGTATGAGAAGTTTGTCAATGGCTGTCTGCTATCTAAATGAAAAATTTCAAAATCTAAATATATAGCCACTACCCCCTACACATGACACTTCCTATGCTCTCTTCTTTGTTTTATCACATTATCTGATCATACAACTGACTTATTTGTTTTTCATCCATTTCCCCGAATAGAATTCAAGTTCCTTGAGGATAGGGATTTTTTTGTCTTTTGCCCACTGCTCTACCCCCAGTGGTTGCAAGTGTGCTTGGCACAAATAAACATTCATTTAACGAACTATTCCATCTGACATGCAAGGCCCTCCACAGTCTGATTTGCACAAAGGTCTCCCAACCATCTCCAACCTATTTCAAGGTCCTTCCAACATACTTCCTGGCATTCCCACTCCTATCCATTGGATTTTATTTCCACCTAGGTTCACCTAGGTTCTGCTACAGACCACTTCTTTCAGGAAGCCTTCTCTCATCACTCCAACCTAACAGTACCAACCATCTGTGGCATGTGTATGGCACCTCTCAAGTGTGGCTCTACAAGGTCGACCAGACACACCAATTAGATGGCAAACTTCTTGAGGATAGGGTCAATCTCTCTCTCTCTTCTCTCCTCTTTCCTTTCTCTCTCTCTCTCTCTCTCTCTCTCTCTCGCTGTCTCTTTCTTTCTCTCGCCTCTCTGCAACCCATATCGCTTCTGTCCCAGTGTCTGGTATATGTAACAAGTGATTAATAAATACTGACTCAGTGACCTGTTTATGACAGAAAATCTCAAATTATAGTTCATGTAAATGAAAGGGAGTGAAAACTGTGCTTGGTCCTATCCTATGAACAAAATGTGACAGTGTTATGATTTGTTAAAAGCTATGGCACCAGGCCAGGCGCAATGGCTCACACCTGTAATCCCAGCATTTTGGTAGGCCAAGGCAGGTGGATCATTTGAGGTCAGGAGTTCAAGACCAGCCTGACCAACATGGTGAAACCCCGTCTCTACCAAAAATACAAAAATTAGCCAGGCATGGTGGTGCACGCCTGTAGTCCCAGCTACTCAGGAGGCTGAGGCAGGAGAATCACTTGAATCTGGGATGCAGAGGTTGCAGTGAGCCGAGACTGGGCCACTGCACTACAGCCTGGGCAACAGAGCGAGACTCTGTCTTAAAAAATAAATAAAAATAAAATAAAATAAAATAAAATGCTATGGTACCAGATGGCCTAAGTTAGAATCTAGGATTCACCATGTACAACCAGTTTGGATAGGAACAAGTTTTAAACTTCTACATGCCTCAGTTTCCTCATCTGTAAAATGGGAATAATATTAGTCCCTAATTCACAGGATGTTTATAAGTATTAAATGAGATAACAAAGGCAAGTACTCAGCCTAATGCACAGAATAAGCCCTCAGCAAATATTACTATTATTGATAATGAACTAAGTTTAAGAGTAGGCCTTCTTCATAATGGGTACAATGTTTCTTTTCAGAGTGATGAAAATATTCTAAAATTGATTGTGGTGATGGTTGCACAACTCTGTGAATATACTACAAAACATTGAATGAGACATTACAAATGGGTGAATTTTATGGTATGTGACTTTTATCTCAATAAACTTATTTTTTAAACCCCCCAAAAACAATAGATCTTTTATCTATAGATGAGTTGGAACAGAGAGTAGAACAGAAAAAGGGCTCTCCCCAAAAGCAAGTTATTAACACTAGTTGGTCAAAGCCCATAGAATTCATGAAGTCCACTTTTGTTTTCAGTGATAGGCAAGATCTCTGTAGTGTGTGGTCCACTTAGGAGGAGGAATGAGGGTCATCATACTAAGGATGGAGCTAACACTGAAAATGCTACTGAAGCCAAGTTCAGTGGCTCATGCTTGGAATCCCAACACTATGTGAGGCCGAGATGGGAGGATCACTTGAGGCAAGAGTTCAAGACCAGACTGGACAACATAGACAGACTCCATCTCTACCAAGAAATAAAGAAACAAAATGCTATTGAATAGGATCAGAAATGAAGGAGGAGAAAAATAGGTCACCTCTCATCTCAGACCAAGTGCAGACTGCTAAGTTGTCTCAGAGAGCACTTTGGCATGACCTAAAAGGAATTAAACAGGCAATGTTTGGCTGGGCATGGTGGCTCACGCCTGTAATCCCAGCACTTTGGGAGGCCAAGGTGGGCAGATCACCTGAGGTCAGGAGTTCGAGACCAGCCTGGCCAATATGGTGAAACCCTGCCTTTACTAAAAATACAACAAAAAAATTCGCCGGGCATGGTGGTGCACTCCTGTAATCCCAACTACTCATAAGGCTGAGGCAGGCGAATTTCTTGAATCCAGGAGGTGGAGGTTGCAGCGAGCCAAGGTCATACCATTGTAATCCAGCGTGGGTGACAGCGAGTCTCCATCAAAAAAAAAAAAAAAAAAATTGAATTTAGAATATAGGACCGTAGAATGAAAGAGCCTGGAAGAGAACCTTTAGCATCCTCT
>NW_012102092.1:54283-68041 GCF_000951045.1 Mandrillus leucophaeus | reverse complement strand
GTTTAGAAATATCATTAAAGCTGGGCACTATGGCTCACGCCTGTAATCCTAGGACTTTGGGAGGCCAAGGCAGATGGATCACCTGAGATCAGAGTTCGAGACCAGCCTAGCCAACTTGGCAAAACCCCGTCTCCACTAAAAATACAAAAATTAGCCGCGCATGGTGGCAAGTGCCTGTAATCCCAGCTACTTGGGAGGCTGAGGCAGGCGAATTTCTTGAACCTGGGAGGTGGAGGTTGCAGCGAGCCAAGGTCATACCATTGTAATCCAGCGTGGGTGACAGCGAGTCTCCATCAAAAAAAAAAAAAAAAAAAAAAAAAAAACAGGCAATGTTGGAGGAACATCCTCCAAAGGGAAGCTCAACATGGAAAACAAGAAAAAGTAAATGGAAAACAACACGCCCTCCAGAAGAGGACAACCCCCCAGGGATCCCCAGAGAGCTCCAACTTGTTCTTGCAATTCTTTCTCTCATCCATGAGAGACCTAATTGCATTTTAGTAATCTCAGACAAAAATTCCATGGCAGAGAAGATTGTTCCCTGTTTACATCTTTGCCTCAGTGTTACTGGTGACAAAGCCAAGTTCTTGAAGCAACTTGACCAGGGAGTGAGTTTGGAATTGTTTCCCTCAGGAGGAACCTTTGCCAGGTACCTTATCATTCGTCACTCTGACCTGGGCTAAATAACTGGAAAGTGGGGAGAAATTTATACAGGGGAGGGGTGACTGAAGAAAAAATAAAGAAGCTGGTTATTGTACTTGATTCCTAGAGAATAAGTAATCCAGTATGAAATAAGCATTTCATTGCATTTCAACTTTTAAAAACTGGTCACCCTCTAAATTGTTAAGTAATTTCCTTCATATCACCACTCCTTTCCATTTATATTATTTCAAAAGTAGAGGGTTATGAGACTACTATTTTCCCAGACTATCACATAGCAGGCATTCAACAAATTTTCGTGATTAAATTAAAATGAGGGTATATTATGCTTTAGGTAAATTCCGTATTCCACCACCTTTTGATCATACTTATGCCTAGGAAGCCCCTCTCACTAGTCAAAAAGCTCTAAGGGCACAAAAACCATCAGAATAACCATGGAATACTACTCAGCCATAAAAGGAACAAAATATTGTCTTTTGCGCAACTTGGACAGAGTTAGAGGCCATTATTCTAAGTGAAGTAACTCAGGACTGGAAAATCAAATATTGTATGTTCTCGCTTATAAGTGCGAACTAAGTTACGAGGATGCAAAGGCATAAGAATGATATAACAGGCTTTGGGGACTCTGGGGGAAGGTTGGGAGGAGGGTGAGGGATAAAAGACTACATACTGGGTGCAGTGTACACTGCTTGGGTGATGGGTGCATGAAAATTTCAGAAATCACCACTGAAAAACTTATCCATGTAACCAAAAACCACCTGTACCCCAAAAACTATTGAAATTACTTTTTTAAGAAAAGTCAGTATAAATATATTCAAATAAGCCCCTCAAAATATGTTGCGAGAAAGGACACTAGTCTAGGACTCAGAAGAACTGGGTTGCAGTCCAGTTATGTGACCTTGAACAGGTCCCTCTGGCCCTCAGTCTTCCCCTCTGAAATAGGAAGGGTTTAAACTAGATCAGTAGTTTCAACCTCAAAGTAGTACTGCTCCTGGGGGACATTTGGCAAGATGCAGAGGTGATTTTGCTTGGCACAATGGCTGGGGGAGCACTGCGGATATTTAGACATCTAGCAATGCCCAGCACAGACAAACGATGAAGAACTATCCTGTCCAATGGCTAAAGCAGATTACCCTCCCTCCCCCAGAAATAACTGGACAAAATAATTAAGATCTCGGCAACTTCTAAAATTCCTTGCCGTAGGCCAATATAACAAAGAATACCGTTAAACTGTGACTGTCCTATTAAGGTGAAGAGTGATGAAACAGTCAGTCATGTTTTGTTTGGTAAAAAGAGAATGAAATGAAAAAGGAAAAGAAAAAATTCCTCTACATTTCATATTCTGAAACTAGTGTGATTAACTAGTTATCTTCTGGAACCCAGCATGACAAGAATAAGATCTGAATGTGGCAATCAGTCATAAGTTAAAACATATCTCTCTCACACACACACACACACACATACTTGCACACACACAGGAGGAACTTTATTAACTACAACCAGATGTTTCTTAACAACCATTTGCTTCAAAAAATCACAAACAGTGAATTCCATTAGACTCTGCCGTTCACATTTGAAATCTAAGTAAGTCTGAGTTAGGGGCAAGTAAAAACAAAGATTGGAAAAGTGTGCATAGAGCAGCAAGTTGTTTGCTCTGCTGGTTGCATGTGTTTGGAGCCAATAAAAGAACATGGATGGTTGTTTATCAGTTTCATCCCAAGAGTCAAGAGGGTGGAGTTGGAGAGGCTTTGCTTATTAATATAATTTACTATTTTTAATGCCTGCTCTGAAATGCTTCCCACCAATCTGCATTATTTACTCTGCCTTGTAGATTGGAAACAATGAACCCTTTCTTTCTGCTACTCATCAACCCAAAGGTAAATCAGTTGGAATAAAAATTCTAATTCCAAGGACTTAACCACAAACTGTTGTGAACCAGCAATTAACTTACTGATACAATACCACAAGCCAGAGAAAGGAGAACATCAAAGCTTTCAGCCCCTAAGAGAAGAAGGGCCAACATTTAAATAGAATCTTTTGAGAAGATGGCTTTGGGAAAAAATAGCTTTTCTGATTTTTCTGGACACAATTTATGATAACTCCATCCAAACCCACTACTAATCAAAGCCAAATTTAACCCCTTCCTGAAACTAGACAAGAAACTACAATGAATAAACCTTTTCTTTTAAAGATTTTTTTTTTTAAGCAGTTATTTTCTATGGCATAAAAGGCAGACTTCTGTGGCCAGGCCCACCTTGGCAGCAGTCTCCAAGAATATAGCGTAGAGTTCCAGAAATATAAAAATCCTGAATCTGCACTAATATTTTTTGCCAGTGGCCTCACTGGGCCAGTATCCAAACTCTAGGGTCTAATGTTTCAAAATAAGGCCAAACCCAAAACTGAACAATCATCTTTACTGTTTAGCAGTGTCTTAATTCTAAGATGCATTTGCTACCAGCAAGTTGTCATATATACTGGGGAAACTAATATACATATTTGGCTCTGATGAATCCGTTATTTGCCCTGCCACCCACCAGTTGACTTCTCTTAGCCAATCTATCTGCAACTGTTATTAAACTTCGCAGACCTACACAGCCCTTGCTAAGGGTCAGCTGTGTGGGTCGGTTTATTTTGTAAATCAAAGAAGGAAGGAGAGGGGCGAGGAACAACACCTTGTTACCATCTAACATTTGGAAAGGGTGGGATATAAGAAAACCCTAGGTAAACTGTAGCGACTTGAATGTCACAGAGAAATGATTTTCTTCCTTCTATCACCCCTGTTCCCAAATATCAGAGAACAATAAACAAAGGGGAATGAAGCCAGACCACCAAAAGCTACTCTTGTTTTATTCATTTCAAATAGGCATCTCAAATTTATGTCCAAACAAAACTCAACTGTTTTCCCTTCTCTTTTTCTCTTTCTTTCTTTCTCTCTCTCTCTCTCTCTCTCTCTCTCTCTCTCTCTCTCTCTCTCTCTCTCTCTCCCCCCCGCCCCCTCCGCCGCCATATCCTCTCCCTTGCTACCTCCACGGGCAAGTCATGATGATTTCACTTTCTAAGTATATCCTAAATCCCTACGCATTTCTCACCATCTCCACCACCACCACTTTAGTCCAAGCCACCATTCTCTTACTCAGATTATTGTAATAGCCTCCTAAACTGATTGCCCTGCTTCCACTCTCATTCCTATAATCCATTCAATGCACAGAGCCAGAAGTATCTTGAAAATACAAGCTATATGATACTCTTTCATCATCCTGTTGTTGTTTCTTTATTGGATTTATTCCTGTAAGAAAATACTGTATCTGTTTGTTTACTAGTGTATTTTATGTCTCTCTCTATGAAAATTTAAGCTCCATAAAAGGGACTTTGTCTCTTTCACCAACATATCTGCATAACTAGGACAGTGCCTGGCATACAGATATTCAATAAATATTTGTGGAATGAATGATTATTTTACAAACTCTTAGTGCACACTTATCTGACAAATCTGTGCTAGGTGCTATGGTTTGATGAAGACAAATAAGACATGTTCCTGCCCTGAAGGAACTCATAGGAGGAGCAGAAACATTAAATAATTACAATATAATATACTGAAAACAAAAATAAAAGTATAACTCAAAGGCACTGCAAGTAAGAAGAGGGGTCATCTGACTATGTTTGGGTGTGACGCAGAGAGCTTTATAGAAGAGAAGAAATTTGAGCTGGAGCTTGAAGAATGAGTATTTCCAGACGGAGAAAATGTGTGATGGGCGTGGCATGCAAAGGGAACAGCACAGGCAAAGAATGGAATCTTAAGCAAAGACGGGGTCAGAAGAATGTGGACTACAGTCAGGAAACAAAAAGCAGTTTCGTAGGTAGAGTGGAAGATATATATAGGAATAAATAATAGAAAAGGAAGCTTGAAGAGGTGGGCTGTGGTCAGAATATAAAGGGTTTCGTATGTCTAATTAAGAAGTTTAGGCCAGGCGCAGTGGCTCAAACCTGTAATCCCAGCACTTTGGGAGGCCAAGGTGGGTGGATCACTTGAGATCAGGAGTTCGAGACCAGCCTGGCCAACATGGTGAAACCCTGTCTCTACTCAAAATACAAAAATTAGCCATGTGTGGTGGCATGCACCTGTAATCCCAGCTACTCTGGAGGCTGAAGCAGGAGAATGGCTTAAACCCGGGAGGCGGAGGTTGCAGTGAGCCGAGATCGCACCACTGCACTCTCGACTGGGCGATAGGGCAAGACTCTTTCTCAAAAAAAAAAAAGAAGTTTGGTATTAATTCTTTTAGACTTAGACGGTGGGGAGTAAGCTGCATTTTCAAGCAACCAGGGAAAGGGATTAAGCCATTCAACAGCTATTTATTGAGTGTCTGATCAGATGTGTTTTTAGGAAGATAATCCAGGCAACAGAGACAAATTTTACTGTATAAAAATTGTGTTTAATGCTAAAGTATTCACAGATGGAATGATATGATGTCTGAGAATTTGCTTCAAAGTAATCCAGGCCCAAGGTGGAAGGTACTAGGTGAGGGGCATAGATATAACAGATTGGCATATGTTAATCATTGTTGAAGTTGGGTATGGAGACACAGGAGTTCTTTATACTATTCTCTCTATTTCTCTATATATTTGAATTTTCCATATCAAAAATAAAAACAAACTGAATTAAGTTTATAATGGAAAAATCTAAAATGTTTAGTAATAATACCTATTTAGTAGTAATAAGATCTTACTGAGAAATTATGGTAGATACAGACAATGGAATACTAGTCAACATTTTTTTTTTGAGACAGGGTCTCACTGTTACCCAGCTTGGAGTACAGTGGCGCAATCATGGCTCACTGCTGCCTTGACCTCCTGGGCTCAAGCAATCCTCCTGCCTCAGCCTCCCAAGTTGCTGGGACTATAAGCACACACCACCAACTCTGCCTAATTTTTTTTTTTTTTTTTTTTTTTTTTTTTTTTTTTTTTTTTTTTTTGGTAGAGACAGGGTCTCGCTTCATTGACCAGGCCAGTCTTGAACTCCTGGATTCAAGTGATCCTCCTACCTCAGCCTCCCAAAGTGCATGGATTACAGGCGTGAGCCACCACACCTGGCCAGAACATGTTTTAATGATAGTTAAAAATAGGCCAGGCACGGTGGCTCATGCCTGTAATTCCAACACTTTGTGAGGGCGAGGCAGGCAGATCATTTGAGATCAAGAGTTAGAGACCATCCTGACCAACATGGTAAAACTCCATCTCTACTAAAACACAAAAATCAGCTGGACATGGTGGAGGGTGCCTGTAATCTCAGCTACTCAGGAGGCTAAGGCAGGAGAATTGCTTAAACCCAGGAGGCAGAGCTTGCAGTGAGCCAAGATTGCGCCACTGCACTCCAGCCTGGGCAACAGAGCAAGACTCCCTCTCAAAAATAAATAAATAAAAATAAATGTGTAATGACATGGAAAGATGTTAATATGTGTGATTTAGTAAAAAAAAAAAAAAAAAAAAAAAAAGCCATAAAAATCAGCATGTACAGGATGTTCCAATTTTTTAGCAGGCTGTAGAGTGTTGTGGTTAAGAGTGTTGAATCTGGAGCCTGAGAGATCTGAGTTTCTGCCACTTACTTACTATGTGACTTTGGGCGAGGGAGATAATAATAGCATTTACCAGTCATGAGCTTTTCGTAAGGATTAAATTGAGATAATGTATGTGTATTAGTCCGTTATCACACTGTTATAAGGACATACTTGAGACTGGGTAATTTACAAAGGAAAGAGGTTTAATTGACTCACAGTTCCACAGGGCTGGGAAGGCCTCAGGAAACTTACAATCACAGTGGAAGGGGAAGCAAACACGTCCTTCTTTACAAGGCAGCAGCAAGGAGAAGTGTAGAGGAAAAGGGGGAAAAGCCCCTTATGAAACCAGCGGATCTCACGAGAACTCACTATCACAAGAATAGCAGCATGGCAGTAACTGCCCCCATGATTCAGTTACCTCCCACTGGGTCCCTCCAATGACACATGGGGATTATGGGAACTACAATTCAAGATGATATTTGGGTGGAGACACAGCCAAACTATATCAGTATGTAAAGCACTTAAAAGATTATTATTAATATTATTATCAGCTATATATGGGAAGAGCTACTTAAAAAGGAAAACACTGGGGCCAGGTGCAGTGGCTTATGCCTGTAATTCTAACACTATGGGAGGCAAAGGTGGGTAGATTGCTTGAGCTCAGGCGTTTGAGACCAGCCTAAGAAACAAGGCAAAATCCCATCTCTACAAAAAATACAAAAACTAATGGGCTGTGGTGGTGTGTGCCTGTAGTCCCACCTACTCAGGAGGCTGAGGTGGGAGGATCACTTGAGCCCAGGAGGTCGAGGCAGTGAGCAGAAATTGTGCCACTGTACTCCAGCCCAGGCGACAGAGTGGGACTGTCTCAAAAAGAAAAGTTAGATAAATTATAGTGTATTCACTGATTTACTAAATGAATAATTATTAAGGGCCCACTGCAGACAAGACATTGGAAATATAATGGTGATCAAGACATAAATGGTCCCTGTCCTTGTACAACTTGCAGTCTAGATGAGTTAACAGCAATAACATTAAAGAGCTATTACAGTATTCACAAAACATGTTTTAGCATATGTAGGAATGCTTATGATTTAAAGACATAGTATTAATTGCTTAATGCTACTGAAACAATTTACCACAAATTTAGTAGCTTAAAATGACACAAATGTATTATCTTACAATTCTGGATGACAAAAGTTCAAAGGTGTTGGTAGGGCTGCATTCTTTCTGAAAGCTCTAGGGAAGAATTCAGTCCTGGACTTTTCTAGCTACCAGAGGCTACACATATTCCGTGTATCCTAGACAGCTACTTTTACCATCACATCATCATCTCTCTATCTGACCCTTCTTCCTCCCACCCCAGATTATAAGGGCCCACCCCAGATAAATCCAAGATAATCTCTTCATCTCATGATCCTTGATCACATCTGCAAATTTCCTTTTGGCACTTAGGGTAACATGTTCATAGATTCTAAGGATTAGGACTTGGATATTTTGGGGAAGCTATTATTCTGTCACAGACATAATTATGAATAGAAAAAAACAATATAAGGAAATACATAAAAATATTAATAGTGGCTGAGTCTGAGCAATTGCACTATGATTAATATTTTTGTGTCTTTCTCTTTTTTTTGCAATTTCTAAAATATCCACAATGAGCATATATCACTTTGTGACAGAATACAGAGATACAAACTCAAAAAGTACAAAGGGGCATTGAGTAAAGCATACGTTTTTGTCTTATCCTTGTCCGTCAGCCCCCAGTTTCCTATCTCCAGAGGCAACTATCTTCAGCAGTTTTTTTCTTCCAGAGATAGGGTATGCAAGAACATATCTGTGGTAGGCTGAACAATGATCCCTCAAAGATATCCACACACTAATCCCCAGAACCTGTGAATGTGTTACTTTACATGCCAAAAGGGACTCTGCAAATGTGGTTGAACTACAGATCTTGAGATGTTGAGATTATCTTAGATTACCCAAATGAGCCCAATGTAATTGCAAAGGTACTTCAGAGGGAGGCAGGAGGATCAATGGGGTAGAAGTCAGTAATGTAATGATGGAAGCAGAGATTAGAGCAATGTGCTTTAAAGATGGAGGATGGCCCACAAGCCAAGAATCGCAGACAGCCACTTGAAGCTAAAAATGGCAAGGAAACAGGTTCTCCCCTCAGAGCTTCCACGAGGAACCAGCCCTGCCTACACCTTGACTTTAGTAGTGAAACTCATTTTGTACTTCTGACCTCCAGAACTATCAGATAATATGTGCATGTTTTACGCCACAAAACTGTGCTAGTTTGTCACATTAGCAATAGGAAAACAACAAAAGATATACATATTATCAAAATAGAAAGTTGATCCTTGAACAACACAGGTTTGGACTTCACAGATCCACTTATATGAAGATTTTCTTCCTCTTCTGCCACCCCTAAGATAGCAAGACCAATCCCTCTTTTCTCCTCTTCCTCAGCCTAACTCAACATGAAGGTGAAGATGAAGACCTTTATGATGATCCACTTCCACTTAATGAATAGTAAATATATTTTCTCTTCCTCATGATTCTTAACATTTTCTTTCCTCTAGCTTACTATATTGTAAGTATACAGTATATAATACATATACAAAATATGTGTTAATCTACAGACCAGATAAGCCTTCTTGTCAATGGTAAGTTATTAATAGTTAAATTTGGGGGGAGTCAAAAGTTATAAGGAGATTTTTTAATGCATGGTGGGAGGATGGCTTGAGTGTAGGAATTCAAGGCAGCAGTCAGCTATGATTGCACCACTGTGATATACACAGGAGACAGGCAAATACTGGGTAGAAGAGAGTGGTTCCCCAGCAAAGGCCCCACCCTCAAGCCTGGAGACCCACAGCCCTAAATGGGGACAGTCATTCCTGTTTTCATGCCCAAAACATTGCCTTTTGGCCCACAACACCCCCTATCCTGTACCCATATAAACCCCGATCTCCAGGCTCCAGAAGCAGACAAGGAGACAAGCAGATGAACAGCAGAACAATGCAGCAGCGAAAGAGAGAACAGGAGGAATGTCTGAATGCCAAGAGGAGTTTGGCTGGGGGTGGTCAGAGAAGAGTTTGGCTGCTGGACAGCCAAACTCCAGGGGAAAATCATCTTCCCACTCCATCCCCACTTCCAGCTCCCCATCCAGCCTGCTGAGAGCCACCTCCACCACGTAATAAAACCCTGCATTCATCCTTCAAGTTCGTGTGTGACTCAATTCTTCTGGGACACTGGTCAAGAGTTCAGGATACAGAAAGCTGTCACATGGGCCCTCTGCCCTTGCAGAAAGGCAGAGGGTCCACTGAGCTGATTAACACTCAAGCTGTCCACGGATGGCAGGGCTAAAAGGGCACACTGTAACACATGCCCACTTGGGCTCCTGCACCTGTTCACCTGCGTGCTCCCCTTCCCGTAATGGGTTTGAGCAGCGGCAGCGACTGAACAGATCACCTCTATTGCATGTCCCGCAAGTGGAGTCAGGGAACTCTCCCGTTTCAACTGCACTCCAGTCTGGGCAACACTGTCTCTTAAACAAACAAAACAAAACAAAACAGTGATTTGTTTATTTGTTTGTTTTTAGACAAAGTATAACTCTTTCATTTAGGCTGGAGTGCAGAGGCTCGATCACAGCTCAGTGCACCCTCAAACTCCCAGGCTCAGGCAATCCTCCTGCCTCAGGCTCCCAGGTAGCTGGGACCACAGGCACACACCACCACACCCAGCTAACATTTTAAATTTTGATTGAAATTGCCAAACTCCCTTGGAAGAGATTCTGTCAATTTCTACTGCAGCAATGCATGAGGGCTGCTTATTTGACATTTGCCTTTATTCATGATACTTTCTCCATATACAAATTGGAGTTTCATGCATCAAACATATCATCCTTTTCCTTTCTGTTTTTTTCAATTATACTTTAAATGTTCCTTTTTTATTCCTATTTTTCAAGTTTACTTCTTAATTTTGTATCATATAAGTAAGCCTTCTGCCCTCTAAAATTAATTTTTACATACTCCCTTTTTTCCCAGAAGTTTTATGGCCCCATTTTTCACATGTAAATCTTTGATCTATCTGAAGTGTACTTGGGTGTCAAGCATGAGGAATGGATACTCTCTTTTTTTCCAAATGGCTATCAAGGTGATCCAACAGACTTTGTTAAATAATACATCATATCCCCACTGCTCTGAAATGCCACCTTTATCAGATATGAAATTTCTCAGTTCAATATATTTCTAGACTTTCTGGTCTGTTCCGGTGTTTTTAGAATCATGCATCAGTACCACACTGCTTTAACTATTGTAGCTTAATAACATGCTATATTTTAATATCTGATAAGATTAATTTCCCCTAATTACTCTCCATTTACTAATTTTTCTGGGTTTTCATGCTTGCCTGCTTTTACATACAACTTTTAGAATCAGTTTGTCTAGTTAACAAAAAATTATATCTTTATTTGCACTGAGTTTACTTAGGCAAACATTTACTTTTATATTTACATTTACTTAGGCAAATTAATATTTTTATGTTGTTATCTTTCTATTCAAGAATACCTGAGTCTTTTATCTTACTATGTAATATTTTTTCTTCATGTAGAATTCACATGTTAAGTTTTTATTTATTTAATATTTTCTTGAGAGTGAGTCTCATTCTGTTGCCCAGGCTAGAATGCAGTGACACATTCTCAGTTCACTGCAACCTCTGCCTCCCGGGTTCAAGTGATTCACGTGCCTCAGCCTCCCGAGTAGCTGGGACTACAGGCACATGCTACCATGCCCAGCTAATTTTTGTATTTTTAGTAGAGATGAGGTTTCACCGTGTTGACCAAGCTTGTCTCAACTCCCGACCTCAAGTGATCCACGCAACTTGGCCTCCCAAAGTGCTGGGATTACAGGTGTGAGCCACCGCACTTGGCCTATTTATTTATTTATTTATTTATTTATTTATTTATTGAGACAGAGTCTCACTCTGTTGCCCAGGCTGGGGTACAGTGGCATGATCTCAGCTCACTGCAACCTCCGTCTCCCAGACTCAAGCGATTCTCACGCCTCAGCCTCTTGAGTAACTGGGATTACAGGCACGCACCCCCACGCCCAGCTAATTTTTTATATTTTTGGTAGAGATGGGGTTTCACCATGTCGGCCAGGCTCATCTCAAACTCCGGATCTCAAGCAATCCACCCGCCTCGGCCTCCCAAAGTGCTGGGATTAGAGGCATGAGCCACCGTGCCCGGCCTTGTTTTTTTTTTTTGGTTGGTTGTTTCGTTTTTTGTTTTTTGTTTGAGAAAGGGTCTTGTTCTGTCACTTGGGTTGGAGTACAGTGGTGCGATCTTAACTTACTGCAATCTCCAACTCCTGAGCTCAAGCAATCCTCCTGACCCCCGCCATCCGACTAGCTGAGATTACAGGCAAACAACACCATGCCCAGCTAATTTTCTAATTTTTTTTTTTTTTTTTTTTTGAGACAGAGTTTCGCTCTTATCACCCAGGCTGGAATACAATGACATGATCTCGGCTCACTGCAACCTCCGCCTCTCAGGTTCAAGTGATTCTCCTGCCTCAGCCTCCCAAGTAGCTGGGATTACAGGCATGCACCACCATGCCAGCTAATTTTGTATTTTTAGTAAAGATGGGGTTTCTCCATGTTGGTCAGGCTGGTCTTGAACTCCCAACCTCAGGTGATCTGCCCACCTCGGCCTCCCAAAGTGCTGGGATTACAGGTGTGAGCCCCCACACCAAGTTGCTAATTTTTTCTTTTTTTTTCTTCTTTTTTTTTTTTTTTTGGTAGAAATGAGGTCTTACTATGTTGTCCAGGATGGTCACAAATTCCTGGGCTCAAGCAATGCTCTTACCTCAGCCACCCAAAGTGCTAGGATTATAGGCATGAGCCCCACACCCAGCCATTAAGTTTAAGCATTTTCTCCTTTCTGTTGTTATTAAAATGGAATCTTTCCTTCCATTACATATTCTGATTGTTACTTGTTTATATGAAGGCAATTGATTTCAGAATGCCTAAGGAATCTAAGTTCCTTCTTTGAAGGTATATCTGGGATTCAGACCAATAGATTACTGGCAGTGGAGGCTGGCTGGTGGGACCTTCAAACATTCCTTCCTGAAACAGAATAAAGCAGGACTTCCTTGTATAGCCAGTAAGGATCAAGGCTGTGGACCAGGAATGGCGACTCATGGCTGTAATCCCAACACTTTGAGAGGCTGAGGTGGGAGGACTACTTGAGCCCAGGAGTTTAAGACGAACCCAAACACAGTAAGGCTGTCTCTACAAAAAAGCAAAAAATAGCCTGGCATGGTGGCACACGCCTGTGGTCCCAGCTACTTGGAAGACTGATGTGGGAGGGTCGCTTGAGCCCAGGAGTTGGAGGCTGCAGTGAGCTATGATTATACTATGATTGTACTGCTGCTCTCAAAAAAATAAAATAAAATAAAATAAAATAAAATAATAAAAAATAAAAATAAATTTTAAAAAACAAGGTAGTGGAGGCTAGGTGAATCTACAATCTACATGCCTCTCCCTGTGTTTAGGGCAAGAGAACTTGTATGAGGGACAATCAAGGAGTCCTTGACTGTGAGTACTAATGAGTTGGCCAGGCGCTGTGGCTCACGCCTGTAATCCCAGCACTTTGGGAGGCTGAGGCAGGTGGAGCACCTGAGGTCAGGAGTTTGAAACCAGCCTGGCCAACATGGTGAAACCCCGTATCTCCTAAAAATACAAAAATTAGCCAGGCATGTTGGTACGTGCCTGTAATCCCAGCTACCGGGAGGCTGAGGCAGGAGAATCGCTGGAGCCCTGGAGGTGGAGGCTCCAGTGAGTCAAGATCACGCCACTGCACTCCAGCCTGGGCGACAGAGCGAGACTCCGTCTCAAAAAATAAAAATAAAAATGAATGAGTATCCTGCTCTCATAGGATGAGCCCTTGATAAGTAGTAAGTGGCTGGAAATTTACGTTACTCCTCTCCCATCCCAGGGGAGCTTCCCCCCAGGGCCATAGGACTCTCTCAGGACTGAGGAGCAAACAGAAACTGCAAATACCTGGGTCTTGAGGTTAATCTTCTCTGGATGGCTAGTGAAAACTACCTCCTGATTGCAAGCTGCTCTTGCCTTGGAGCAACACCAGGACTGCTCAGCAAGAGCTGTGCTGGAACACCTTCCACCCTTCAGCACAGTTCACCCAGATTTCTTTAATCTTCTCACAGCCTGTAATGGAAGTTCTATTCAAATAAAATCATAGCAGCTGTTAACGACTTTTTCCTTTGGTTATTTTTTCCATTTTTCTTTCTAACTTCTAATTGGCTATAAACCAGGGACCACAGTGGCTTGCTAAAGGATTCCCAGAGTTACAAAACAGGCCTCCTCAGTGCCCCAGGCTTCTTATCAGAGAACATCATTACCTTTTTCAATTGCAACTCTGCAAGTTTCCCAGGTAGCTGAATCCATTTCCACACTGCAGCCTTATCACATCCTGAATCCTGAGAGTCTGTTTCTGTTGGCCTTTTATATTCTTTTTTTTTTTTTTTTT